>NC_036848.1:40933146-41115414 GCF_002910315.2 Salvelinus sp. IW2-2015
ATGCCACAAAAAAAGAGAAGATAATGATATGCAGGGGCGTATTCATTATGTGTCACGTTCCTGACCTGTTTTCTTTTAGTTTTTGTATGTGTTAGTTGGTCAGGACGTGAGTTTGGGTGGGCAGTCTATGTTTTCTGTTTCTATGTTGGTTAATGGGTACCTAATATGGTTCTCAATTAGAGGCAGGTGGTTTTCATCTCCTCTGATTGAGAATCATATTAAGGTAGGTGTTGTCACATTGTTTGTCGTGGGTGGTTGTCTTCCGTGTCTGTGTTTGTTTGCACCATACGGGACTGTTTCGTTCGTTCATCGTTTTATGTAGTCATTTTTCCTGTTCGTGCGTTCTTCGTGTTTTATGTAAGTTCGTATGTTCAGGTTTGTCTACATTCGTTTTGTTGTTTTGTAAGTATTCAAGTGAAGTTCGTGTTTTTCGTCTACACTTAAATAAATTCATTATGTCTAAATACAACGCTGCAGTTTGGTTCAATCCCCGCTACTCCTCTTCGTATGAAGAGGAGGAGGAACGCCGTTACATTATGCCAATTTTGTAGCTAAACATTTTTTTTTTAACAGAAGCAGATGGAACGAAACAGGGAGGAACCTAACTGAATTTGTTCAATAGAAACTCTAGTTTTAGTTGAGTGTTTCGCTACACCCCAGGTTCGCAGAAAAAAACGTGTATTGGTTTTGGATATTGATTAGGGATTGTCAAGGATGCACAGAAAGGAAAACATTTATGGAATTTTTTGTTCAGATTATTTTTTTGCAAAATGTGATCTATAGGCTGTGATAGCTTCATAATCTGTTTACTCGATTGTGGGGCTTGAATGATGTGAGAAGACAAAAGCATATTTGGTGAGAATCACAACATAGTACAAAATATATTCTAGCTCTTAAAGGGTCAGTAGCCTACAGTACATTGGGTGTACAATTTTCAATTACAGCATTATTTAATCTGCAGTTATTCTTCTGATATTTATTCTGTTACCAATAACATGTATATGTTAATAGTATCTTCTGATTACAATTATTGTCTAATCTTTAAACTAAATGCAATATATTAGCTATTAAAATGTAAGTAGGTATATCTAGCTGTCCAATAACACATTCTGATGGAATGGCTTGTCCTGCACTTTGTAAAAAAGTGCATTTAGTGAATGTTGAAAAAATATTTTGGTTCCTTTATAAACATAGCAATGCAAATGCAAAGAGGACTCGGACCACGAAATAGGTGAAGTGAACTGGCAAAATAGTTAAGTCCTCATTCCAAGGCAAGGGCAGTGGGAATACAAAGACAACTGAGTTATTTCGCTTTTTTTTACCCCAGAGTTCACTTTAAAGAGAGGACTGGGATTGGTTCATTTAAAGAGGATTATATGTGAAAACACCCTGAGATAGTGGGTGTCAAAATCCTCTTTCTTGTGCTTTTTGAGGTGGAACGACACACATGCTTGGAGAATATTCCTTAACCAATATATTACAGATATTCAAATGTTATAGTTGTTTCAGAAGGGTATACGCAGTCTTTRGAGAAAGAAACATGTAGTAGTTTCATCCTAATCCACTAACTGTTTTTCCAACTGAAAAACAAGGTGGCAATCTGGCCCTATGCACTCTTAGGGAGAAAGGTGATATCTAGAACCTGAAAAGGTTCTCTGGCTGTCCCCATAGGAGAACCCTTTGAAAAAAAACTTTTGCTTCCAGGTAGAACCCTATTGGTTTCCATGTAGGACTACTTCTCCGGAGGGTTCTACATGGAACCCAAAAGAGTTCTACCTGGAACATAAAAGGGTTCTACCTGGAACCAAAAAGGGTTCTCCTATGAAACCTCCTTTTGGAACCCTTTCTAAGAGTGTGTCGCTCTAGTCAAAAGTAGTGCACTTTGTTGGAAAAAGGGTGTTACAGGGTCAATGCACTGTGTCTGCCCATGTATAACATGTTAGCAGCCATCTGGTGCTGCTGTTCTTGGTCTGGCCCCAGCTCTGATGAGATTGAAAGCAGATGTTTGCAGATGTAATTGAGGCCTCTGAGATATGTATCCCCTATCGACTTCTCCCCGCAGGCTGTCTGTCGCCTCTTAACACTTGCTTCAACTAGACTGCCTCTCGCTTCCGGTCGCATCCTGTCCTCTCCCTCTTTCTAATTCAATCCCCACAACTGTTGCTATTTTCAACCATTGGTCCAGCCAGTTGTCAAAGAGCCTCCTGTTGTTCCAGAGCAGAGATAACCTGACATCTGCAGGGCTAGACAGGCTTTGAGGAGGTCCAAACCCACCAGAGCGTAAAGGATCTGAGGTGATGTGATGGCCTTTAGTATATTTAATTTGAGTCATACTGTATTAGTGGCATTTTCTTATCATTTTCTCTCATGCCTGCTTATCCCTGGGTCTCTTCCACTGTCTCTGTGATTCTTTTCATCTGCCAACAGGGAGGGCATTCAGCTGCCATAATGCTCTTTACACTATTTCCTACCGCTCCACTGAGATAGTGTGCAGTCATAATTATACAGCAGGTCAACACTAATGAGAAGGTTCTGGGTGGTTTTTCTTATTTATATCTGTGAACCCACTGAACTTTCTCACTCTCTGAACTTCAACTGTTGACTTCAAAAGCACCTACAGAGTMAATCTTTTGCCAAAAATGATATACCTGGGGAAAACTAAGCCAACGAAGCTAAAGTCTCAGACAAACCTAATCTAATTACAATAAATAGATATATCTAATAGATAACTGATGTGGTAGATGTAATCTATAACTAGGTAATACTACTGTAGTAATTATAGATGATAAATGACCATATTGAATACATGGGTAGATAAAATTCTGGTGCCGGCCTAAACCAAAGTGCCATAATAGTCACAACAGTAGCGATGTGTCTAATCTGGTCTCATCCTGTTCCTCCATTACCACAGAGAGACGAGCTGTATAGCGGTGTCTAAATGAGCTCAGCGCAGAGCACCGTGTGCTAGTTGGAACAAGATCTCCTTCCGCTGGTGGCTTTCACCCAGGTGGGATACGACTAGCTGAGGCAGCAGGAGTCTCTCGTTTTCTCTCTCGCTCTCTTTGAGCGTGTTGGGAAATAAATTGTGTCTGTCACGTCAACTGAGATTATATTAGCTGTGACATTACATTAGCCTGTAGAGGGGAAAATAGGAGAAGCAATACATTTCGGTTTTAGATTATTGGGTGAAGAGAAAGAAGTGTAGTGCGAATCGGTGATTAAGCTAAAGCCTAGTTTATTTACATCAAATTWTTTCGAATACTGAACTGCAAGTTTGTGCTCGGACTGTTTGGCTGGAATAAATGCACTGTAATTTACCAATTTAGAGAAACAAAGTAGCCTAAGTCTAATCCAGAACAAATATGAGATGTTTATCTTGCAGATATTACTAGGCCTAGAAAACATCCTCAACATCTATAGTCTACAATCAGGATTATCTGCAATATTAACTCTTTCTAACCTTTAAAATAGAGATGTAAATTCAATACATCTGATTTCTAGACAACATACTCATGAAAACTCCCATGGTGATTCCTCAACCCATTAGCCTACATGTTGTGTTTGTGAATCCATTTTGCAGCAGCAGATATACATAACACACAGAGTAAACTGTAATAATGGAATAGAGGCTAGAGAATTTCCTCATTTTGTAAACTAGGTTTAAATGATTTCATGTGGTGTAGAGAGGGATATTATAGTCATTAGTTTATGTACATTAGTGACGGTACCTAATAGGTTTTCCATACGGGGGCAAGGGCTTTTATGATTTAGAATGATGCTTATTTTATGATAATCAAACAAAGTACTAACCAGGGTGAGCATATAACTCATGTAGATAGGTAGGTCTCTCTCGCTCTGATTAAATTGTCGTTTTTTCCCCGCCCATGTACACACAATACCTCATAATATTGACAAAGTGAATTTACTACAGCTGTGTGTCTTTCTGGGTAAGTAACACCTGGATTGTACAATATTTTCACATTATTCTTTTTCAAATTCTTCAAGCTCTGTCAAGTTGGTTATTGATCATTGCTAGATAGCCATTTTCAAGTCTTGCCATAGATTTTCAAACCGATTTACATCAAAACTGTAACTATGCCACTCAGGAACATTCAATGTCGTTTGGTAAGCAAGTCCAATGTATATTTGGCCTTGTGTTTTAGGTTATTGTCCTGCTGAAAGGTGAATTTGTCTCCCAGTGTCTGTTGGAAAGCAGACTAAACCAGGGTTTCGTCTAGTATTTGACCTGTGCTTAGCTCTATTCCGTGTTTTTTTATCCTAAAAAACTCCCTAGTCCTTGCCGATGACAAGCATACCCATTACATGATGCAGCCACCACCATATAAAGAGTGGCACTCGGTGATGTGTGTTGGATTTGCCCCAAACATAACGCTTTGTATTCATGACATCGAGTTCATTTCTTTGCCACATTGAACGTGGTTTACTCCATGACTCCCATGGAATACACACGCGCACCCCACGTGTCCCAGAGAACCCAACTGCACCCAGGAGGCTACTACATCACATTCTCCTCTCGCTCTCTTTTTATTCTCTCTTTCTCCTCACCCCTCTCCCTCTCGTCCTGCCAGATAAAGTTATGTTGATAGTGATTTAAGTGGAGTTAAATGAGGATCCCTCCCGGCTATATTATTCAAGTGTGGTAGATTGTGAGAAGGTAGATGTTGGGATATGCTTCACAGCATTTCACCTTAACTGAGATACAGTATCACCCTGTAGGTACAATGTGCTTATAGGAGAAAAAACTAGGTAGTGGAGGAACTACTTTGGGGGTGCCGACATAGATAATTATATGGAGATGGAAATAGGGAGATGTGTCTCAAACCTCCAACCTCACTCCTTGCCAATCAGTTTGATCTGAGCTCACTCCTCTGCCTGATGGGCTGTGATCTGTTATCGTGCCTGAGGTCTGGCCTCCTCACAGACAGGCTAAGTAGGCGGTCTCCCTCCACTGGAGGTGGAAATGAGTCTGGACTGAGATCCACTTTCCTCCTGTCTGTCATCTCTCTCTCGCCCTGCCTGCCTCGTTCTTCTCCTCCCCTCTTCTTCAGTCTCTTTGCATCCCTGTATTCCTGCTTCCCTCGCCTAACTGCCTGCATTACTCTTCTCCTCCCCTTTCTACTTCCATCTCCCCTCCTCCTGCCACGCTGTCTATGAGAGAATCTCTATTGCATAGTCCTCGCGTCCTCTCTCCTCACCTCCTTCTCAAAACCTATTGGAGGTCAGAGTGGAGGGACCTCTGTCTTTCTCTTCCAATGAGTTATGAGAAGGAGGTGAGGAGAGAGGACGCGAGGAGTGTGCAATTGAGATTCTCCCTATGTCTCCCTCCCTGCCGGGCACCTGCCTGCTTTCCTCGTCTTCTCCCCTCTTCAGTCTCTTCTCTCCCCTCTCTCCCTGCCTGTTTGTCTCTGTGTTCCCGACTATCATTGTCAGGAGGAGAAAGAGGAGAGAACCTGTTACAGAGGACAGTTGCCTGGTGAATAGGCTACACTTGCTACATACAGTGAATGTAAAACACAGAGTGAACTGTCTTTTCTGTGTGGTGGTTGTGTGTGTGCATTTGTTATGCCCTATTTTCTTTTGTCAAAATGACACCTTTGTCAAGGGTATTTTCACCAAACTGTGTTGTAATGGAATTACTATTTGATGGTATTTCAGAAGTTTGGAAGAATCCTCTTTTTCACATTTTACAGTTAGGCCTATTTGATGACAGATCGTTTGGATGAGTAATTGTACTGGATATTGAGTAATATTTCATTCTACTGTTTGATTTCATTATCTTTAATTCCTCGGTGTTCACTGAAACAGTAGAGTCAGCTCAACACTTCCATTCTCTTCATTTCACAGGGAATAGATCACTGTCAGTCTAAGCAGTGTGACTGATCAGAGCCGACAGAGAGCTTGACACCATGCTTGACACTGACAAAGTGAATCAACATCCCTAATTTTCATTTGCCTCTGGGCTTTGGAAAGTTCAGGGCAAACTACAATAAGTTGATTATCATCTCTCGTTGCCGTCTCAGCACTTCTTCAGTTGAAGAGCGCTCCACTTTTAGAAAGTGGGAAAAGGTGTGAAAGTTCAACTCCAGTACGGTATGGTTCACTGGTTTGGCTTTCCGTCTACTCTGCTAGGCTGAGCTGACATACCTGACATGTACCTGCTCTAGTAGCAGGTATATGCCGGTTGTGAATGTGAGCCGGATTGTTGGTCGTCAAGGTGTTACTCTGAGAACACCTAGAAAGCATCGCCTGTGCATCTAGCTCAGCATCACCATGGCAGGTTGATATGAGTCAATAAGCAGGTCGTCATGGAAACGTTTCACTGTAGAGTACTCAAAAGTTGCGGAAATATTTGTCATGCTCTGTTGAACAAAACATGTTGGGAGACATTGAGGTAATGCTGTCAATGTGAAAGCACACACATATTACATGTACATCGAGAATATGTATGAACAAGATCTGGAAACAGGCATTGCATTATTAGGGAGGAAATCCCTCAAATAAGTTTGACAACGTACAACAAATCTCAACAGGAGATAATATGACCTGACATACTCTCATAGGAGAGGTAGAATGGATGTATTGGATTTGCTGCAGAAGTTACAGGGATACAGAATGGATGGATTGGCTGCAGAAGTTACAGGGATACAGAATGGATGGATTGGCTGCAGAAGTTACAGGGATACAAATGGGATGGGATTGCTGGCAGAAGTTACAGGGATACAGAATGGATGGATTAGCTGCAGAAGTTACAGGGATACAGAATGGATGGATTAGCTGCAGAAGTTACAGGGATACAGAATGGAACATTGCACCTGGCTCTTTGTCCCCATTTACCTCCGTCTTCATAGTGCCGCGCGTCTTGACAGAGCACACCCCTGAGTAAAGAACGGAAGTAAATTGGTGTCGGCCTCCCTGTTCAGGTGCTCCTCTCCACAGCAGCAATCCTCTGCCCACTCAAGCAGCTGTCAAGGTGAGACAGTTTTACATAGTGAGGCTCCAATGCCCCTGTCCAATTTCACTTTGGAGTGAGGCTGGGCTCAACATGCCAATCCTGTATTACCAAACAAATTAAATCACACGTCTGGGAGAAAGCGGGATGAGGAGAGGAGAGTAGGGTGGAGGGATGAGGAGTGGAAGAGGGAGGGGGGGAAGAGGCTGTCAAACAGGGCTGAGCTAGTCTCCTTCCCGCCTCGTCTGCCAGAGGATCGGGACATTGTTAAGAGAGTCAATAATTGGTTGAGGATGTTGAGCTTTTTGGAGCAAGGCAGTGCTGCTGAGGGAGGAGAAAAGAGGTGGAGAGAGCCATGATGCCTGGACATTAACACAGAACTAGCTAGAATACAACTGAATTCTCTCACAGTGACTGAGTGTTAGTCTTGTTACAGTATCATTATATGCTTGATGGGAAAGCCTTCAAAATGGTTAGAAGGTCCAGAACAGTCATTCTGACTCCCATGTAAAATAGCCTTTTGAGTGACAAAAATCACTCATATTTTTGGGGGATAGAAATGCTCAAAATCTTTGAAAAATTACTTTCTCTCTGATGTCTAACTACCAGAAAGTCCGAAACGTGGGCGGGGAGCTTATGTTCATGAGCTCGGCTTGACTGACAGCTCTTTGAAATGCCTATTTCAAGAAATGTGGATGCAGTGAGCAGTGCTGCAGTGAAATCATCTCAAGCAAAGTTGGTGATACACAAAGTAACTCAGATAACATAGAAATTGCATCAACAATTTAAAAAAWATATATTATACACTGAGTATACAAAACATTAAGAACAKCTGCTCTTTCCATGACATAGACTGACCAGGTCAATGCTATGATCCCTTATTGATGTCACTTGTTAAATCCACTTCAATCAGTGTAAATGAAGTGGAGGAGATGAGTTTAAGAAGGATTTTAAGCCTTGAGACATGGATTGTGTATGTGTGCTATTCAGAGGATGAATGGGCAAGACAAAAGATTTAAGTGCCTTTGAACGGGGTATGGTAGTAGGTGCCAGGCGCACCGGTTTGTATCAAGAACTGCAACGCTGCTGGGTTTTCCGCACTCAACAGTTTCCTGTGTATATCAAGAATGGTCCACCACCCAAAGGACATCCAGACAACTTGACACAACTGTGGGAAGCATTGGCGTCCACATGGGCCAGCATCCCTGTGGAACGCTTTCGACACCTTGTAGAGTCCATACCCCAACAAATTTAGTCTGTTCTGAGGGCAAAATGGGTTGTGCAACTCAATAGTAGGAAGGTGTTCCTAATGTTTAGTATACTCAGTGTATATCTCCCGTTTGGCATGTCTATTTGTGATGCGGTTCACAGCAGCACTGACGGATGTGTTGACATGACAACTGTATCAGTTTTGAACTACCCTTCCCCCCTCTTTTGTTCCATGCTAGCTGAAGACCTAGCTAGCCAGTAACTAGCTAACACCTGACACAGATGAAAGGGGCGACATAAGTATCTTTGCCATAGATGAAGTGTAAACTTTTAATTATATTTGATGACACCCTACAGTGAAAATATGAGTGGTACTCAGTGATGTGTTCTGTTGGATTTGCTCCAAACATAACGCTTTGTACTCATGACATCAAGTTAATTTCTTTGCCACATTTGCAGTTTTATTTTAGTTTCTTATTGCAAACAGGATGCATGTTTTGGAAGATTTTTTCTGTAAAGGCTTCCTTCTTTTCGCTCTGTCATTTAGGTTATTATTGTGGAGCAAATACAATTTTGTTGATCCATCATCAGGAGAAAACTGTCACAACCATCAAACTGTTTTAAAGTCATCATTGGCCTCATGGTGAAATCCCTGAGCGGTTTCCTTCCTCTCTGGCAACTGAGTTAGGAAGGACACCTGTATCTTTGTAGTGACTGGGTGTATTGATACACCACCCAAAGCGTAATCAATAACTTAACCATACTCAAAGGGATATTTAAATGTAAGATTTTTTCTTTTTTACCTATCTACCAATAGGTGCCCTTCTTCGCAAGGCTAAGGTAAACCGCAAAAACCTCTCTGGTCTTTGTGGTTGAATCTGTGTTTGAAATTCACTGCTTGACTGAGGGACCTTAAAGATAATTGTATGTGTGGGGTAGAGAGATGAGTTTGTCTTWAAAAAAATCATGTTAAACAGTATGGCACAGAATGAATCCATGCAATTTATTATGTGACTTGTTAAGCAAATGTTTAATCCTGAATTTATTTAGGCTTGCCAAAACAAAGGCGTTGAATACTTAGACTCCAAGACATTTCAGCTTTACATTTTTAATTCATTTGTCAAATGTTTCTAAAAACATAATTCGGTATTGTGTGTAGGCCAGTGACACAAAATCTCAATTAAACCCATTTTAAATTCAGGCTGGAACAACAAAATGTGGATAAAGTCAAGGGGTGTGAATACTTTCTGAAGACACTATAGCTACATGAATCCGCAAACACAACTTCTCCGATGTTGGTTACAAGGCAGTACCTTATTTAAAATTAGGTAAGATAATATCATGTTACCATTAGCGTATTCAAATTAGAGTGATGTCACCCTATCCCCTTAATAATCCCGCCTCCTGAATCCAAGTGTTTGACACCAGGAACTTCCTGATTGAACTTTATCGATGTAGAAGCAAAAGTCATTGTTCATACTTTGGTCATCATACTTCAATCTGGTTTCATCCAAATATCTATATTTTTTTATATCATCCATGATTTTGACTATAGCACTAGCTGTGATGAAGTACAGTGTAAAATACCACTCATTCTCTTGCCCAACTCCTAAGAATATCAAGGAACGGTTCCTAACAGTGTGCAGACTTTGGAACAAGGGATTGGATGCTGAAACAGTCAGTAAGCATAAGCATTACAGCAATGTACTGAATGGATCCTGTAGAGAAGAAGTCAGTGAATGACCAAAATAATGACTACAGTTGATGTGATTTTAATTCACAGAAGACTGAAAAAATCTGCTCACAAACTGAATTAAATGAAATGGAAATGGACATTTAAATCATCATCAGCACTGACCCATTTTTTACACAGACAATGTAATTCATTCTTCAACCTTGGTTTCAACAACCGTGCGATGAGATGACGTTTGACACAGTCGAATTCTAATAGCCTGAAGGATCATGGGAAACATGTTTAATGAATTCCATTAGCTGTGTTAATGGTGTTCTGTCATAGAACAGGAATCAAATCTACCTCAGATCAAAACAGGCATTTAAAGAAAAAAATACTACTATGATATATAATCTGATGTCTGGATTAATGTTGTTTGTTAACATAAAAATAAAACATGCAGGATGCCTCCCAAATGGGAACCTATCCCCTARATAGTGGGGAGGGGATCAGTAATTTAGTGTACTACTTTTGAGCAGGGCCCATAGGGCTCTGGTCAAAAGTAGTGCACTAAATAAGGAATAGGGCACTTTTTGGACGCTGATGTAATAAATCCRTCAGATCTATATCAAGCCATAGGCCTGCTGTATGACAGGCGATAACATCCTGATCTTGAATGATGCATTACAGTAGAGTAATCCAAACAGATTAGGATTATGTTTTCCTTGTCACTAGACAGATTTACTGTAGCCATATACACAAAAGTACGTGGACACCCAATCAAAATTGCGGCTATTTCAGCAGGTGTATCAAATTGAGCACACAGCCATGCAATCTCCATAGACAAACATTGGTAGTAGAATGGTTTACTGAAGAGCTCAGTGACTTTCAACGTGGCACTGCATAGGATGCCACCTTTCCAACAAGTCAGTTCATCAAATTTCTGCCCTGCTGGAGTTCCCCGGTCAACTGTAAATGCTGTTATTGTGAAGTGGAAATGTCTAGGAGCAACAAAGACTCAGCCGCGACATGGGAGGCCACACAAGCTCACAGAACGGGACTGCCGAGTGCTGAAGCGCGTAAAAGTAATCAAGCCTAAGACCACCATGCACAATGCCAAGCGTTAGCTGGAGTGATGTAAAGCTCGCCGCCATTGGACTTTGGAGCACTGGTAATGCGTTCGCTGGAGTGATGATTCACGCTTCACTATCTGGCAGTCTGACTGACGAATCTGGGTTTGGCGGATGCCAGGAGAACGCTACCTGCCCCAGTGCATAGTGCCAACTGTAAAGTTTGGTGGAGGAATAATGGTCTGGGGCTGTTTTTCATGGTTTGGGCTAGGGCCCCTTAGATCCAGTGAAGGGAAATCTTAACCCTACAGCATACAATGACATTCTAGACGATTCTGTTCTTCCAACTTAGTGGCAAGAGTTTTGGGAAGGCCCTTTCCTGTTTCAGCATGACATGCCCCCGTGCACAAAGCGAGGTCCATGTAGAAATGGTTTACCGAGATCAGTGGGGAAGAACTTGACTGGCCTACTCTACTGGACACAGAGACAGTTCCGTTATCTACTTACCCAGAGTCAGATGAACTCGTGGATACCATACTGTCTCTGTGTCCAGTATGAAGGAAGTTTGAGGTAGTTTCCTGAGCCAATGCTAACTAGTGTTAGCACAATGAATAAGTCTATGGGTATCTGTTAGCATGCTAACAAGTCGCTCTGGATAAGAATGTCTGCTAAATTACTACAATGTAAGTATGCTGTGAACTATAAAGGGTAAGAATGCTGTACTATTATAATACATGTTGACTTGCAATATTAGAACTTATTTTTTTGTATATTCATGATATATACGTTAAAATTCTTTAATAGATAATCTAACAATGCACAAAACATGTTTTATTTTCTTGCTTTATCCATCCATCCATCCATTGTCAGATTGTGGATATATCAGCAGAGGGAATTCTGATCCCTCTTCCTGACAGGTTCCATTCCACTGTGTGTCCTTAGAGTCCCAGGCAGTGCCAGCAACCACGTTCCCGCCCTCTTCCTCCTTCCCCACTTCAATCCCACCGGTCTGCATCAATCACATCCTCTTCCCAGATATCAGTCTAGACATCAGCAGACGCCTAGGCTGGCCGGGACACATGCCAGGACACAGCACACAGGATACAACACATCTCTCTGTTGTGATGTGTGTGTGCGCTGTTGAATTTCATATCTCACTGCCAGCCTCATATCAGAAGAGACACCTGAGGCGTGAAATGGATGCCTTAACTACAAAGGCCAATAAGGACACCCACAAGTTCAAATGCTATTGTTTAGAGAGAAATGGATCGTGGGTGTCCTAGATGTTTGTTAAGTGTTACGTGCCATTGGAAAGGGATATCAAACATGATATATGTGTAACCGATGTGAAATGGCTATCTAGTTAGCGGTGGTGCGCGCTAGTAGACTTTCAATCGGTGACGTCACTTGCTCTGCTCTGAGACCTTGAAGTAGTGGTTCCCCTTGCTCTGCAAGGGCCGCGGCCTTTGTGGAGCGATGGGTAACGATGCTTTGTGGGTGACTGTTGATGTGTGCAGAGGGTCCCTGGTTCGCGCCCGGGTCGAGGGGACGGACTAAAGTTAAACTATTACATATGGACATACAGTACATGGTGGTATACTTTCTTTCAGATGTCATATTTGACATTTTCTGGTGAGGCCCCATGTGATGTGATGGTAGCCTGGGTGGCAGTCTTTTCTTGCTTCAGCCCCACTTGTTTTTAACCTGCCAAACAGATTGGCATAAAGTATCATTGTTAAATGCAGGTTGGTAGTCTGACAAACAATAAATGGGGACCGTGAGCTGCGAGAGAGAGATGGGAGAGAGCTGCAACAGAGAGAAGTTGGATGACAGAGAGTGAGATTAAGCGAGTGAAAGAGACATTTGCAGTATTAAAGACATGGTTTATGAGTGTGGAGAGCAGGCTGACAGTATAACTCAACGTAGGCCAGACCATACTGAGATATACGGACATGGATAAATCAGTCGCCAGGGGAGAGGCTGAGGCTGACCCCACCTCAGTAGTCTTCCCCTGGACTTCCATGGCAGGGAGGGGGGGCCAGGCACTGAGGACAAACAAAATAAAAAAGGCAAACAAGGTTATTCTGCCTCCACATAGCCCTCAGCGAAAATGTTAACAGGGATTTACTTGAAACTGGAGACCAGCTAAATGTAGTGCTTTTCATTTTCAGTTATTTAGAATAGAAAAAAAACATTGTCCAAGTGTGGCACGATTGATTTATCTCCCTTTGTGCCAAGCATGCTGTGTGCAATGTGAGAGGTAGCAACTGCAATGTAAGACAAGGTCTTTTTTTCTGAAAGAAGTGTAATTTCATCAACTCTATTGTAACTGAATCGGTATGAGATGTACTGTCTGACTGTCTGGGTTGATATGTAATTCAAATCCAGGACGTGTTTCTCTTTACCGTGAAATTGAATGGCGACACACAAACAAGGGTCTCCAGAAAATGGAAATTATTTAAAAGAGCATTTTATTAAAACAAAATGCATATTTACAAGGCAGGAGGTAACAATCCTTCAGTTGGTCGAAAAGCACTGTACCTTTACAAAATGGGGGATAACGCATACAAAAACATGTCAGTGTAGGCCATATAGGCTACTACAGACATGCTGTATGTATAGATACTGCTTACGGAGTACAGTGTGAGTCTTGAACCTGAACGCTTGAGTGCCAGACAGTTGTGCTAAAGGGAATTCAATCAGCTTAAAAAGAAAAATCCATATCTAGACCTCTGACAGCTGCAATAGAACCAAAACCTAAAGTAAAAATGGCTTTTGAGTAGCTCGGACATTGTACAGTACACACACACTCCAGGCAGTGAAAAGGAATGTCACAGCATAATTATTCACAAGAGCATTATATTCTACATTTTTTAGGGATATATATAAAAATGTCACACATAATTTGGTATTTAAATAAGGATACAAACTCAAAAAGAAGGACTTTAACATTGCGTTGTTGATTCACTGGAGTCAACCTGTAAACTTAGAAAAGACTCGTTGAGACTATTACAACGTCAACTGAAAATCATATGACCTCTACACAAAATGAGCATTATAAAACAGTACTGTACTTTCTCCAATACTCCCTGGACTGTTCCATTTTCATGGAGGGATGATACACAACACACAGTAAGTCAAGTACAGAGAGGCGATGCAGAATAAACATGTGTCAGACTACGTTTGGTTCGAGTGCCTTAATTAGTTTCTCCATCATAGTGAGTTTCCTGATTAGCCTGGTTAAACAAGACTGAACGCGTCCAGACTGGTTTTACCAGGCTATTTCCTGATAACATGGGTACCTGACTGGTTCTGCAGCACTCAACTCCGCTACATCGTTCCCTTGCTTTGTTTGCTTGCTACAGTAAAATCGCTGCATCCTTTCAACTTGAGACCAGGAAGCCCTCTTCAGAAATAATACCTGACAGAACCATTTCTACATGACAAAAGCATTTTCTCCACTTCCAGTTTACATCTTATGATTTCCTCTTTTCTGTGGCTCAATAGTGAAAGGAGCCTGTCACGCTATTCAGTGGCCAATGATGACATCTTATGGTTGTGTGATCAGCATAAGCAATAAGGCCCGAGGGGGTGTGGTATATGGCCAAAATATCACGGCTAGGGCAGTACTTATGCACGACGCAACGCGGCGTGCTTGGATACAGCCCTTAGCCACGGTTCAGTATATTGGACATATGCCACCAACCCCCGAGGTGCCTTATTGCTATTATAAACTGGTCACCAACATAATTAGGGCAGTAAATATAAATATTTTGTCATACCCGTGGTATAAGGTCTGATATACCACGGCTGTCTGTCAATCAGCATCCAGGGATCGAACCACCCTGTTTATAATGTGCATTAGTACCCCCTCATTTCATAGGTTTTATCATGTCCATTGTCTTCTTCATCTTTCCCCCCTCTCTTCTCCCCCTCACAACCAGGGCTGCCAGGCATCTCCTCTCCCCCCTTATAGCCAGGGGTGCCAGGCAGGGTCCATGCGACAGAGGTTGTCCAGGCTGTTGGCAGCAGCCACCAGGGTGTTGACCTTTGACTCCCCTCCCTCGAACTGGGCCAGGTTGTGGAGCCTGGTCATTATGGCCGTCACAGCCTTCTGCACCAGGGACACTAGCTGCTGGGAGTCCATGTTCTCAGGCTGGCCTGCTGGGGACAGGGGCATGGACGTGTCCTCCTGGGTCTTCTTGTGCCACGCAATGATCTCGTCACGGAGCACCGCCTTCAGGATGCCGTCCACCTAGTGGGGGAGAAGGAGAGGAGAGAGAATGATGGGAGCAGCAAAATACATCTTGCGCTGTAGCAATACTATTTATGGGAACCTAACTATGAATTCATACTAATTCAGGAACCAGGAGATACTGTGAGAACATGCCATACTGAAACCACTGCGTATTGTTAACTCACTATGTTGGGTAGGGCTATACACAGCAGCCATATAAACTATACAGAGGCCACAATACTAGCTAACCACCTAGCTGGGTACTCGGCCTTCTCCACTCATTGTGCCCACTTTATGGTGTGTTGAGGGCCTGATTGTCAGAACAACCGTCTCCTCTCCCAGTAAGTATGTGTAACCACCGCTCCGCCCCCCCACCAAAGAAAGCAGTGGCCTCTGGGATACGTCTCTAGCTCTGTGTGTGTGTGTATCTCTAGCTCTCTGTGTGCGTATCTCTGCACGCCCTCCATCCAAAAGTCCCTGTCTTCAACATCCCAGTTTGTTCACCTCCAGAAGGAAGCAGCCCCTCTCCTCTCCGGCTGTAGCTACAGGATGAAGCTATACATAGACATATAGCTGCCTGCCTGATGCCCTATCATTACAGGACCAACATAGATATACAGCCCTCCTCCTGCCACAGCTGGGACTGAGGCGGAGGCTGTTGTTTTTGTTTTGATACGCTTCAGTGAATTTCACTCCCAAGTTTACATTTGTGGGATGTAAAACACCCACACAGAATAACATCCATCAAGAATTATAGTGTCTAAATTAAGACAAGAATTGAGAAACGAGTCCACTCACACTTTAAACTTAATTCAAGTGTATGGTTCTACCAGTGAGTTCTACACGGTGCACAGCAGTGGTCTACCGCTGTAAAGGAGAATTCTCACCAACCATGGCTTCAATTTAAACTGTGATATGCCGATTCATTATTTTTGTCCAATAAACATAGCTAACAAACCATGAAAGTAATTTGCTGTTGTGCAACAGGTGTGTGCTTGTTGTCGGGCCTACCTTGAAGTTGGGTTGAGCAAAGCAGCGTGCCACAGCAATCATGGAGGCGGTGAGGGGGCCAGAGACGCCGATGGTGGTCAGGAACTCTGAGATGTTGGGCGTCAGACGGAAGGGCACGGGCCGGTTGGCGTCCAGGTCACCAGTGGCATCGTTGATGTCAAAGCGGAAGTAAGACACATTCAGCTTCCCCGTGTCCTGTTGGAGGAGAGAAGTATGACAGTTAGGATGTGTGTGTGTGTGTGTGTGTGTGTGTGTGTGTGTGTGCGTGCGTGCGTGCGTCTGCACTTCCTGATATTGCCTAATGCCTTTACAGTGCATTTGTAAAGTATTCAAACCCCTTGACTTTTTCCACGTTTTGTTACAGCCTTATTCTAAAATGGATTAAATTAAACACTTTCCTCATCAATTTACCCACAATACTCCATAATGAAAGTAAGAAACAGATTTAGCATCATGCTGTGGGGATGTTTTTCATATCCCTTTCAGTCTTTGATGAAAACCTGCTCCAGAGCGCTCAGGACCTCAGGTGTACCTTCGCCCCAGTCTAACAGGACAACAACCCTAAGCACACAGGCAAGACAACGCAAAAGTGGCTTCGGGACATATCTCTGAATGTCCTTGAGTGGCCCAGCCAGATCCCAGACTTGAACATCTCTGGAGAGACCTAAAAATAGCTGTGCAGCGACACTCCCCATCCAACCTGACAGAGCTTGAGCGGATCTGCAGAGAAACTCGCCAAATACAGGTTAGCCAAGCTTGTAGCGTCATACCAAGAAGACTCAAGGCTGTAATCGCTGCCAAAGGTGCTTCAACAAAGGACTGAGTAAAGGGTCTGAATACTGATGTAAAATGTGATATTTCAACAACAACAAAAATGTAATACATTTGCAAATGTCTAAAAACCTGTTTTTTTCTTTCTCATTATGGGGTATTGTGTGTAGATTGATGAGGGGGGGGGGGGACGACGACAATTTCATCCATTTTAGAATAAGGCTATAACCTAACAAAATGTGGAAAAAGTCAAGGGGTCTGAAAACTTCCCGAATGCACTGTAGATTCCAGTCTAGATTCCACCGTGTACGATCACTAAGACAAGTCATCTATAAACATTCTCCTGAGGTATTCTCTATGGACATGTTACTCCTGTATAGAACCCATGGACAGGATACAGCTGCCTTCCAGTAAAAAGTGTGTGTTTAACTACAAAATGGCTGCTTTTATTGATCTGCCGTAGACAGAGCACCATAAAACAACATATCACCCCAAGCACATCCATAATCCCGCCATCCCTCTTTCTCTGTCGAGTTAAGTATATACAGCAGGACTTTGTCTTTAAGCCTGCGTTTGTGTAAAGAGGGACCCGTATGATGTATGAAGAGCAAAGAGCATTCTGGGAAGATAAGCTGTTTATGGGAGAAAGGGAGTGTGCTTATGACAGCTTTATGGCAAAAGCATTTCATTTGAGTTTTTTTTTTTTTCAGTCTCTCAAAGCTATGGCCTTGAGCCAACAGGGTTAGATGCTAGACCCCAGGAGGATCAGAGAAGCTCAGAGAGAAACTCCTTTGGCTCCGGACTGAGGCAGGGTCCTGAATAATAACACATTAACAGGTGACTGCTAATCCACTTTGACGCTGTATCAATAGACTGAGTCAACACAATAGGAGGGAGGTGACATACAATCCATACTCTGAGGATGGGGGCATGCAGAGGCCAAACCATCTCAATGCACTATGTTAGAAAAGTTGACTATTCTAGGGGTAAAATATGGGGTTATTGGGGTGTTTATTAGGGCTAGGCTAGTGGTTACACATGTCAGTAATGTCCTTGATATGCTGGTGTCAGTGTGCGTGCGTGCGCGTGCGTGCATGTAATCCTGCCTGTGTCTAATGGGATCTATGGCGTGGAACAGGCAGAGAGGGGGCTTAATGCGTCCGCTTAGCTGCCCAGTGAAACGCCTGTCAGCAGATCATAGAAGAGGAGAGGGGAAAGGAGAGAAGGCTGTCCGTCTGTTCCACACAATCATCTTTAATAATGACTTTCAGAGATGTACTCTCTGCCCTCCGAACGGACTGCGTGTGTACCACTGCTCTGGTGCGACACACACACTCTGGCTCTTTATATTGAATGGTCTCTGATAGCAGAGCAAAGAGTCGGAATAAGACTGACTGTCAAAACAGCATCGTCCCATAGAGGCTCACTGACTGACAGGGCTGCATTGATGTCATAGAGAGGAAGTCATGCATATTACCAGTCAGAGCGATGCTCATCTCTAATGAATCTAAGGGTCTAGGAGGAACATCTCCATACTGAATTAGTCTCCTTGACATGAATCCTCCTTTGACAGACTGCTTCAAATTCCCTTCAGCATGTGTCCTTGGCTGGGTTAGGTGTGTGTGTGTGCACGCTTTTATGAGTGTGAGTATGCGTTTATCTGTGTGTGTGTGTGTGTGTTAGGGTTGGGCGGTAAACCATATTTTACTATATACCGGGAGAAACGCACGGACCAGCTACATTTTTTTCACTTTACCTTCCATAACGGTATTTCAATGTTTGGTTTGTAAAAATGTGATACGCAACTCCGGCGAATGTAATGTTAGTTTTTATAGTTAACGCTGTTTGCTACTCGAGTCGTCTTTCTCCCTCTCCTGCTGCATGCCCTGCCCCTGTCACTCAAGGAGAGCAGTTGCTCAATCACGGTATCTTCTAAATCAGAGAGGACTAGGCGAAGCATGAATGTTTGATAGCTACATAAGGTAAGAAAACATGTAATGTAACATCGAATTAGGGTCCCCTGGAAACACTGACCGACACTTTGCTTCCTACCCTCTCAATAATTCCTCCCTGGCTTATTCATTCGGTGTCATGTCAAAACAATGTATCAAGGTGCTGCCCCTATATATAAACTATAGTGTATCATTATATTTCTATGACTCCAACAGTTCACCAATTAACTAGGCCTAGGTTTTTTGCCAATATCACATAGCCCTGCGTGGCAGTGTGGAAATGAACACAAACATGCAAGAAATGCAGAAATTTATGAAAATTGTTGCTTGAAGTTGGATTGAACAGTACAAAACAATCAGAATGGAGAAAGACCCATTGAAATAATTTAGAATGTATGTGTTGCCACCCTGGGGTCATGAACTACCCATAAAGCATATTCAGAACTCTTATTATTAAAAAACATAAAATACCATTCAAGATTTGAAAAATCGTGATATGATATTTTGGCAATGTCACCCAGCCCTAGTGTGTGTGCATGTCCAGGTGTGTGTGTGTGCTCATCTCTCGCCCCCTACCTGTGCTATCTGCAGCATCTCAGGGTTGAGGCGGTTGAGGTGTAACATGAATTCAGCCAGGCCGATGAGAGACAGCTGGATGGTGAACATCTTTCTGAAGGTCCAGTAGTCTGTAGCGTTGGGGAAGGTGTGTAACGCCCACTCCCTCAGCATGCTGCGAGGTACCATGTTCCCCTGCACCTCCTTCAGAATGTCACGCAGCACCTGGTGGGGACAGGGGAGGTTAGAGTCAGAGGGAGTGTGTCTGTGTGTTCCAGACAGTACCTGGTGGCTGGCCAGTGTGCCACTGGACTGTACAGTAGCCAGGCGGTCGTTGTATGTGTGTCTCCATGCGTATGTTCCAGACAGTACCTGGTGGCTGGCCTGTGTGCCTCTAGCCTGTACAGTAGCCAGGCGGTCGTAGTAGCGTGAGATGGGGTTGTCGTGCTCAATGCCTTTCTTGGCACAGCGTTGCTTATAGATCTCCACCAGAGACAGAGATGATGGGTTGTCCTCTACCAGACGCATCTGAGGAGACACAGCTACCACCCTGGGGACTGGAGAGATAGGAAGGGGGAGAGTAAGCACAATTTAATAACATGGTAAACTGATTACACACATCAATACACTGTATACAACCTAACCTTGGAGAACGAGAGAGAAAGCCACCTCGATACAACATTGCAATACTAAACATCTACATTTTCCAAGGCAAAACAAGCCATCTTCATTTCAATACACTGTGTAAAGTAAACTAGTACACCCAACACTGCACAGCAGGTCTACATATCTAACCTAACCTAAGATGTGTCAACACAAGAGGTTTAGGGCTCCTGTGGGTCATAATGTAACACTAGGGTTACTAGAGGTTCAGAGGACAGAACATGGAATATAATCACACCCACGGAAACATTCACATAACATGGGAAACCACCAACTGAACACTACCATTTCACTTAGAGGGAATGAGTAGAGGGACCACAGAAGTCCATATTCCCTCTTAAACAACCCAATCAGTCGCGGAGAGGGAGAGTGGGCAAACATCTGGATGGAAGGAAAACTCTGGGGGAGGACAGGAAAGGAAATTGTGTATACAATGGGATTGTGAGTCTCTCCCATCCCCCTCTAATGTATAACCCATCTATCTAATCTACACTGAGTGTACAAAACATTAAGAACACCTGCTCTTTCCATGACAGACTGACCAGGTAAAAGCTATGATCCCTTATTGAAGTCACTTGTTAAATCCACTTCAGTGTAGATAAAGGGGAGGAGACGGGTTAAAGGATTTTTAAGGCTTGAGTCAGGGATTGTGTATGTGTGCCGTTCAGAGGGTGAATGGGCAAGACAAGTTAAGTGCCTTTGAATGGGGTATGGTAGTAGGTGCCAGGCGCACCGGTTTGTATCAAGAACTGCAACGCTGCTGGGTTTTTCACACGCAACAGTTTCCCTTGTTTAACAAGAATGGTCCACCACCCAAAGGACATCCAGCCAACTTGACACAACTGTGGGAAGCATTGGAGTCAACATGGGCCAGTATCCCACTTGACACCTTGTAGAGTCCATGCCCTGAAAAAATTGAGGCTGTTCTGAGGGCAAAAAGGGGTTGTGCAACTCAATATTGGGAAGGTGTTCCTAAAGTTTTGTACACTCAGTCTCTCCAATCTCTCTCTAATGTCTATCCCATCTCTTCAGATCAGAGCAGATGAAAAGGAAAGACATGAGCCCTCTTCTATTTTGAAATGCACTTCTTTAGGTCATCAGACCAGAAGAATGTAGCACCCCCATGAAGATGCCCTTGATCTCTGACCTGGAAGTGGTTCACCACAATACTGATAAATCAATCACAGAAAGGCAATTTAGATTCAATCTCCCAGCCAGCCTCCCGTGGGAATAACCTTGCATCTTATTTCATTCACTCACTCACAGATTCTCTGCRCTGACACATGTCGACAATTCACCTCAATTTCATTTCTCCCATTCCTCTCTCCTCTGCCATATTTTTCTTTAAAGAAAACCGCATGTACAGTACAGCTAAAGAGGTTGCTAGGATTTAAACATCACCCGCCTGCCTTATCGGACTGTATAGACATGCCCTTGGAAAAACAGTTTAGACTGAGCTACACTTGACATTTCTACTCGCTCCTTGAATTCTCTATTCCTGGGTTGAGAGCCCAAGATACAGAGAGAAGAGATTTTAGACTGCCTGTCAAAAAAACTGACCTGACAAGAAGAAAATGAGAGAAACAGATAGCCCAGACAGACCTGTAGAATGATATATGAAAGAGGAGAGTCAAACAGGAAAGGGAAGGAGAGACCAGACAGACCTGTAGAGTGATATATGAAAGAGCAGAGTCAGAGAGGAAAGGAGAGACCAGACAGACGTAAAACAATAGTCCAGAGAGTTGTCCCAGGAATAATGTGTGTCTCTTGGCGGTCTGAGACTAGAGACGGTGGAGAGAGCTAGCCCAGTGTGTGTCATACCAGTAAAGAAGAGGTGTCTCTTGGTGGTCTCCTTCCTCTTCTCCAGACAGGGGTTGAGCAGCCTCAGTAGCTGCAGGACCCTCTCCTCCCTGCGGGACTCAGTCAGACAGGCATCGTTCATCACCAGGTAGGGGTAGATCTTCCCATTGTGACCTCTGATGTAGAGACGTCGTGCTGCCGTGTTGTGTTTCTGGACTATCTCCACTCTGGGCATGAACCTGAAGGAAACGCACAGACACACAGTTAGTACCTGTAGGTAATGAATGTGTAACACGTGTGTGTGCGGGCTCTCTCTATATAAACGTGCACCCTCCTCACCGTGCGATCTTGATGTAATAGTGTGTGGGTTTGGGCATGAGGAACTCCCCAGGGATCTCCACCTCGGCGGTCTGGGCTGAGAAGTTGCTGAGGAAGCGGCACTTCTCCTCGATCAGGAAGAACTTGGGCAGCTGCTTGGTCTTGGCCTCCAGGATCTTGATCCACTTCTTGAGCTTAGAGATGAGGTTGTGGAGCTTCATGGAGCCAGGCACGCTGAAGTCAAAGTCTGCATGGAGACAGATGACCAGCAGGAGGTTATTATTAAGGTGAGGTAGACAACCTGTTAGATTAGAAGGAAGCCAACACCAAAGCCTAGACTGACAAGTATGAAAATCAAGGTTTGGGTTCAAATGGCTTATCTATTAAGGGTCAAAGAGAAATAAAAAATGGTTAGATTTCGACGGATGGATATAAGGCAATAAGATAAATGATCAATGACAGCAAAGCTGAGACTGAAAAGAACCAATACGTAAGAGGCAGAAATAAGAGCTTCGTTGCCATATCAACCAAAGTGCTGTACGTTTTCCACCCAGTCCCCCATGGAGGTAGTCTACTGATATAATCACAAAGGTTTACATTTCATATTCTAGTCACAACTGACATTGTGCATATTCTTGGGAGGGAACGGTAGAACAAAAGGTGCAAGCAGAAAGGGAGCCACGGTGATGGCCCCAGGACATCTTTATCAAGCAGGTACAAACCTGCTCCATTATTACAAGCCTGTTGTGCTCTGCTTGTTGTAATGAAACCATGAAAGTGTATCAGAGAATGAAAGGCCTTGCCATTTCAAACCCCTTTCTGAGTGAACTCTTACACTTTAAATAAACCTTTAAAAAAAATCCAATGTTCCTTCGTAGCATCCATTTTACCTGCCTGCTGTTTGCTAGCCTAGGGGAAATGGTGAATTAGGCTAGTCTTGTTCAATTGCCAATGATTCAGCAGCATAAAAGTATATATAACCTACAAATAGAATACATGAACTGTGTCTTTATTTTACAAGAATTCATTACAGTCTCAATTGTTTTGTGATGTAAAAGCCAGGTAAAAGTAGGAAATAATAGGAGAGCTGAAAATATATCACATTTTGACACATTGGAGCTTGGCCATATAGTGGTAACTGAGTCAGAGCAGAAGTAAGGAGGGCTATTTTAGCTCCTTTTTTCTCTGACCACTGATCAGTCATCTCATGCTTCTGTGAACAACAAGCCCCCTTCTCTCTGATCCATAGTCTCCTAAAACAGCTACCTTCTCCCTGACCGGAGACTGGAACACTAGGAGGCATGTAACTCTCCCTCTTTCACTGCCCTCTCCCTCTTCCAGCTCCCTCTGCTCTCAGCCCTCTCCACCCCCCCCCCCCCATCCCCTCATAACCAGAGAACCACAGTGGTCGGTGGTCCGTCTCTATAAATAGCCCCTAGACTTTATCGCAGCAGCAGGAGCAGCAGTCTCAGGTGAGTTATACTCAGTGGTTTGTTCAGCTATAGATGTAACGGGTGGATGGCCACTGGTTGGCTGACTGGACCTCAGAGCCAATCAGTCTCATACAACAACAGCGGTGCAGAAGGCTACTGGTGCGATTGTGTGTTGAACTGCTATATTTGTTATTGATAAAAATAGAAAATGTGTTGAGAGTCCGGTAGATTCAGTGCAGGGAGACATTCCTGTATGTTCACCTGCACAAACCATCAGACAAAATAAGAAAATCCTATCAGAGTGTTTCTCACAGCCAAGTAAAATGTCCTTTTACAGAAAACAGTTATTTCAGTGTGAAAATTGTTTGAAAAACTCAAGAGCATTCACATGCCATGTGGCCAATGTACTGTAGTTTGAGAGCCTGACAGAGATGGGTGAAAATATTGCAGCTGAAAACATGCGCTGGCTGCTGTGAACAGTGAAGTTATTTAAAATATTTTTTCCAGGGTTCTGACAAGCAGAGAGCTTTGGAGTGAATCCATTTATAAAACAGTACCTCGTGCAAAGAGCATTCCTCATAATTGGATTTGAATGCCCCCCCCCCAGTCCCCTCTGACTAATGTTATGTGTGCGCACATAAACACAGATTTTCCGGCCCACAAACCCAGGGAAAGCGAGGGAGGGAGCGGGTAACGCGGCGAGGTTGGTTGCTCGGCAGCAGCAGAAGTGCGGGGCTGTAAACCCTGTTTGTTCCGCTCCGGAGGCTTGCCGGGTTTCTCAGCGGCGCTCGGTTGGCGTGGGCACAGCTGGGGAGCGACGGCCGGTCGCCTGGCAGGCACCCTTTGAGTCGGAGCTCCGGTGACGCCTGGCCGAGCCAACACAGCTGGCACCCAGTACCCACACATCTGGTAACATGAATGAATGCCACACGCTCCCCTTCTACCGCTTTCCAGCTCTCTCATAGGCTCGTGTTCCTAATTTTCAATTTCTCCATTACTCAATTATCTTTCCCTCTTTTGTATTTTATTTTCATTCTCTTGCTCTCTATTCTCTGGCCCTCTCTCCCTGCCCAGTCAACATGCAGTACCTTAGCCAGACACATTAGCTCAGCTAGCCTCTCCAGTCTGGTGAAGGGGAAAACAGAAGTGGAAAACAGGGGGAACAGAGGGAGGCCAGGGAATGAGCAACTCTGTGTATATTCAGTCATACAGTGTTGAGAAGAGGGCCAGAGGAGAGGAGGGAGAGTTGTGTGGACACAGGGAAGGAGTTAGAGGTTGAAGCAGAGATTCTTAGTTTAAACCAGTGGCCAGGGAACTGAACTGTGGTTAACGTACTATTTCCAAAAAATAAGAATTAGTTTTTTTAGAAATGTCTCTACYGGGGCCAGTCTGCACCTGTCTGTCTGTTGCATTCCTAAGTTGAATATAAATAAATACTCAGGAGGATGAGGGTCTGTCTCATGGGTCGCTGACTAACATGCACAAATACATGCATACGAGCGATAAACGGACCACTTCATGATTCAATTTAACTTCTGCATAACTGTTTATGGTATTGTTATGAAAGCAGTATGTGGTAGGCTGATGATTTTAGTTACAACAGTTGCTGAGGTCAAATACAAAGGCCACAATAATAAAAAATGGCTGCAGTTTTTCAATAGTTTCTTACTGCTATTAAACATCCTTCAGTTCAAACTGAACTCTCATTGGAGCTCCAGTATCAGTAAGTTTTGTTCTTCTCCACATGCTGTGCCTGTATGTACCCAAATGACCGCTAAACAGGCCTGGAGGGCAAGTCGGTGGGTTGGATTAGCAGGGCTGTGTAATGCCTGTGTAATCAACACCCCAAACCAGCCCAGCAAACACGCACACACACACACACACACACATCAGCCCTCCATTAAATCAAATCATCTGGTTCAGAAGCCCCAATTACGTTCCGGAACACCACTGTTCTGTTGTTTCTGCCTGGTGAAAAATAACCCTGGCCTGCTGATGCACACAGCGTGGCTACATCTGGCAGCTTGGTTATGTCTGGCTATGGCTAGAATGAGACGGAGCACTGCATAAGGAATAGGGGGTGATTTGAGATTTACCCCTAGACTCCTATGGGTCAACACTGTTGGTAAGATTCCAAAAGTGAGTTATATTTCTTAAAAATAAAATCAATAACAGGGAAATAATTAACCTAGCAGAAGCGACAAACTACATGAGGTTAGAGCAGTGTGTACCTGTGGTGAACTGTCCCTTCATCTTCTGGAAGACCGGGTCCTGAGCGGTGGCCTGGGCTCGGCGGGCGAGCGACTCGGACGCCGCGCTGGAGAACATGGTGGAAACGTTGGAGACGTTCTCCAGCCCCACGCCAAAAGTGCTCACCAGCTTCTTGACGAAGTTCAGCGTGTGCGGCGTGATCTTGGCGTCCGACACGGCGCCGCTCTTCTCGAACGCCACCGAGTAGCACTTAAACAGACCCTGCTGGAGCTGTCTCAGGACCTGGAAGGGAAGGGGGAGGAAGATATTGATCATGAACATGTATAATACACTGTTTGTGACCCCAGAAATGCTGGCAGTGAGCAAAATATGCCACCCACAAGCTCACCATACTCCCCTAATCCACCAACCCTCCCTCCTTTTCCAATAGTTCCCCCCTACTGAAAACTCCTCTCCCCAGGCAGGTGCATCCAGGTGAGGTTGTTCCCACGGTGTTCCTCTGTCCAGGTTTAACCAATGGAACGGACTGCAGCGCTGCGCCTTCTGTGAGCCCCTCGAGCGCAGACATTACTACCCCCCCCCCCCCCCCATGGCTAAAGCACTTTGCAGCACCGCCGAGTTGCATTTGGAAGCTTGTGTTATGTCAGCTCTCTCCCGATTTATTGAAACCTTGACTGACATTTCTACAGGGGGGTAGGATATAGTGTTCTAGATGAGGGAGTGATTCCAGAGGAGGTTGCAGAAAGTGTTTCAGAAAAAAAGAGTTAATCCTCTGTGTAAATGTTGCGTTCACTGACAGTCATTTCCATTTTCCAATCTGTAAGCTCGCTGTGTTGGAGGTCGGATGGAAAAGTCGCAGTTTAGCTTCGTCATGTCAGAAACATGACAGAGTCCTTCCTTCAACAGGGCTTCAGACTACTCCGGTAGAGAGGAGCACTGGACTGAACAGATGTGGCTAATGGTAGTGGTAGAAAAGAGGAGGACAGATGAGTGCCTGGGTGTGTAGGAGGACAGGGAATGGGCAGCTCTGTGTGTGTGTACTCAGTCATACAGCATTGACAAGAGAGCCAGAGGAGAGGAGGGAGAGTTATGTGGACACCGGGAAGGAGTTGGAGGTTGATGCAGAGTTTTCTTGTTTAAACCAGTGGCCAGGGAACTGAACTGTGGTTAAACCTGGCTGTTAACGTACTATTTCCAAAAAAATAAGAATTTGTTTAGAAATGTCTCTACGGGGGCCAGTCTGCACCGGTCTTTCCGTTGCATTCCTGAGTAGAATATAAATAAATACTCAGGAGGATGACGGATTCATGGGTCGCTGACTAACACAGTCCACTAACACACACACACACACCCTCTCACCCGCATCCCAGGTGACCAGGTGCCCCTGCCTCACCTCTTCGTGCCAGTTCTCTCTGAACCAGACCATCTGGTCCACAATGCCCTCCAGAGAGGAGAGCAGGGTGGGGTGCAGCTCTCTCTGCATGTGCATGATCCTGCTGCAGCGCCACATAGGGGCCGTGGCCCTGATGGGGCCTGGGTCGGACGCCGAGTGGGTCTGGGCCCCCACCGAACTGGGCTGCTGCTGGCCCGAGTCTAGAAAGGAGAGGAGGAAGAGGTGGGGAGAAAGAAAAACGAGGTGAGAAGACAGTGGAGGCAGAATCGAGGGGTAGTGATGTGAGAAAGATGAGAGTAGATAAAAGAAAAGGCGTTAGGAGGCAAAAAGACAATGATGAGTTCTAAAATGCACTTCAAAGCCTGCAAAACAAAGTCATAGCTTTGTTTGATAAACGCTTTTCTTTAAGAAGAAGTCAGTGAGCTAGAACACTCCTGTATCTACAAGGTGAATACATAAATACCCTACTCAACAGTAGCGCCGCTTTTAAACACAGTCACACCCTTCGTGTCCAAAAGGGGACATAACATCACCATTAATGTTCAAATCGTGTTGAAATCGGCACGCACACAACTTACCGCTCTTGTAGCGTTCCCTCTGCTCTATCTTGAGCGTCAGGTAGAGGGTGCGGATGGGGAAGTAGACTGCCTGGGGGTACACTCGTCCCACCTAGCAGACTGGGGGGGGGGGGGGGGGGGGTGGGTCAGATTACCATTCAAAGAAGAAGCTACCCTCAGAGATCTCACTGCACACAGGAGAGGAGTGTACGCTGCAGAGAATCCCAAAGAATATCAAACATTGATACCCTGCAAGCAGCTCTGTAATGTGTAATGGAGATGGAGTTATGATATGAAACCCTGGAGGGTATTTCAGGTTCCAACAACTCTAAATTTAGAGGGTTACCTTGGCCTAGACTGCTAGAGACTGACCTAAGTTCAGCGGCATTACATTTTTCCGCAAACTAACTATACACTCCATGATCTACATTTCTACAGACGTCATCAAGACGCCTCAGAAAACCAAACACGATTTAACAAACACTCCAGGGAATAAACAGGATGGATGTAAGAGTTTGACAGGTGGAAGGCCATAGGTGTGAGCTCAGCACCTTTCGCTAGGTGGGAGATAGAACGGCGATCAWCTCAACACACAGGCGTTATGCACAGTGACAGTGAGGCCTTGATGACAGAGACAACAAGGTGGTTGAGCCCAGACCACAGCTCCTCTCAGGCCCCATTAGACTGACACCCTACACCCCTGTTCCCCTACCCTGCTGACAGAGGGGTGAGGAGTAACCTGTAGGTGTAAAGAGACACCTGCTAACCCTGGCTCAGCCTCCCATTAACAGTACAGAGGAGCACAGAGGGAGGGCTATGCTGGGTGATGGAGAGGAGGATGGAGGGGGGTGGAGGGATGGATAGATAAGTGGCAGCTTAGCAGGGCATTAAAGATGAGGCAGAAGGAGAGAAAGGAGGAGGAGCGTAAGGAGAGATCAGGCTCTTAATGGGAGATGAAGGATGTTATATTTTGGAGGGGGATTAGATTCGCTGTAGGACTGTTAACGCTGTGATTCATCTCTCCTCTGCCCCTCAGGGTTAACCTTCATTAATATTTCACTGTCTGTTTTTAAAGCATCCCGCCGTGCGGCCGCCGCCCACAACACTAAATTATTCAGCGTCGCTAAGATAAAGGCTTCCATCCATTAAAAGGTGCTTTCCTGCTTTTCTCTTTTACAGACAGTCAACCTTTTACCCTTCACTCATCATATGGTGAGGAGGAAGACAGACGGGAGACAAAATGCTTCACCCATCCATTCCCCAAATACCAAACTCCAAAAGCCATTCATAAACCTCTCCATGATCTCTCCATTACCTTAATAGGCTACAAAAAGGTTGAGAAACCATGATTTAATAACTAAACAAACCATATTTATATCCCATTAAGCACATGATATGGGCTTGACTGACTAGCCTTAGAATAGCGTGTTTCCACTTCATGTGAGAGATTATCTTTAAATCTCTTCGCTCCCTCTTCTCCCACCCTCGCTGTCTCTTCTCTCCCATTTCCCGCTCTACTGGGTGGATAAGGGGTGTTTGATGTAGCCAAATAGTCTTTGAAGTTCCCACCTCTCAATTGCTCGGAAATAATACTCCATTAACGGAAAGCAAATTAGTCCCTTACTTTATTTGTCAGCTCTGTTCCTGCACTGCGGATGAGTTTGATATTAACTTAATATTCATTCCTTCTATAAATAATTGAAAAGAGCTCACTGGAGAAAGGGGAAGCCAATACATGAGGAGAGGAATCTGAATGGTTAATTTGATAAATAGAAAGTGCTGGAGAGAGCCCACTCTGGCACTGAGTGCTGTTAATCCATCTCGATTAGGTTGACGTGCCTCCACACTAAGTGCACACACACACACAACACACACACACACACCAACACACACACACACACACACACACACACACACACACACACACACACACACACACACACCACACACACACACACACACACACACACACACACACACACAACAACACTGTCCCATTCAGTGCTTACAGACGGACAGATGCAATGCCAGATACAGACGGGGAAACATTGACATTTAGGAGAGGAGGAGGGCTGAGTGCTTGAGGTACAGAAAGGTCCTTAGCTTGTCTGTCCCTGGTACAGGAAAGTTGAGAAACAAAATAAAAAAACAAGGACCAAGGCACTTTTGGTGCTCCTTGTTTTTTTGGAACCTATTAACCCTTTGCAAAAGCGCACCAATCTAATAGCAATGCTTCCCTTCCTTTTTTCTACTCTAGAATTCTAACGGGCTGTGCTGTAGACAGATGGGCTTATTCTATGGACGGGAGGTGGGTACAGGCGTAGAATTACATATTACAACTTCATTGAATAGGATCTCTGTGGGTACAGGTGTTGTGAGTGGTCACAGGTGTGCTGTAGGTACACCGGTTGACTAACGTACCTGGCTGATGAGGTTGAGCAGGGGTTTGCCCTCTGACCCCACCAGGCAGGTCAGGAGCTGTGGTATCCATGCCAACCACTGGATGGGCGGCACCCCAATGCAGTACTTGTCCACGGCATCCGCCAGGGTGTTCTTGTCATCAAAGCTCAGCAACCACAGCACCTGGGAATGGGGGGGGCAGGAGAGAGAACAGTGACACCGTTAGAGGGAGGTTGCTGGCGATCTCAGGCAGCATGGACACAAATTACATCAACATTTCAAATGGTGACTAAAGGGCTTAATTGCCTGTAATATCATCACCAGACCATCTCTGGAGCTCAGATCAGTGGCACACATGAACAGTGAGAGGGAGGTTGCGTTCCTGGCAAGCTCTAGCCGCTTTGAGAAGGGGAGGAGTGGGTCACAGAGCAGGTGAACTCCCTCCTGGGGGGGCTGTTGATGGAGACATTAACCCCCCCCACCCCCTATCAGCCAGCTAGCTAGGCCACACAGCTTGTGTATAATTACTGATAATCACTGGACATCTCTGCTCATCCATCAGGCTCTAAACGCTGCCAGGACCAGACCCAATGTGTGTCCCAAACGGAAAGCTTTTCCCTATATAGTGCACTACTTTTGAAAAGTAGTGCACTATATAGGGAGCCATTTGGGACACATCCACGGTTACCGAGCCCCGGCCAGCCATCTCCTCTCTCCATACAATAGCAAGGGCAACAGAKCCCCCCCCCCCCCCAACAACTCTTTGTGTGAGAGTGCACTGTTTAATGTTCTCCCCCCAGAAACACCAGCCCAGAGGAAATGGAAGCTAATGGGCCTGATTATTTCTGTAAGAGCTGATTATAGTACTTGTGTGACGGCCAATATTCACAGCTAATACTGGAGAGGGAGAGACTTTTGTCCCGTTTCTCATTTTGACAACAGGTGAAAGAGTCAGGGGATCGTCATGTTAACGATGCCCTACTGCCCATTTAGTGTTTTCTATGCTGCTGTCCAATATCACACAAGAAGGATCCAATTACAGCATCTTACCTGGACATATTTCTACAACACAGAGCAGAAGATTCAACACCCCCCCTGCAATAGCTTTGCTGTAGGAATATTAGCTACAACTGTCCATTGTTATTTCTGGTACCACAGTCAGCTAGGTCATGACCTCCAGAGAGCGCATCAAAGGATCAGAGTGTGTACTACTGATTGGTCTGGTTGTTGGTGATGGTCAGTCTGGAGCCGAGGCAGGGAGGTGTGGTCTGGTTGTTAGTGAGGGTCAGTCTGGAGCTGGGGCACCGCGGGGTGGTCTGGTTGTTAGTGAGGGTCAGTCTAAGCATGGAAACAGGGGCTGGTTAGATTGGAGTGACAGGGGAGCCATTAATCTCTTAACCCAAGGGGCCATAATAGGATCCCATTCCTACTGCCACTTCCTGGTGTAATTGTGGCAGGGGATAAAGAAAGTGGCGCAACCTCAAGTCACTGTAGAAAGACAAGGGGCGGCTGGGGGGAATTGGTGAACTTGTATTCAGCCATTTTAGAGTGCAGCATGAGATTGACTCTCTAGAGCAGGGTTCCCCAACTGGCATACCAATATTTTCTGTGGTTCATTTTATTTGACCGCCAAGTTTCCTGAGAATGAATGAATATATATAGTGTACAAAACATTAAGGACACCTTCCTAATATTGAGTTGCCCCCCCAGTTTAACCTGTACCCTCCCCTGTAAGTGACATTGATAAGGGATCATAGCTTTAACATGTATTCACCTGGTCAGTCTGTGTTATGGAATGAGCAGGTTTCCTTAATGTTTTGTACACTCAGTGTGTGCATACACATATAAATACATAGAACAAAAATAAACACAACATGTAAAGGGTAGGCAACACATCTTCCAACTTGATCCTCAACACAGGGCCCCCTCAGGGGTGTGTGCTTAGTCCCCTCCTGTACTCCCTGTTTACCCACGACTGCATGGCCAAGAAGGACTCCAACACCATCATTAAGTTTGTTGACGACAACGATGGTAGCCCTGATCACAGACAACGATGGGACGGCCTATAGGTAGGTCAGAGACCTGGCCGTGTGGTGCCAGGACAACCACCTCTCCCTCAATGTGAGCAAGACAAAGGAGCTGATCGTGGACTACAGGCAAAGGAGGGCAGAACACGCCCCCACTCACAGCAACGGGGCTGTAGTGGAGTGGGTCGAGAGCTTCAAGTTCCRTGGTGTCCACCTCATCAACAAACTATCACGGTCCAAACACACCAAGACAGTCGTGAAGAGGGCACGACAATGCCTATTCCCCCTCAGGYGACTGAATTTGGCATGGGCATCCTCAAAAAAGTTCTACAGCTGCACCACCGAGAGCATCCTGACCAGTTGCATCACCGCTCGGTATGGCAACTGCTCAGCATCCCACCATAACGCGCTACAGAGGGTAGTGCGTAGGGCCCAGTACATCACTGGGGCCAAGCTTCCTGCCAGCTATAATAGGCCACATGGTGGCAGTGGGGTTATGGCATGTGCAGGCATAAGCTACGYATAACGAACACAATTGCATTTTTTCTATGGCAATTTGAATGCACAGAGATACCGTGATGAGATCCCGAGGCCCATTGTCGTGCCATTCATCCGCCGCCATCACCTCATGTTTCAGCATGATAATGCATGGCTCCACGGTGCAAGGATCTGTACACAATTCCTGGAAGCTGGAAATGTCCCAGTTCTTCCACGGCTTACATACTCAGACATGTCACCTATTGAGCATGTTCGGAATGCTCTGGATCGACACGTAAGACATGTTCCAGTTCCCACCAATATCCAGCAACTTCGCACAGCCATTGAAGAGGCTGCCTGTTCAACTCTATGTAAAGGAAGTGTGTCGCACTGCATGAGGTAAATGGTGTTCACAGCAGATACTGACTGGTTTTCTGATCCACGCCACAGTCTACAAATTATTTGTTGATATGTTCCGGCCCCCTGACCATCCACTCAAGACAAAAAATCTTCCTCAGACTGAATCTAGTTGATAATCCCTTCCCTAGAGAAAAGGAGACTATAGTAGTGATTGGTGGTGAAGAATAGATGGTGTTTCTTTGACATAGGTACGCCACGTAAACAATCAGAAAGAGAAAGTGCTTTCTCTAAATACTCCATTTCGAGAAACAAGTTACAGCCCAGTGGAGTCTAAATTATGTCTAAATGAAAATAACTCCTACAAACTGAAAACCATTTGTGGGTTTAACTTCACAAGTGCTTTCCTGTTCATCCATGTGAGAGACCTTCACAGGTGAAGTTGCAAGGCAAGCAAATAAACTTACCTCTAGCCTTTTCACCATTTGTGATCGATAATATTAGCAGTTGCTTACACCAAATGATGGCATGCTAGAGCCATGTCCTTCACAGAAGCTGGAAGGTTACTAGTAGCTGTTTCTCATGAGGCATAGAACTCCAGCTCATCTATATGTGCTTGGATCACACGAGCAGAACTCCATCTCTAACCCACCTTGGCAAGGTACTTGCGTGACTTGCTCTCGTTCTGATGTCGGCAGGCGTGCAAGTAGCAGGTGAGGGCAGAGACACCCAGGTGCAGCTGGCGCTCCTTAACGAAGATGTTCTCCAGGTAGTCCCCCCACATGGCCCAGGCCTTCACCAGGACATCATGCATCTGGACCGCTGCCGAGAACGCCTTGTTGGCCTCCTCTGACCTGGAGAGGGGGAGTAATGAAGAGAGAGTAAGGGAGAAGGGAGGATAGAGGAGAAAGAGGGGGGGAAATGGGAAGGTAAGGAGAAAGAGGGGAATGGGGATATGGAGAGGAAGAGAGAATAGAGGGGAGAGTACGTTGAGAGAGAATAGAGGGGATGAAGGATGGAGCGAAATGGAGATTGGGAAAGGGTAGAGTACAGCAGAGAGCGAGGATAGCGTTAAAATGATATTTTGAATATGTATATCAATAGCCATGATTTTAAAACTTCCCCTCATCGACAAGGCTCTCCCATTATTACAGCTAGCGTTAGAAAGTAGCATGACTATGTCAGTGAAGGTCTAGAGCGTTCAATGTTGTGGAGTATGTCAGAGCCACACAGTATTACACAGAGCTGATCAATGAGCTTTAWTAACAGTGACATTGCAGATTAACAGCATCGCAACATTTCATCAACGTCACAAAGCAGGTAATGGTTCCGTATACTGGAATAAACTTCAACCCAYAAGAGGATTCTTGATCCTGCTTTCAGAATCTGGAACTCATGGCTCAAGTGTTCAGCTCAAGTTTATAGCTTAAAATACCGAGAAGAGCGAGGGAGACAGACAGGGTAGAACCTGGCAGAGACCTACGTTTGAATTTTGTTTATGCTGATGGTGAAAAATATGTACAGTCATCAACCGCTTTCAATGCATCCTCCTCCCCCATAAGACATAAAACATTTGAATAATTMTACAACCAATTCAGGACTTTATTAAGGAATAAGGGGCAATGCACCCCATAAAAAAATTWAACATCTGCCCCTTAGTCAAAATAAAAACACTTGTCTGTAAACAAAACAAGAGCTCAACAGGACTTAGTCAAACAACCTTTCCCCACCATTTTGGGAGAGGTTTCAAACAGCGAGGAGTAAGCACACCTACTTTAAAARGGCTCGTGGTCCAATCAATTATAAAGGGTTACTATAACAACCTATTTGGCATTGCGATAAAGGAACATGGAGGCTGATTGCTGTGGGAGTCTAAGCCAGGCCCCTCCAGCCATACTTTATGTGCTCGTCACATTGGCCGTGTCAAAGTACATAAACAGTTTCTCCTCAGCGGGAGTGCAGTAGAGGGGAGGAAAGAGGGAGAAACGCCCAGAGTGTCAAGTCGCATACACCACTTAACTGTACGCCCCAACTGTCTACCCCAGGCCCAAACCCCAGGCCCAAAGCTGTTGATACTCCCGCAGAGTGAGTGTGTGTATGTGTGCGTGTGTGTTCGTAATGACTGCGTTGGGTCCCTACTGCTGAGGTTAGGCTAAGTTCTGCTGATACCAGAGATTCCAGTACATTGCCAGCGAGTTAATTATTCGGGCGCGGATATTTAATAAGCTATCCCCCATTTTTATTTCACCCCCGCGGGGAGCCGTCATCATGTCAGGGCTGATGCGGAGAGTGGGCACTGAAGGGTGAGGGGGGAAAGAGGGTTGTGTGTGGGTGAGAACGTAGTGTAGACACAGGCGTGTGTGTGTGTTTGCTCTGCAGACACAGGCGTGTGTGTGTTTGCTCTGCAGACACAGGCATGTGTGTGTTTGCTCTGCAGACACAGGCGTGTGGGTGTGTGTTTGCTCTGCAGACACCCCCTGCAGTGAGAACGTAGTGTAGACACAGGCGTGTGTGTGTTTGCTCTGCAGACACAGGCGTGTGTGTGTGTTTGCTCTGCAGGCACCCCCTGCAGTGAGAACGTAGTGTAGACACAGGCGGGTGTGTGTGTTTGCTCTGCAGACACAGGCGGGTGTGTGTGTTTGCTCTGCAGACACAGGCGGGTGTGTGTGTTTGCTCTGCAGACACCCCCTGCAGTGAGAACATAGTGTAGACACGGGCGTGTGTGTGTGTTTGCTCTGCAGGCACCCCCTGCAGTGAGAATGTAGTGTAGACACAGGTGTGTGTTGATGACACGGATAGAAATAAGAGTCTGAGAATAGAACCTGAGTTCTTCACCAAGTCAACCTGAAGAGCTCATTCAGATACTCATACACTCATACACTCAGATACTCATACTCAGATACTCATACATCACTTGTAAGTGTCTAGATGAGCACATACTTGTTGATCTGAGCCAGGAACATGCCTTTGAGAGCGTAGAACTCAGCTGTCATCTCCTTGGTGAAGTACTTCAGGTTGGTCGACTCTATCACCTCCAGACCCTGCAGAGGGAGATGAAAACAACTGTGTTCACCAAATATACTCAGTCACTATTTAGAAAGCGAATGTCAATAAGCGTTCTTTCATCATTTAAGATCATGTATTTCAAAAGGCATTGAAGTGAAGTCTTCAATGGGGTTTTTAAACGGGGAAGAAAAAACTTCAGACAGGGGAACATTTATCAGATAAAAAAGGTCTCATCACTAAAAAAAATACTTAATGTAATAATATATTCCACTTAGCAGATGCTTTTATCCAAAGCGACTTAGTCATGCACACATGTACAAACAGGTGGTCCCGGGGATTGAACCCTCTACGCTGGCGTTGCAAGCGTCATGCTCTATCAACTGAGCTACAAATGACCACTTCCTCACCTGCATACACTCGTTCTTGCCCATGACCCCAGCCAGCTGCAYGTAACATTTGACCTGCTGGCGGATCTTCTGGAAGCAGTCTATGATGGGCACCGTGGGGATGGTGTGGATACGACTCAGGATGTCCAGAGACACGTTCACAAGACCCTGAGGGGAAACACACAGGTTAACATCGTTACATTAAAAATAGTAGTAACATTATAATACAGTGCCTTCAGTAAGTATTGACACCCCTGACTTCATCCAGTGTTACTAAGTGGGATTAAAATTCTATTTAATTGTAATTTTTGGTCTTCGATCTACACAAAATACTCCAAAGTGGAAGGAAATGTTGAATATTGATTATCTTGATTAGATACYTATTCAACCCCAATACATGTTAGAATCACCTTTGGCAGCGATTACAGCTGTGAGTCTTTCTGGGTAAATCTAAGAGCTTTGCACACCTGGATTATACAATATTTGCACATTATTCTCTCTTTTAAAACTCTTCAAGCTCTCAAGTTGGTTATTGATCATTGCTAGACAGCCATTTTCAAGTCTTGTCATAGATTGTCAAGTTGATTTAAGTCAACTGTAACTAGGCCACTCAGGAACAGTCAATGTCATCTTGGTATATGTTATTGTCCTGCTGAAAGGTGAATTTGTCTCCCAGTGTTAGTTGGAAAGCAGACAACCATGTTTTKCTCTGGGATTTTGGCTGTATTCCATTTCTTTTTATCCTAAAAACTCCTTTCAAACAAGCTTAAAATTATGAATAGTGGTACTCAGTGAAGCGTTGCTTTGGATTTGCCTCAAACAATGCTTTGTATTCAGCATAAAAAGTATGTAGTATTACTTACATGCCTTGTTGCAAAAAGGATGCATGTTTTGAAATATMTTTTATTCTGTACAGGCTTCCTTTTCACTCTGTCATTTAGYTTAGTATTGTGGAGTAACTACAATGTTGATCCATCCTCAGTTTTCACATCACAGCCATTGTAATAGTTTTAAAATCACCATTGGACTCATGTAGTTTTCTTCCTGTCCGGCAACGGAGCTCGGAAAGACGCCTTTATCTTTGTAGTGACTGGGTGTGATACACCATCTAAAGCCTGATTATTAACTTCACCATGCTCCAAGGGAAATTCAAATGTATTTTTTTTTTATACATACATACATACATATATATATATATATATATATATATATACAATCGGTGCCCCTCTTGAAAGGCATTGGAAAATCTCCCTGGTCTTTGTTGTGAAATCTGTGCTTAAAATTCATGACTCGATTGAGGGACCTTACAGATAATTGGTCTGTAAGGTCCCTCAGAAATAATGTTAACCACTATTATTGAACACAGAATTAGGGCTGGGCAATATGGCCTAAAAATCATAGCTACATTTTTTCAAAACTTATGGGCAATTCACAATATGCTATGTGTACAAAACATTAGGAACACCTGCTCTTTCCATGACAGACTGACAAGATGAATCCAGGTGAAAGCTATGATCTCTTATTGATGTCACTTGTTAAATCCACTTCAGCGTAGATGAAGGGGAAGAGARAGGTTGAAGAAGGATTTTTAAGCCTTGAGACAGGTATTGTGTATGTATGTGTGCCATTCAGAGGATGAGTGAGCAAGACAAAATATGRAAGTGCCTTTGAACYGGGTATGGTAGTGTCAAGAACTGCAACGCTGCTGGGTTTTTCATGCAAATGTTTCCGGTGTGTGTCAAGAAGGGTCCACCACCCAAAGGACATCCAGCCAACTTGACAACTGTGGGAAGCATTGGAGTCAACATTGGACAGCATCCCTGTGGAACGCTTTCGACACCTTGTAGAGTCTATATCCWGACAAATTGAGGCTGTTCTGAGGGCAAAAGGGGGTGCAACTCAATATTTGGAATGTGTTAATGTTTTCTACATTCAGTGTTACCCTCAATTTWATTTTTGTTGAAATCTCTGAACAAGCTTTGTAGTACAATTAAAATTCACTACACCACATTTCAAAAAGACAGGAATAATCTAATGAATTCAGGGCTTCTAAAATGATACCAAGGCTAAATATAAGCCTTCCACAACCATAAGACCCACTAATAATTTAATCTAAATAGTTTTACCTGCTTTATTTTGCAAAAATCACTTCAGTCTTTCAAGTCTATGAAAATTTCCCTTTTGTTAGAAATGTAACCAGAACCATGCACATCCACCAATAATGACCAACAATTAACAGGTCTCATTAACAATCTCTCAAGCCCACATGCTAGTGAGTAAGCCAGTTAAAATGTATATTTCAAGTCTAGCCAACTTGGATCTATTTGCTTGCTAACAAGGTAGAAGAGTTGACCTGTTATGACTCGTCTCCAACTGGTTGAACAACTGGAAATCAAGTGGCCTACCTGGAGAAAAATAAACCTACCTCTCAGAATGAGAACGATATGCCAATTCCATAGAAAAAGTAAATTTATGCACATTTCACAATTATAAAAACACAAACTAGACAGCACATAAGTCTGTGGCTAAAATYCTGCTAGGGGTACGTGGTACTGCAATGCCGTGCGCGACTGAAACTGAGCATTCATTTTCCACAACGATTTTGACCCCTGAACTTATTTAGGCTTGCCATAACAAAGGGCTTGAATACTTTTTGACTCAAGACGTTTCAGCTTTTCATTTAATTAATTTGTAATACAAAATCTAAAACCAAAATTCTACTTTGACATACTCTGTCGCTCAGTGACAAAATCTCTAAATTCAGGCTGTAACAAAATGTGGGAAAAGTGGTGTAAATACTTTGAAGGCACAGTATGTGCCATTTAGTAGACGCTTTTATCCAAAGCTCATGCATACATTTTTTTGTATGGGTGGCCTGTGGGAATCGAACCCACGATCCTTGGTATTGCAAGCACCATGCTCTACCAACTGAGCCACACAGGAGTTGAAAACAATTCAATTCATAAATTGGAAAATCTTCAAAAGAATGGGAAATTTCATTTAATGCTCTAATCTAATTTCATTTCCATAATTGACAACTGAAAATAAATCCAACCCCGGTGAACATGTAATCTTGGCAGATAGTGATTTATCACACAGTGAGCATTGTACCTGTTTGCGTCCTATCTTGCCATATTGGATGATGGCAGAGGCGGAGGCGTGGACCCCCAGCATGGCATTGCTGGTGTTGGGGTCGTGCTGCGTGTTGGTCTCATACGCCGTCACGATGGCTGGGATAGGAAGGAAGAGAACAAGTTGTCACTACAGTCCAGTCAGTGTAGAGAGTAGAGGGAGCTTCATATTATTGAGCTTGACTATGTAACGAAGTTAATTTGGATGAAAGCATTAGTTATATTTCTAAGGGTGAATATCAAAGACAAAGTTGTCTCATGTTCTCGAGTTTTGTAGTTACACCAGTCATCATAGCTGTAGTAGTTTCATAGCAGCACTAAAGCTGCCACAGACAACATCTTTTTCAGGATGCTGAGTCTGAATGGTTGCCTGGCACCACAGCGTGTGTCATGTTGTAGAGGACAGACAACAATGAGACCATATTTTTAATTCACTCAACTCTCCCTTTATTTACCATCTCTTTTCATGTCTTCTACCTCCAATTTGTTCCATCTTTCCCCTCTTCGTTTTTTGTACTGTTCTTTTCATATCCACTCCTCCTTCCTCCCCCTCTTTGCCACAGAGTTTCATCTCTTCTCATCTCCAGCTCTTTCCCTCCAACTTAGTCTGTGCTGTCATGCAGTCCCTTTGCAGTCTTTCTGCATTGCTTTTTCCCCCTCTACCTCTCTTTCCCACTCACTGTCTGTCTCTGCCTCTTCTCCCTCTCTCCCCCTCTCCTGTGTGTGTGTGTGTCGTGCAGAGTAAACAAGTCATTTAGAGAGCTGACATTTGGGAAGGTAGAGAGAGCCTGAGGGGTTCAGCTCACTATGGCCTTTTAGAGACGTCCCCATTGTGAGTAGCGATAGGCGTGTGAGTCCTACCCTGGTAGTGGTGCTGCCGCCACATGAAGATGCTGCTCCAGTGGGAGAGGTCGTCAGAGACGATGGGCAGCCTGTTCCTCCAGGTCTTCACCACAGTCTTCATGTCGTGGAGGCTGGTGTTACGGCCCAGGTTAGCTGGCTGCAGTCCAGCGTTGATCTGGGCCGCCTCCTGGAGCTCGATGATCTGCTGGGCAGCCTGGTTGGGGAGGAGAGGGGTGGGAAAGTTTAAGGGTTTTGAGAGAATGGAGGAATGGAGAGAGAGAGAAGGGGAGGAGATGAAGAAAGAATGAGTGTGGAGAACAGTGGTGACAGGAAATGATTGGGAAAGAGACAGTGCGAGACAGAGAGAGCGCCAGACAGAGAGACAGGGTAAACAGAGAAAGAAGGGTACAGAAGACGGAGGGATGGAGATAAAAAATAAAAAAATAAAAGGGATGAGACTTGGCGGGGTTTCTGTTCTTTCTCTATGACAATAGAAAAGGCAGGGTGTCCAGGCCAATTCCAAAGCCATTAGCCCACTGTATTACAGGCTTATGATGACTATTGGAAAAACCTTCTCTGAAATGAGGTCCGAGAAGCAAACACCTGATAGTTGATAAGACACTTTGATCCATCTATTTACCTTCAGGGACAGAACATCATATTAAGGCTAGGGCTGGTGGCAGGGACAGAACATCATATTAAGGCTAGGGCTGGTGGCAGGGACAGAACATCATATTAAGGCTAGGGCTGGTGGCAGGGACAGAACATCAGATTAAGGCTAGGGCTGGTGGCAGGGACAGAACATCATATTAAAGCTAGGGCTGGTGGCAGGGACAGAACATCATATTAAAGCTAGGGCTGGTGGCAGGGACAGAAGATCATATTAAGGCTAGGGCTGGTGGCAGGGACAGAACATCATATTAAAGCTAGGGCTGGTGGCAGGGCAGAACATCATATTACTTTAATGGCTAATCACTTCTTTCAGACAAAGACTAAAAGATATGGAGTCTCCATTCTGAAGGGTCTAATTTATTTGTTTTACCAGGTAAGTTGACTGAGAACACATTCTRATTTACAGCAACGACCTGGGGAATAGTTACAGGGGAAAGGGGGATGAATGAGACAATTGGAAGCTGGGGATGATTAGGTGACTGATGGTATGAAGGCCAGACTGGGGATGTAGCCAGGACACCGGGGTTAACACCCCTACAATAACTGCCATGGGATCTTTAGTGAGTACAGAGTCTAAACCCGGGATATGAAATGCTGTTGAGCTGCTAGAATCTACACACGAATGACGATCAATCATTCTCATCAACCCATCAATCAAGATTAATACTAAAGCCAACGATCAATATAGCTGGTGTAAATTCATTGGAAAGTCCTGTATTTTGATGGCTTGATTCCGAATGCAGTTTGATTCTAGTTATTTACCTGCAGAAAGCCTTTGTTTTAGAGGCTCCCAGGGCTTTAAGTGTACGGTACTGAAATAAAGATTTACGACTGCTGAGTTCACTAAGCAGGAAAGAAACGTTGTTTTCCTGCTTTTATAATGAATGGGACCACAGACAAATGAATGTAGCGGCACTCAATTCAAATAGCTGCCTTCAAAAGAGAAATGTCCTGAATCGGTCGGTGGACCGACCAAATCAAATCACCAGAAACAAAATAAATTGGGCAGTACAATATTCTCACAATTATCTGTTAATATCAGCTGATGGCACATTTATAACCTTCATTTTGGAGTGGCCATTCATCATGCAAATGTAATTTTGGAGCAGGTATTTATTCAAACACTATCTGATGGGGGGGAAGCAATTACAGACAGTCTAAAGTTACTGCCTCGGTCTCGCCACTTTACTTTCTGTCTCCATTTTTCTTCTCCTCTCACTCCCTCTCCTCTTTCTTCCATTTTATTTCACTCTCCTCTTTCTTTTCCTCCTTCTCAGTCTGTCTCACTCCATTATCTCCCTCCCTCTGGTTTTTATTGCACTTTCAGGGAAGTGTTTTTCCTCTCTTCATTCCCAGAAAACAGATTATCAGTGTTTTCCCCAGTAAATTGGCTGGGATCACTGATCGACTCTTCATTTGGCAATACAGTGATCAAAAGAGATGTGTTCCAGACTTTTATTTCATCTTGATTAAGAATTGAGACATATTCAGGTGGTGCTTGTGTGTCTGCCTCCCTCATCTCTTACCTGAAGTAGTGGTGTGTGTACGTGGGACACGATGTGAGGCAGTCTCCTCCACTCCCGTATGGCCAGACTGGAGGCCATCTCCACCAGCCGTTCTATGAAGTTGAGCTGCTGCTCCTCTGGATGGCAGATAGCCAGGTAACCACGGTGCATGTTCACCTTCCACGCCATCTCCTTAGGACAACTCAGCTCCACCTTACAGACAGATTAGAGACAGGTTACACACACTAGTTACCTACCTATGAAAACAAAAGGTTATACGCACACACACACACGTTCAGTGCATATGAGAAAGTAACACGTGAGCCTTTGTCAGTATGTGTGACTGTGGTGTCACAGCTCTGACAATTTGGACTGCAATTCTTTGTGTGCATCTCAAGTGAATTACTTCATGCCACTGTCACAAAGCAGCACTCTAACAGGACACAATACACCACCTGTTCTATTCATTCTCCTCATCATTTTTAAAAGGCCTGAGTGGTTAATGAATAATCAGCCTGACAGAGGTGAGCAGAGACTATATTGATCAGACCACTGAGTGCATTCACCACAACACTAACAAAAGCCCAATGGGAGCCTGCCTTCTGCGCAGTCAAACCTGGGAAACATTATTAGGTGTGTGTGTGTGTGTGTGTCCCTCGGTCTGTGTGTGTTGATGGGGGAGAGAATTACAGCGATCGGTCAACGTGCACTTATCACAGACGAGGGGATAGGTGATGAATCTCCCGTAGACAGTGGTGGCCTTATCAGAGGCTGTTTAATTGAAAGCTGGGCCATTCAGATAGACAGACGGAGCCTCAGCACAACAGCAGCAGCCTGCTCTACTCTGTCTTCTACCACCACCACGTAACAAAACACACAACAGATTTTGGGCCAATTAATCACACAGACACGTAAATATTAGATCTATGCAAAACCATGGAGGAATGAGAGAGAGAGGGGCAACCAGTGGAGCACAAACATTGTAATTACAAACCATATTTATTTCCTTTAAAACTTCTAAAACTTGCATTGTTACAACACTCTACATAGCCAATAATAACATTTGAAATGTCTATTCTTTTAAAAATTGTGTAATGTTTACTACATTTTCCTTTGTTTATTGTCTATTCCATTTGCTTTGGCAATGTAAACATATGTTTCCCATGCCAAGAGACCGAGATAGAGACTGAACGTAAGAGGCTGCTAGTTAAAGGTTTTGCTGGACAGTTTAATGAGATGTCACCTCAGGACAGTGGCTCGTTTAAAAATCTCCTTGAGCAGAAAGCAAGGCAGGAGTATTTGTTATGTGTCAGCTACTATCACGTTCCCTCCTCTACTCTGCTTTAGAAAACACGAGGCTGATAAATGAACCTTCCTAACGACTGCCAAACTACATTTCCACAGCTTTACGAGAGTTCTGGAGCTGGGAACCAGACCTCAGCCGAGTGTGTGTGTGTGTGTCTGACTGTCTATGTGTGCTTGTGTGGTCTGTGTATAGCTGTGTCAGCGTGTGTGTGTGTGTAGGGCATCCCCTACCTGTACCAGCGCTTCCTTCATGGCGCCCCAGTTGGAGACTCTCCAGGCACACTCCAGTACCAGGTAGGGGTTGCTGTTGCCTTTCGACTGGCCGTACTCTGTCAGAGGCTCCCACTGGTTCAACTCTTTAGAACAGCTGCAGAAACAGGGAGGAGAGTTGATATCAAGAGGAATACCAGTTCTCATCGACAGAGCTGTAGTGGAACAGGTTGAGAGCGTCAAGTTCCTTGGCGTCCACATCACCAACGATCTATCATGGTCCAAACACACTAAGACAGTCGTGAAGAGGGCTTGACAAAACCTATTCCCCCTCAGGAGACTGAAAAGATTTGGCATAGGTCCTCAGATCCTCAAAAGGTTCTACATCTGCACCATCGAGAAGATCCTGACTGGTTGCATCACTGCCTGGTATGGCAGCTGCTCGGCCTCCGACCGCAAGGCACTACAGAGGGTAGTGCGTACGGCCCAGTACATCACTGGGGCCAAGCTTCCTGCCATCCAGGACCTCTATACCAGGCGGTGTCAGAGGAAGGCCCTAAAAATTGTCAACGACTTCAGCCACCCTAGTCATAGACTGTTCTCTCTGCTACCGCACGGTAAGCGGTATCGGAGCGCCAATTCGAGGTCCAAAAGGCTTCTTAACAGCTTCTACCCCCAAGCCATAAGACTCCTGAACAGCTAATCAGACTACCCAGACCCCTCTTTTACGCTGCTGCTACTCTCTGTTTATAATCTATGCATTGTCACTAACTACCAACTCTACCTACATGTACATATTACCTCAACTAACCAGTTCCCCCACAACGGTACCCCCTGTATATAGCCTCACGTGTTATTTTACTGTTGCTGTTTAGTTATTTGTTATTTTTCATAACTTCTTAAAGCATTGTTGGTTAAGGGCTTGTAAGTAAGTATTTCACTGTAAGGTCTACACCTGTTGTATTTGGCACATGTGACAAATAACATTTGATTTGAATAATATACACTGAGTGTACAAAACATTAGGAACACCTTCCTAATATTGAGTTGCACCCCCTTTTTGCCCTCAGAACAACCTCAATTCATCGGGTCATGCTCTACAAGGTGTTGAAAGCGTTCCACAGGGATGCTGGCCCATGTTGACTCCAATGCTTCCCACATGTGTATCAGTTGGCTGGATGTCCTTTGGGTGGTGGACCATTCTTGATACACACGGGAAACTGTTGAGCGTGAAAAACCCAGCAGCGTTGCAGTTTTTGACACATTCAAACCGGTACTCCTGGCACCTATTACCATACCCCATTCAAAGGCTCTTACATATTTTGTCTTGCCAGTTCACCCTCTGAATGGCACACATACACAATTCATGGCTCAAGGCTTAAAATTCCTCCCATTCATCTACACTGATTGAAGTGGATTTAATAAGTGCCATCAATAAGGGATCATAGCTTTCACCTGGATAGTCTGTCATGGAAAGAGGTGTTCATAATGTCATGGAAGAAACATGTAGTTACTTTATACACCATTAATTACATGGCAAATACAAATATTACATAGCAACTACATAGTTATGACAATAATTATGCAGTTACTACACCTACCATGGATTAACAACTACACCAGTAAATGCATAAGTTATTTACCGTATCCAGTGGTCCTCCCAGAGTTGGTACTCCGGTAAGATGGCAGGAGAGGCGTTGCTCCTCTCGTGTTCCTTCCTGGCTTTTTCCATGGCCTTCTCATAGCTTTCCTGGGCCTGTTGAAGGTAAAATAGTAAATAGTCAGTACTACCCAGCTGTGACCAACTCAGTGGCCTTGTGGATTGAGTGTCCGCCCTGAGATTGGAAGTTCGATCCCCGGCCGAGTCATACCAAATACTGTAAAAATGGGACCTGGTGCATCTCTGCCTTGGACTCGGCATTAAGGAGATAGATTGGGGGCAAGGCCTTGCGATAGACTAGCGCCCTGTCCAGGGGGTGTTGTAAATCAAGCTGCCTCATGCTACAGAAACAGGAGATAGGCCTTTTCTCCCATGAGCTGTTCCATCTCGCACAAGCCAAGGCTCGTGCAAGGCTACCTACCCAGCTGTAGGCTTTGTAGTCGAAATTGTACAATGTTTTCAACATTATAAAATTTGCCAGTGCATCAATCAACAAGACCTCACCTGTTCGAAGAAGCCATGCTGCTCGTAGGCAATAGCCGTGGAGGTCTCTGGGAACTTGCAGCGTTTCTGCCACAGCCCCGCCCACATGTCCTCCTCCTGCAGTAGAGAGTACAGCTCTGCCAGGGAGTCCAGGATCTCCTATAGGACCACACAGAGTTGGGATCAGGGGTGTACATCGTCCCTTTCAAAGACTATTCCATACACATCTAGATACATGGGACCCAATAAAGGAACTATATATTTTTTAGTTTGAAACGATTCGGATTGATAAGAGGAACAAATCGATGCGATTCGATACAATTAGATTCAATGCACTAACAGTTATTGCATGAAGACATTCATTTTCCAGTCTAAAAGGAAATCTACTGCTCATGGAGCTGGGCCCCTCTGAGCAGGATCAGTCAGAGCTGTGTCAAGTCAAATGGATTTATCATATGCACAGGATACTCGCTGTACATAGTACAATGAAATGCTTACTCGCAGGTTCACCTCTCGATATGCAACAACAATAATAGAAAAAAAAGAGGTAACAAAAATAGAAGCTTGATGGAATAAAAATAGAATTGAAAGTTGAGCATTAGTATAAAGACGAGCAAGTGTCTGTTATGACTGTGTTGGGTATGGGAATGGTTGACAGTTTCTACTATCATGATATAAAATGACAGAGGTACGTCTAACCCTAATCTTCAAGTTAAACCGACATGGTTTTCATAACATAAAGCTACAAAAATGTAAATACATGTTCTTGAAGAGAATGTGCACATTTCAAGTCAATTTTGTTCCTCCCCCACTAAAATGGTGGGTAAATATCATCAATCTAATGTTATTTCCAGTATAATGTCACTGCAGGTTTAAATCAATCTAAAGAAACAATGTTACTGTAGGTATAATTTCCAGTCAATCACGTGCATCGTTATGCCACAAAGATCACCGCAGGTAAAGTTCAGATTGGAACGTTGACATGGTTAAAGGGGGATACTGTTGAAATGAAATTTTAAACCGCCTAAATTGTAGCAATTTGATTAAAACAACACATTCTACCCATAAAATTTACTTGATTTGAGTTTTTTTTTTTTTTTTTTTAAGTAGTCCTGATCGTGTCAGTTTCCCTATAAGCTTCAACGATATACCGAAAGCTGTGCTTTCTAGTATGTACAACTAGAGTTTACTGGACAGTGGGCACCGGTGGGTTGTCTTCCAACTAATAAAGCCTATGATTGACTATTGCACAAGTCATCTTACAAGCATTTCAATGGTGAAAGGTTAGTGAACCAGTTCACGCTACATTTGAATCGGTTTGGAGTTTTGTGGACCGAAGCACTTGCATCTTAAACATTTGAACTGGATTCCAATTCGTATCAATGAATCGTTACATCTCTAGTTAGGATGCAGTGCCTGTCAAGCAGCCATACCCATTTAATGAATGGACAGTAAGTACAAAGGCAATGTCTGAAGAAAAGTTACCAAGCTAACCATGTACTCATCTAATAGAACTGAAAGTGAACAAGATGACGTCTGTAAACCCGTACCTGTTGTGGTGGAGTGATGCTCTCCTGTTCGTAGAACTCGTTGGTGCTCTGTTTGGGCTTGCTGTGAAGGCTGAGGCCCTTCTCAAAGGCCTGCTGTTCCAGCATCAGAGTGGAGCGCAGCCACAGATTGTGAGTCTTCCCCAGGTACTTCAACACACAGGGCCTGATGGGGATAGGGGGCACACACTGGGACATTGCCTCCACGAAGCAGTTGAGGGCACTGGGCTGGCAATCCCTCTGAGCCTGGTGGCTCCCACTGCACAGGAAAGGACTCATCTCACCTGACAGGGCCTGGGAGGGAGGTGACGTGGGAGGATGGTTGGGGAGAGGAAAGGAGGGGAAGAAGAGTCAAGGGTAAGAGGACAGACAGAATGTGTTTCTATAGCCAAAAGCATGCAATATTATGCACAACTGAAAACAAGCTAGAACTAATTGGACGTCACCATACTAGCTACCACAGAATAATCATCTAAGAGACAGCCTCAGCAAAAATAATCACTATTTAAATGCTTTGAAAAGATTTTTCCTCCAGTCAGTACCCTAAAACCACATGAAGATATTTAGAACCAGATAATCATCAGCCTAAATATGCATCCTATTTAAGTCTTTATCCATGTCCGTCTGTGAGTGACAAACATCATTAAGACGTCTAGTTCTATTTCCAACGCGTCTCAGAAAGTTAATAGCTCAAATCACTTCAAATCAGGAGCCCTTAAATGAGCCTCTTAATACTGGAGGCATCTGGTTCATTAAACTCAGTATGTTTTTCTTCTTACATATTCTGCATAAATGAATGGTTCCTCATTAAGAGGAAATTGCATGTTTTAAGGAAGAAATGGCAGAGCCAAGGTCAGGCTGACTGTCTGCTAACCAACGTCACGGAGCTGAGGTGTGTCAGAGTGTCTGTGTGTCTCAGAGTGTGGTGCTGACCAGCCAGGTCAGACCAGAGCCTGTGACCCGTGTCGGCCCTGTCCAGGTAAATAATGATGACAGACAATGAGTCACGCCATAGCCTTTGACCTCTATCACGGCATGACAACCAGGGTTTTGACCTGTAAACTTGCACAGAAGGTATAAATAGCTCATATCAACATTGCAGATAGAAACACCATGAATAGACATTGGAAAATAATTACTATTACAATAGTTCATCTATTTCTATGGAGCGGACATGAATTCTTCCACCTAAACGTTGCAGAATGTTGCCCCCTTTTGAACATGCCCCAATCCAGTTGTGAGCACATTGAATTTACTGTCCATTGTAGCCTAGCCATCTAGTGCCAACCTTATGACCTGGAAGTACAAGACATGTTAATGCACATTGACCTGGCAGTACTTACGTGTTGCTGTCGGTCAGAGAGGATCTTCCACAGTCGAGGGAACAGCTGTACCCAGGTCTTCTCAGCCAAGGGGGTGGAGATGTGACACAGCTGGACCAGGGCGTTCAGCAGCGCCCCCGTCTGACACAGACAAAATGACAACACAGGTCAGCATCAGACAAAATGACAATAAGGGGTTAACATCTCGCTCTTACAAAACAGCCCTACAAGAATCATTCAGCAAAAAACCCACATTAACAGTTGTGCAGGAAATACCACAGGATTTTGTGGCTACTTTCCTGTGGAACAACCTACAAGATAAAGGTTCAGGGGTCAACTTATCACCTTCCAAATCTTGTTCCTTAAGGTTCATCCATATAATCGATCAAATGTAGAATATGTGCTCAAAGCCAAAGTCTTTTTTGCTAAAAGCGTTGAACTTGACAGTGAGGGCGGGGAGAATGGTTTTAACTAACAGGGCAAGGGTTGGTGTCATAACTCACCTTGACCTCTCTAAGGGAATCGAGGAACTTGTCGTGGCGGTTGGTGAGCATGTGCAGCTGGTTGCCTGTGTCTTTCTCTGCCTGCTCCTTGTTCTTGGGGATGGCTGTCTGGTCCCCTGGGGCTAGCTCTATGTCGATCTCCACATCCTGGAGGAAAGAGAGGGGGGAGGGAGAGGAAAGGACAGGGGGAGAGAGTAGAAGAAGATTGAAGAAAGGAAGAACAGAAGAGATGGGGCATGCATTTAGTCATTTGTTGTAATATATGCAAAAGCACTTAGTCTTTCCCCTTGGAGAGATGATCATAATGAGATGGGGGAGGAAAGGTAAACAGAAAATATTGACTGTTATATAAATACTGCTATGAATACTGCATCAAATCTGTGAAGGAAACAGTTTGCTGCAGCAGGAAATACAGGTCAACAAAGAGGGAGAACTAGAGATGTTATTCCTCCCCAATAACAAACACACGATGGGATAATGGGTCTTTGTGTGTGTGTCAACACGTCTCTTAGTGAGTGTGTCCGTGTGACCCTCGGACTCCTGTTGCGCGGCATCCTCACCTCCTCCTTGGTCTCGCTGTTCTCCCTCTCTCTGGGCTCTTGCTTGATGTGGGTTGCCATGGCGAAGGCGGCACGGTCGTGGCTGTCAGCCAGATTGATGACGTTGGTGATGGATGGGAGCATGGAGCCCTGGCAGCTGGTCCCGATGATGCTGTTACGCTCACACACCGCCAGTAGCAGCTAACAGAGAGAAAGTGACACAGAAAAAAAGATCACAGAAATTCAGGTTAACAGTTTCTAGGGGGTCTGAAGCATTATGGAGACACTTCACAAAAAAGGCAGTCTGTAGAGACATTATGGACAAGCTACATCACATACCAGTGTATACAATAATTATTTGTGCTAAAACAGGCAGGACATAGTTAGATTTCAAAGCTCAAATCAGAAAACTCTTCAAAGGACTTAGTCCTAACTGGAGTATTCAGAAACATGGAGAGCTTGGGACTATAAGGTTCTACCTGTAAAAAGATAAATGGAGATCATTGGCTTTAAAGTTGCGAACCGTCATTGGTTTCAATTTTTATCTTGTGTTCTTTTGAACTTAACATGAATTGGGGGTATTTAGAGTACACTGAAAACATAGAGAACAAGGCTGTCAACTACATTGATTAAAATGCAGGTAACCATATAGTCATAAGCGCTCAAATGTCTCAACTGACATCAAAACAGTCATGACTCGACCCCTCGTCCCAGTACATCTCCTTACCTCTATGCATTGTTTGATCCAGAAGTGGCTGCTCATGGCCTCCCAGTTCTGAGAGCAGCAGATGTAGAGTAGCCTCTCGTAGACACGTCTCTTCATGGAGAGGTCAAACACCTCAAAGAACTTAGCCCTGATCAGAGGCTGGGCGCAACGCAGCCCCGACAGAAAGGCCGGCTCCAACTTCGACGTGATGTCACTTCCTGAGAGACTCTCGTCCCTGATTGGACAAAGAGGGTTGAAATGCATCTATGTAACCATTCTTTATATCTAATTGAAAATGGTTTACGACTGCAATTTATTTATCTTATACAGTTATTAATGCTAATGCATTTCAGAGCAAGCTCCTTAATAACAATTAAGATACAAAAGGAGCTAAAAGTATCATGGCAATGAGTGAAGAATCAATGAAGGTCATTGAAGTGAAACAGTGTAGGATGCAGACAGTTACTTTAACTTAATGTTTAAAAACGGATCACCTTTTCTTTAATGATAATCCTAGCGGAATAGTAAAACGGTTAACATCCCACATTAAATGCTGTGTAATAAGCTACACAATCATTTCTAGATCATTCCACAGCCCTGGTGAATGGGCCTCTAGAGTATTTAAAAGAGAGGAAGAGTAATGTCTCAGCAGTGAGTGTATTATACTGAAGCTACTAAACCATCTACTTATTCAGAGACGTTGTCGTGGAGCAGATGCTATGTGGACGGTGATGAGTCAATCATAGTTTTACAGCTTGTTCAAAGTTACGTGACTTACAGAGCAGATCGTCTGTGGACAGGCAGAATGGGAAAAGGGATGGGGCAGTCTTGAGGACTGGAGGAGAGGAACGGGGGAGTGGTATTTGTGGTTAGAGGGCCAGCCAGGATGAATAGCAGTGGGCTGAGGAGTCAGTCGCCTTTCGCTTGGCTGCCTCACCCCTCTGCCACCCTCCCATCTCTCCCTCACACCATGTGTCCTGTCACTGGAAGACCCTCAAATCCAACCCCCATCATTCTGTCTACCCTATCCCCAACCTCTGTCTTTGTCTCTTGATAGATGGAGTGGTGTGGTGGCATACTCCCGCGCTCTCTCCAACCCACTCCCATCCCTCCTGCTCAATGGATGAATGGTTTGTGGCGGTGACCTGGCATACTCCTCTCTGTACCCGACTCCCTCCCGCCTTTCAACGCCCATCCCCCCCAATCGATGGGTGAAATAGCGTAGCGGCGCCGAGTATGTTTGCCGTGCATACTCATCCAGGTGATTAATGGGGGTAATTACCTGTAAACGTAATTAACGAGGTCCAGAAATTGGGCGTTTAACTCAAGGTCATCAGGGAAACGCTTCTCTATATAGGTCATCATCTTCACCAGCAGAATGGACTTCTCACGAAGATTGGGCATCTGTGGATGGAGAGAGGGATGGAGGGAGCGAGAGAGAGAGCAGATTGATTCAGTTCATTTATCTTTAGTGCATCTGAAGGGGGGAGTGTGTAGTACCTTTGGTCCTCGCTCCCCCCTCATTGTCTCTGCTGGACTCAGAGCAAAGACACCTGGGTAGATTTGTGTTTCCTGGTTCCCAGATTGCTTTGCTGGCTAGTTGTTCTTACACAGTTCATTAGCAGTGCATGTCCTGGGTTTTCACAGTGTGTGCTAAACGGGCAACGTGATGAAAAATGGTCCTCTCACCTGGTTTGCTGCCATGGGGGAGTTGTTCTTAACCCACTCCTCCACGATCTTGACGATGGCGCGGAGGATTTTGGCATCAGGCGACTTCTCGATGAGCGACGTGAGGATGACTTGGATGAAGTTCTTCCTCATCTCAATGGACATGACGGACAGACGACTCTTCACCAGGTCCAGAGACAGCATCACTAGTTCGCTAGTCACTGTGGGGAGAGGTTAGAGGTCATGACGGACAGACGCGTCTTCACCAGGTCCTGAGACAGCATCACTAGTTCGCTAGTCACTGTAGGGAGAGGTTAGAGGTCATGACATAGAATGTCAATTCACTTAACTGCATTCACTACAAAGTGAGTGTAAAAGAGTGTGTTTGTGTTCTTTGACAGTGAACATACAGGTCATTAGAGATCCATTTAAAAGCCTGATAACATCTCACTATCATTACCGGTCTTAGGAAGAGCAGGGATAGAGGTGCTTGGCTTGTGCTCATTGGCTTTGACCAACAGTAAATGCAGTCTCACTGCAGCAGCACCCAGTGGCCACACGAACACTGCAAGACTGAACTTACAGAAAACACTAAACAGGAGGACCATCTAACCTTTGGAGAAACGGTGCAAGGTAAAAAGGCTGTTTGTCTCAGCCAGAGGCATCTCACTGCATCTACAACCCAGGAGGGGAATCAGAGCCGTGGTAGATTCCCAGTGAGACCTCTATCAGCCCAGTCGATCTGCCAGACCTTCTAGCCATTCACACTGATACATGGGCTTCTGTATGGGCCAAACAGACCCGAGATAGGGGCACTTCTGAGCTCTGGGTCCTGAGGTGTTTCTGGAGGTGTCCGGAACACAGACACATTGTGATTTGACTGCTACACCCTCTCATCTGTGTCACACATAAGGAATTCCAACTGTTTCCAGGGGGTGCTAAGGTCAGCCAGCTGAAATGTCACCCCTGTTTGATGAAGGCTAACTAAGGAAGACTGTATTATAGAACTGGGAGAGCAATAATGGCTGATGACTGGAGGAAATGGAGCAGAGAGCCAGGCAGTGTAAGAAGTAACCTGATGCCATCCCACCTGGGCTGCTGGCGCTGGGTAACATGTCTACTGGAAGACCTGGGACTAGTGGGCCTGAGTATGTGGTAAAAGGTGTATGTGTGTGTGTTAAGACTCCAGAGTGCAACCATTTAGTCGCATTTTAAGTACCTTTGACTTGGCTGTGCGAGTTAATGTTGAGTTAATGTCATTCAAAACTCCCTATTTTTCAAAACCATGATTTGGTCAAACAGAGTTATCCTGATTCCTACAATGAACGTGTCTGATCTTCCCCTGTACCTGTTTCGCTGGCGGCTGCTGTGATGAGCGAGCCACTCTCACTCCCTCTCCCTCCTGTGCGCTCTAGAGGGAGAGAAAAATGTGTTCTGATTGCGCAACATTTCAAACTGTAAAATTGTTTTGAAAGCACAATGTTTGTTGGATAGAGGATCCCAGCTTGCTCTAGGTATAACATGTATTTCTCAATATTGAGTGATTGGCACCGTTTTAAAACTAAAGTTTCTTTATGGCTCTAAGATACAGAGCGCACGCTCGAGTGCATACTGCAGTGTTTTGTGAGTCAGTGCATACTGGTAGGCCTACATAAGTCACTGGGTAGGCTACGTTTTGTTGTTGGGACAAATCATTTACTGTTACATTAAATCAATTACACGGCTAACTAGTATCCATATTATATTTATTTAGTAATCTAGCAAATGTTTTTTTAATTTCCACTTCCTTAAGAGGTGAATAAGTCCCAAATGAATTAGCCGACAGCAGGCATCATCAACTAGATTCAGCCGCAGGACAACTTTTTCTGGAGAGGATGGTCTGAGGACCGGAATATATACTTTGTAGACTGAAAGTTGACAGCAAGAAGTCAAAACATATTTGGCTAAAACATAATTTCTAACCTGCTTACATTTGTATAGATCACATATAAAGTACCTTCAGAAAGTATTCACACCCCTTGACTTTTTCCACATGTTGTAGTGTTAGTGTTACAGACAGGGGTTGGAACCGGTTCAGCAAAGATAACCAAAAACAGAAGTTATTTTAAAAGCATGGGAACCAGTTAACATTATTTTGTGTTCATGACTTTTTTTTTTCTAAGTACAAAAACACAAGACAAGTTCATATTTAAATCTAGCTCCTAAATGTAGTCAGCATTATGTGTAATGTAACATAGTCATGGTCAAGCTCTGGTCAAACTCTAAGCAAACTCTTTGAAGTTTAAAAACATTAAAAGTTCCTCCATAAAAGCAACTCCTCTGTTGGTATAACTCTGTGGGCCTAACACAGATAATGCATGTCATAGCAAGATGCCCAGCGCTTCATGCCCAGCGTTCTCCTCACCCGCAAAATTTCAGTCGTATGTCCAACCCTACACAAGACTTGTCCGCCCAACTCATGTACATAGCAGCTTGCTAAGGAGTGGGCAAGCTCTATCCAGTGGTGAAGTAATATCAGAGGTTTAAAAAGGAACAAAACATTATTATTTTTTACCGGTTCCGAAGTTTGTTTTGCTGGTCGGAACGGGGGAAAAAAATGCTTGCCTTCAGAACGAAAATTGGAAAATAATTTTGGTTCCAACTCCTAGTTAGAGTGAATTTAAAATTGATTAAATTGTCACTGGGCTACACACACAATACCCGTAATGTCAAAGTGGAATTATGGTTATTTTTTTATGAATTAAAAATGAAAAGCTGAAAGGTCCTCAGTCAATAAGTATTCAATCCCTTTGTCATTGGAAGCCTAAATAAGTTCAGGAGTAAAAATGTGCTTAACAAGTCACATAATAAGTTGCATGGACTCACTATGTGCAATAGTGTTTAACATGATTTTTTCATTACTTCCTCATCTCTGTACCTGACACAATCAATTATCTGTAAGGTCCCTCAGTTGAGCAGTGACTTTCAAACACAGATTCAACCACAAAGACCAGGGAGGTTTACCAATGTCTCGCAAAGAAGGGCACCTATTGGTAAAAGGGTAAAAATAAAAAAGCAGATATTGAATATCCCTTTGAGCATGGTGATGTTATTTATTACACTGTGGATGGTGTATTCATATACCCGGTCACTACAAAGACACAGGTGTCCTTAACTCAGTTGCCGGAGAGGAAAGAAACCACTCAGGGATTTCACCACGAGGCCAATGATGACTAAAACAGTTACAGAGTTTAATGGCTGTGAAAGGAGAAAACGGAGGATAGATCAACAACATTTTAGTTACTCCACAATACTAACCTAATTGACAGAGTGAAGGTGGAAGCCTGTACAGAACAAATATTTTGCATCCAGTTTGCAATAAGGCCCTCAAGTAAAACTACAAAAAAAAAAAAATGGCAAAGAAATTAAGTTTATGTCCTGAATACAAAGCGTTATGTTTGGGACAAATCCAACAACACGTCACTGAGTACCACTCTTCCTATTTTCAAGCATGGTGTTGCCTGCATCATGTTATGTGTATGCTTGTCATCAACAAGGACTAGGGAGTTTATGATAAAAGTTTATGATAAATAGAGCTAAGCACAGGCAAAATCCTAGAGGAAAACCTGGTTCAGTCTGCTTTCCACCAGACAAATTCACCTTTCAGCAGAACAATAACCACAAACACATGGCCAAATATACACTGAAGTTGCTTACCAAGACGACATTGAATGTTCCAGAGTAGCCTAGTTACAGTTTTGACTTAAATCAACTTGAAAATCTATGGCAAGACTTGAAAATGGCTGTCTAGCAATTCAGGTGTGCAAAGCTCTAAGAGACTTACCCAGAAAGACTCAACAGTAATGGCTGCCAAAGATGATTCTAACATTTATTGACTCAGGGGGTTGAATACTTATCTAATCAATGATAGTGTTTTTAAGCCATATTTTTCTTTACGAATGTTATAATTTTTCTTCCACTTTTACATTACGGAGTACTTTGTGGAAATTGCTGACAATTTTTTACAATTAAATCAATAAAAATAAAAAAATCCTTCATTTTAACAAAATGTGTAAAAAGTCAAGGGGTGTGAATACTTTCTGAACGCACTGTATCTCTATTATGTGTGGGAATCCTGTAAAACAGACTTCCAAAATTAAAACCATTTGGAGCTGATTTGCTGGTGTTGAGTATTTTATGTCCAAATATAAATAAAAAAWTTTTTTATTTTTTTTATAATTTAAATTATCTGCAGGCCACCAGTTGGCCTACTGCATGTGATATTAGTGGACTAAAAAGATGTATGCAAATGAATCTATTGAACAAACATTTTTAAAAAATCACTTCTATTTTGACAGTAAAATAAACTCAGTGTACAAAACATTAGGAACACCTTCCTAATATTGAGTTGCACACCCCCTTTTTGCCCTGAGAACAGCCTGAATTCATCGGGGCATGGACTCTACAAGGCGTTGAAAGCGTTCCACAGGGATCCCGGCCCATGTTGACTCCAATGCTTCCCACAGTTGTGTCAAGTTGGCTGGATGTCCTTTGGGTGGTGGACCATTAGTGATACACACAGGAAACTGCTGAGCATGATAAGTCGATCTGCAACGCTGCTTGGTTTTCAAACCGGTGCGCATGGCACCTACTACCATACTCCATTCAAAGGCGCTTAAATCTTTGGTCTTGCCCACTCATCCTCTGAATGGCACACATACACAATCCATGTCTCAAGCCTTAAAAATCCTTCTTTAACCCGTCTCCTCCCCTTCATCTACGGTACACTGATTTAAGCGGATTTAACATGAGACACCAATAAGGTATCATACCTTTCACCTGGATTCACCTGGTTAGTCTGTCATGGAAAGAGCAAGTGTTCCTAATGTTTTGTACACTCAGTGTATAGCAACAATAGCCTAATTGTCAACCAAAAATCAATGAAAATCACTGCTTTAAGTTGGACATGTTAGATGAAAAAGAAAAATTGCACCGTGAATAATTTCTGAGAGGATTACGGGGGGAAAAATCTATTGCGTGACACTGCGGCAAAATTTAGGTGCGACCAAATGATGGGCTGGTGCCACCAACTGAAAATGTAAGTAGCTCCAGTGCAACCAGGGGGAAAGTTAGTCTGGAGCCCTGTGTGTTAGCGTCTCTGAATGCGTGTGAGTCTGTGTGTATTCCCAACCTGTGCTGGCCTCGGTGGGCCCGGGGGTGGCCTGCTGGGGACTGAGGTGTTCTCGGACCATCTTTTGCAGCGAACGCATGAACACAGAGATGAGCCTGTCAATGTAGCTGGAGTTGTAACTACAAGCCGACTTCAGTATCATCAACGTACCTGGGAGAAAGAGAAAAACACATCTGAGACAATGCCACTGTCTCCCACACACACTAAAGACGTTTGGAGGAAATCAAACCAAATTACAGAAAAAGCATCGGTCTCCTTTAGAGGGGAGACGAATGTTAAAATGTCACCGTCGGCGAGACATGCATCATACCAGCAGTGTGTGTGTGTGTGTAACTCAACCCCTCAAGGAGAGGACAGGGTATGAAAGCAGTTATTGACTACTTTTGCCATTTCGGGAAACGGTATCAAATAGCGTTACCTTTAGAGTGTTCTCCAATAGCCATCTCACTTTGTGCCACTTAAATAAATAATGCCACCTCCATGTAAATTGAGACTTTATTCTCATGCATGAAAAATAAGCTTTTCAGAAAAACTTCGGACATCTGGTTAAACCTGATATTAGAAGTAGTGAAAGAGAAAAATCTGGCTTTACCTCCACAGACTGACTGACCTGTGCTGCACCGTTCATTTACCCAAACGAGCTGTTAACCCACCCAGCATAGACCACTGCTTTAGATTTAAACGACACACCTGCTCCTCTAATTACTGGATAGAGAGATGGTGTGTGCAGGCGCGCCTGAGAGAGCGAGAGCATGAATGATTGAGTGAATGAGTGCAAGGGAGAATAAGAGACTGACAGAAAAAGTAAAAGAGTGTCTTGGTTCTGGTAGGTGTCTTACCAAACAGCTGTGTTGGGTTAGCACTACTGGTGGCCTTCTCATAGTTGGTGAGGCCCTCGTAGATTACTTTCCCCACCGCTGCATACAGACACTCCAACTCCTCATACTTAGACGCCACAGTTGACGTGCCTAGGAGAGGAACAGAAAAAGGCAACATATTTGATTATAGTAGAATGAAGTTTGGCTTATCGACTCAAAACGCAATTTCCCAAATAGGCGTGTCTGCAGCTGATTCCTTTTGGGTCAACGGGGTCACAGGAAAACTCCTAAAAGTATGTCACAGCAGACACCAGTCTGGGATCTACTAATACAGCTGGGACTCACTGGGCTCAGTGGGGAATACGCTCATCAGTCTGGATAGCAGAGAGTGGACGGCCCGCAGGACTTTGGTGTTGCCGCAGGTCATGCAGGCAGCAATGCCCCTCTGGAGGGGCTTGAAGTGGGTTAGGATGGCTGGGGACTGGAGTACCGTCAGCAGGAAGCACAGGATCTCCAGGCCAGTACAGATGTTAGAGAAGTTAGCCTGGGCTGGCTGCTCCTGGAGGATGGAAGAGAGGGAGAGAGAAATAGAATGTGAGTGCAGGGTAATACATCAATCCTTTTGGAGTGCTGTCAATTTCACTCTATCTAGGAGAGAGGGAGGAGAGAAGAGAGATCGAAAGATGATTTGGAGCAGACCATTTGGTCTAATGTGTAATAATGAACAAGGTGACTCGGTTGATAAGGCTCTGGTCTAAGTTAAAAGGTATTGATTCAGCGCTGCAGGAACAGAATAAGGCCTAGTCTCTTGTGTGTTTCAGATAGAGGTGTGTGTGTGTGATGCCCTCTCTCACTGTCCCTTTAATGACTGACATGGCAGTACAATGAGATAAGAAAAGGCAATCTGATTTACAGCTTTGTTCATTGGTCTGGATAAGACTGCTGGACATTTACTGTTCAGTCCCACCCCCCAGGTAAGGTTGGGGCTCGGTTTGAGGGGGGCTGCAGTGACCCACAGAGAGAAAAACAATCATTGTCAGACATTTGGGGTTGCTCTCAGATAACCTTGTCTTAGGAAGCTTATGAATAGGGAGGAGGAGTGGAGGATGGGACACAGTCAAGTCAGTCCGGGTGGATTTACTTTAGTTATCTCTCCTACACTGAGTGAGGCTGCTGCTTCAAATAATGACTAAATAATGACAGGGAAGTGATAAGGGACAAAGGATTTCAAATAGGAAGACAAACTTAGGAGCTGAGGAAAACAACTGACTGAAGGCCAAATCCCAGGAGGAAACTTGGCAAGAACATACTTCAGTTACTCACTCATTGAAAACAGCTCTACATGGTGGATTTGAGCTGATGCATGTATGATGTGAGTATTACAATTCATTTCTGGGAGGCATGATAAAGCAATTTTGACCGGAAGAGAAGTAAAACCTCAATGTGAAACCAAAATCAACAACTAGAAAGCTAGAAGTGGAGATTTCTGTGAAGCCTTACCACAGTCATGAGGAGTTTGTCAAACCACTGTAGTTTGAGCTCAGCTCTGGGCCACATGTCAGGGCGGAGGGCAGTCTTCATCAGGCTTACACAGCGACGGGACAGGAGCTCACCTGGAGACCCCGCCACGTTGGCACTGTCATTGACCTGGAGGACACATCATAATCATCATGGTACAGGTTTTTCCATTTATGTTTAGAGGTTAGAGTCTAAACGGATTGGTGTCACCTCGTTAGTCAGTATAAGTTACACCTGTGCTGGTTGCCATCTTGTTAATGGGAAGGTGTTTGACCTGTGCTGGCCCAGGTGCTAATTCAGAGCGACTGGCCCAGTGCTCCAGTTGTCTAGAGAGATGTGAACGGTCAACACCTTTAGTTGTCTCTCCCTGTTTGATTTCTAGAAAGACAATCCTTTATCTGATCTTCCCTGTCTACATCATTTTGCTCCTCCTTTTGGTTTGCTTCCTGTCTAAGTTTGGTGTAGGTTTTTCCTTTGTTTGGCTCTTAGTGCGCGCTCATTGTGGGTGTCTGTCAGATCCCGGTTGTTGTTGCTAATCAACTTTCAGTGGACACTCCCATGAGTGTATTTCAGAACCCTCCTAAAACCCCACTTTGTTTGTTTGTTCATCAGTGACTTTGTTAGTTCCACTTCTGTTTGAGCAACCTTGTTTTTCTTGGGGAAAGTAACAATCATCATTATCGTCTTCCATTGAAAATAGACAGAGGTTAATTAAGGGTCCTCGGGTCTTGTGAAACAAAATGGAGAAAAATCAGCAGCTGTTTCAGTGTCAGACAATTGTAATAAGTCAAATGAAGCACATTCAGAGACTGCTACACATGGCAATTATGTACAATGGTGCCCAGAGGAGGTGGTGACATTCTTTCCCAGTTCTATTTCAGGTAAAGCCCACAGATCCAGAACCAAGGACATGTTCCTCTGCAAGTCCAGGGGTGAACATCTGCTGCTGCTACCAAGGCCTGCTGACTGTGACGCAGTGACTGGGGGGGGTACCTGGGGCACTGTGTGAGCAAGGTGATCGTGACAAAGGTGTTACCTGGCAGGCGATGCGGATGAGGAAGTTGACCACGGTGTCTGTGTGTTGTTTCTCCACTGGCTTGGTGAGGAGAGTCTCTGTTGCCGGCATGGATGTACTGCGGCCAAACACCTACACACACACACACGGGACAGGGTGAGGCCAGACACACATGCATATTCCACCTAGCCAATCAGAAGGCATGGTGGAGCTGTTACCTAGACCCATCAGGATTTCCTGACCATGTGACTGGAGAATATAATCTGTTCCCTCCTGATACATACACTTGTGCTGGGCGGTGTTACCGCGGCGACAGCTCCAGTGGCGGTACGGAACCTCTTGACGTCCTGTCCGGCAGCAGAGTCCATGGAGAGGCCTCTCTTCACCCCCCCAGTACCGCCTGCACTGGTCCCCTCACCACTACCACCTGGGTCGGCCCCCTCCGCCTCCGGCTAGGAAAAGTGAATCAAATATCAAAATCTACTTTCTACAGTTGTAAAAGGAAGAGTATCGTAGGAGAAACAATTAACGTGTTCTTTCCTCAAATAATGACCCTATTAAATGTGTCTGCACGCGTACCAGTGCGTCTTTGATCCTCTGTAGTTCCCACTTGATGACAACCTCAGCCAGGTCCACAGCCAGCTTCCTCTGTTCAATAGTCACACTGGGGGTGAAGCCCAGACGCTGCATGGCACTGATCATGTGCTGCACCAGGTGGTGACGCACCGGGTAGTACACCTGCAGACGGGGAGGGAGGGGGGATGCGTGGTTAGACACCACATGGGAGAAAACAGTGGGACAGGGGAAATACCTTGTGTGTGTTCATCTAAGCTACACAGGTATGCTTGGGACTCTAGATAACATCAATTTAAACTCTGTGACAAAGCCCACACACTTATTAGGACTATACTTAGCCAGAGCACACACTCAAACCCCAAAGGGTCAAGCGCAGAGACACAGACACAAACGCTCTGAAGAGGGTGCCTCTATGACACTCCTATTGGGAGTGCTGTCAGCATTTTCAGAGATGATTAGAGCTGTTCAGATGGAGTGATTATCTCTGATGGGTGACAGGGACTTCTCAACCCCAAACAGAAAGCACAGCTAAGCCCTGTCTACATGCATACACACTGCACAGAGAGTGAGATGAGCTTCCTGTCCGAGTGCAGTCTACACTGTCAGAGATCATCAGATGGCGACGCATGCACACTACTCTACGCACACTTCCATCGTGACAGACTCATCTCTCCAGGGTAATGATGATGAGATGAGTGGTCTCGTCAGAGAGCAGTGTGTCAAAGTGCCACAGATCAATCTAGAATGAACTTGACCAGGCGTCAGTCTACAGTTCTGAACAGCTGGCTAGGATCATAATGATGAAGGGTGTAGGAAGCACAAGGGGGGGAAACCCATAGATTTAGTAGATTCTATAAAGTAGAATTATACAGAAAAATCCACCCTGCGTGCTAGGATGTGTGTGAGCGTTTGTTACGCACTCTGAAGTGCTGGACGATAAGATGCAGTATATGGACCAGTTGAGGGACGGTGTGTCCCTCCTCCACGATGATCTTGCGTGTCCAGTGGGTCAGCATCTGGTGTCCGTCCTCCATGCGGGCTGGCACGGCCGGGGTCAAGATGGCCATAGCCTGGCGGACGATAGCCCTGGCCTCCATAGTGTGGGCCTTCAGCAGGCTGTGGAACACCTAGATACACGCACAGGTGGAAGAAATATGATCCATGTCAAATGTAAAACGTTACTTTTGAGGACATAAATCAGTGAGCAGATATCCTTTGTAAATTGGATTATGTAGCCTAAAAACAGGCCAGCAACCTCCAAGAATGGTGGCGGTCAAGTGCCCTCCACATCAATGTGGACAAGACAAAAGAGCTGATAAATCGATGGCAACAACCTGCCACAATATATCAATCACAAGCTATTTCACAGAAAATTCCAACTATATTTTTAAAAAGTAAAGTAACCTGCAGTACGATCTTCTTGTGGATGGCGAACTTCGCGATGATGTGTGCCAGGAGCAGGTGGCCGCTGTACTTGCAGGCAGGGTCAACACAGGCCTTGGGCAGCAGGCATGGCCAGGCGAAGGTCATGAGGCGCCGCAGCTTGCTGTTCCGGGACTTGTTGTTGTCGTGGATGTGGTGGGGGGCGTGCTCCACCAGGAGAGTAGAGAACTGGAGCAGGTAGATACGGAGGGAATCTAGGAGGTCTGCCTGCTTTTCTGGATCCAGGACCTATAAGAGAGAGAAGATGGATGTATTACATATTTCTTGTCCTTCAAGACATTTATTCCCACAGAGAGAAGGGCAAGGAGAAGATGTACATTCTATAGGTATTTTTTTTTAAAAGCAACTGATATAATTTAATAAATACAATATAATATGATTGGGGGGGGGGGGGCGACAAGTTGTTTTTGCCAGTGGAATTTTCCACAAAGACTTAAAATGCATAATTTGTCATGTAGAAAGGAGGAGAGAGGAAATGAGTTTAAAACCCAACCAGACCCATACTAGGTCTGGTGTTGGTCAGACTGAGTCAGAGACTATGATTAGATCGTGTTCAAGACAAACAAAACAGTGACCTTTACTGTTGCCACGGTGACAGTACTGCCAGGCAGGCCAGGACATTACACACTGCTCTGATGGATGGACAGAGTGATGAGAAGAGAGAAGGCAATAGGATGAGAGCAGGAAGAGGGGGCAAGATGGGCAAGGGAAGAAAGGGATGAGAGGAGAAAGGAAGAAGACGATCAGAGAGGATCAGAATAAAAGGAAAAAGAGGTAGTGATGGATGTAACAAATGATGAGAGAGAAAAGGATGAAAAGAGGAAAGAAGGACAGAGGTGTAGAGAAAGGATAGGCCATCCATGAAGAGTCTTGAGGGAGAGGCGTTGGTATGTTTTTATACCTTGGTGATGAAGACACTGGTGATGCTCTCGGAGTTATCTCCCTCGGGGTTGGGCGGTCCCAGAAGCTGCTCCCCCTCCCCCTTCTCAAAGCTGTACAGGAACGCTGGGTTCAGGATGTGCTGTAACACCTGGGACAGGAAGAGACAGGTTGTAATAACAGATCCACACTTAAAGAAGAGAACTTCTCAAACTTCACTAATGGGTGTGGTCTTTTTTAAAGGTCTATAGAGGAGATAAGAGCAGGAATGTCAGTTAAATAAAATTCCACGTTGTTTAAAAAACATAAACATTTACATTGTCTGCTAAATGACCAATCTGATCCAGAGTGACTTAGTCAAATCTTTCAATCAAAAATAAATCAATAAAAAGTACAACTTAATCATTTAAACTCCTCACAATAACATATATCAATGGTAGACATTGAAGACAAAGGAATGATTAAGCAGTCAGCAGCAGCATAACGGAGCATTTATAGGTACCATCTCCTAATGAACTAGTCTCCACCCTATACATCATCCTCTAGGCAGGACATATTTTAATAGAGGCATCATGTGGCAGCATATGCTCCGACGCTGCCATTAACACACACAGGAACAGATAATATAGGGAGAGGAAATGCATAGCGCCACACTCTCTTATTTGGTCTCATATGTTCCTATTCATTTTAGAGTGTCTGTGATATCAATCATACAGACGTCGCCCAACATTACTTTATTGCCATTAGATGAATAGTGTCCTCCTTCTACAGAGTGTGTGTGTGTGTGTGTGTGTGTGTGTGTCTCTCTCTCTCTAGCGGAGACATTAGCATTATCTATTAAAGCAGAGGCAGTGCCTGTGGCTGAACCAGAGAGAGATATGCATTATGTTAAATCGTCCAGATGTTAGGCTAGGGGAGGAGGGCTACTAGAAAGAACAGCCCTTTGTTAGCAACAGTGGGCTTAATATTTCACCATATGAGAATAGGCCTCTATTACTGCATCCCAAATAGCACCCTATTCCCTATATAGGGCACTACTTTTGACCAGAGCCCTATGGGCCCTGGTAAAAGTAGTGCGCTATAAAGGGAATAGGGTGCCAGTTGAGACGCATCCTGTGAGTGGGGAGGTCCTGGCTGCTCTCTCAGTTAAGGTGAAATATCCACCCCCATCTGAATAGTGCTATTGCACAACACACCCTTTCTCCCTATAGAGCCTTGTTTTCAGGAAAATGCTTAAGACAATGATTCACAGTAGAGATATGTGTGATATGGACAAACATCCACACTGGAAAAATTGCCTGAATTGATGCAAGAACGAAAAATAGAACAATAAGTTTATAACATTAATGTGCACTTCAGCTTTTTAGTTAATTAAACTTTCAACTACTTCTAGTAATTTGATGGTTGTGGCCACCGGTTGTACCATTAACAATCACCCATATTAGCATACCTCGTTCATGTCAAACTTTACAGTTCTCTAGTATAGGCTACTTATTGTAATGACGATATCAGAAAAATGCCTGCGATAAGTCATCGGTGTGTCAATGTTGATCATTTTCGGTTTATCGTCCCAGCTCTAAACACACGCAGGCACAAGAACACACACTCAAGCACTAGCACACACACACGGACAGCATCTGCTCTTCGCGAGAGAACAATTAAGAGGATGACTATATGAGCAGCATAATTCATCAGGGGGAGAACAGGCGCTGCACCGCTGAAATTAAAACTCTGCAGGGAACACTCACGAGTTCGTGAAGAATATTGCCATTTAATTACAGATTTTTTGCTTTTAATATAATGGTCATTCACCATATATTTGTGGGTGTGAGTGAATGCATTTGAGGGGATGCTGTGTTCCCATATACATCTCTGTGTGTCTGTGTGTGTGTGTGTGTGTGTGAAAGAGTGCGATTGCGAGAATGGGTTGGTTACCTTGGCTTTGAGCTCATCGTTGAAGTGTGGGTCGTTGAACTCTACGAAGCGGAAGAAGAGGGCTCGTTTGTGAGCGATGCTGTAGTTCTTAGGGATCTCCTCCTCCATGTAGTCCTTTAGGAAGGTCATGTTGCACAGGAAACGACCCGTAAACGCCCTCAGCAGCTGGAACAGCAGCTCGATCTCATTGAAGTTTCGTCTGGAGGGGGGGGGGGGCAAGGAGGGAGGGAGGGTGAGTACATGTACAAATCCTTTGACTTTTGTATAAGTCATACATCAATGTCTGAAGATTTACATGAAAGTTCGAGGTTGCACAGTCAAGAATGCATTTCTCTCAAGCCTCTTGAGTTAAGAAATATTGACAAGTGGTAGTGCAACTGATGCATATTTGCAGTAGCTGAGCAGGCAGTAGGCCAGCACTATCATGGCGTGTGTGTGAGGTACATACTTGCAGTAGCTGAGCAGGCAGTAGGCCAGCAGCTTGGGCTCCTTCCAGTTGATGGCGGCCATGTTGTCTTTGCGGTGTCGTTCCTGGAAGGCCTCGCTGACCCAGACCCGTCTGAGCTGGCTGACCAGAGAGTGCTGGCCCGCCAACCAGCCCTCCTCATTCTTCACTATGATGCTGATAATCTGAGGAGAGAAAGAGGGGAGAGACAACAGTAGACTCAGGTGTGAGAAGTTATAACAAACTCACTCTGGTGGAAAACATTTGATAGGTGTAAGTAGGGCTGTGGCGTGATGAAATTTCATCAGCCGGTGATTGTCTAGAAAATAACTGTCAGTCTCACAGTAATTGACCGTTAATTAACAAACACTTAGCATCTCCTGGCTTCCACATTGCCTACAAGCCACTGATGCAGACCTTAAGAACAGATACATTTTAAAAAGTCTAATAAATCCATGTAATATATGCTAAACTTCACAATAAATCCATTATTTATGTTAGACAGGTCTAAATAAACATGATAAGAAAATGTAGTCTATTTCAAAAGAATAGAATAGCATACTCTGAGTTGTCCTTATGTTAGGCCCTGATCTGGCTATGCCATATGGCTGTGGGCTACGCTAGCTCAATTAGCAGACAAGATTTGCTTAAAATTCTGTGGCATTATTTTATAGTATGAAGAATACAATTGAACAAAGCTGAATAAAATAGAAAGGATATTTTTTCCAAATGATTTGAGGGAGTGTGCACATGCGGCTATTCTGTGTTGAGCGGTTAACAAAGAAATAGGTATTCCTATATGCTTAATTTACAGTTATTAAAGTAAGTTATTAAAGAATATTCTACAAAGGTTAGGCTATATGTTTAGATGTTTAATACATTGTAAGGCTGCATGATGGGACTCTAATGATGATTTGAAAAAAGTAGCTTGAAAGGCATGAGTTCTGCTTTGTTTTTTGCGCAAGTTATACACACACTTCATCGGTCATTCACAATTTGACAAGCACTTGATAATGCCTCAAATTTCCCGGCAGCATCCCCTTTGTATGGCCATAATGCACCCCCCAAAAAATCCATGCCCTTTGCAGCCCTTCTCCATAAATGCTGCCCGCTCCAAAGCCCTTCTCATCTCACTCACATGGCTCTCCATCATGTGATCTGGTCTTTCTCACAGGCTACAAGTGAAGACACACATCGGGGACGCAACTGCGTGCATCCTTATCCAATTCTGAGGTGCATGTTGAAGATATTGGAACAACTGTCCACATTTAATTTTTCAGCCAACAAGATGAGTAGGCCTAACGAACAGCAAAAGCACTAGCCTACATTAATCTACTATCCCCCATAGTACAAAGGTCGACCTATTCTATTCGAGAAATAAATATTCCAAGCATAGTCTGGGGCAGTTGTGGGATGCGATTAGTACAATCACTAGCATCAAAAACACTTTTTTAGTACAACCACTAGCATCAAAAACACTTTTTTTACGCAATGTGGTTGACGCAACAGATTAGAACATTTAGCTAAAAATGTTGATAGCCTAATAGTTTATTTATTCACATTATAAGCGCAACAATGCGCTATAAGCGTGAATATTCCATTAGCAGAAAAACACCATTATCAAAAGTGACCGCAAATGCGATTATGCATGTTATGCTTTTATTATAAAAAAAGGTGCATTTATGGTGAAAATTAACTTACCCAACTTGAAACTCACGCGCTGCTTATGTATGCCAGTTAGGCTCTACACTCCTTGTAAAGCAGATTAATGTGCTCATTTTAAGAAGTTATTTGGCCACTTCAGTTGTGATACAAACCTTATCAAAACATTTGGGCCTATGGGCTAGGCTACATGAGGTGTGCCACTATGATATGAAATTCGCAAAAAATAAAGTATACATTGTTTCTTGCCTGCGCTGGGCATCATTCACAAGTGATAATATATCATTAACAAGTGATAGTGTGATGGGTGACAATATTAACCTATTGTTGATTTAATCTTGTCTTTACATATACTAAATATGTGATTTTTTTAAATATTTAGAATGGACCATTATCATGCACCTGTCTTGAAACAAGGGCAGCGGGGGAAAAAATCCATGTCATCTATGCACTTAAATAGCGAATGGAGAATGCTTTTCCCCGTGTTTAATTTTCATGCCAGCCAGCCAACTCATTTTGTAAATATGTATATTTTATATAATATATTGTAACAATGTACTTAATATTAGGAAAGTTGAAAAGTAAATAGTAGGCCTAGCCTATAGAAAGCTGATCGTGCTATTTTTAGTAGAGGCCATCACTCTTTTTTCTCAAGCAATTGCATAGCCTATTGAAATGTTGCACAACATGCACTTATGGGCTCTCATGAAGTGTTTGATTAGATTTCCGAAGACATTTGCATTGATGTCAGAGTGATTAGAGAGACAATAGAGTGCTGAGTATCAGGCAGTTGGTCATTGGTAGCTTACCAAACTGGCTATCAGCATCATCAGAGCTTGGAGAAGCTCAATTACCGTGACTAAACAGTCACGTGGAATTTGACTGCCATCATGACTCGTGACCGCCGGTGTGGCGGTAATACGAACACAACAGCCCTAGACGTAAGCAATATGGCTGAAACTAGCCTGTCAGCGGTAGATTAGCATGAAGTGTCATGGGGTAAGGAATGTGTGTGTGTGCGTAATGGAGTGCACTCGTGTCCAAAGCTGTGCATCCGTGTGCGTCCTCACTCACCTTGATGGCCTGGAACTGCAGGTCAAGCCTGGCTGTGTTGGTGGAGGGGGACCCAGGTCTAGCGGTGGCTGCGGTACCAGCAGGGACCAGCAGGGGGGCGAAGCGGCTCGGGTTGGAGGCTAGCACGTCCCTCAGGGGCTTGGCTTCTTTATGCTTCAGGAAACTCTGGAGCACAACAGTGGAGAGGGGATTAAGAGAATGGGAAATATAAAATTAATTTCTTACAGAGATCCATAGAGCAAACCAGCTTAATGAGAACACCCAGAGCAAAATGTTAGCAGCCAAAACGGCACTTGTATTTGGCAATTGTTTTCACACAGGGATTCCTTGACACAGTTAAAGCACGGTAGTGAGACAATGTGCCTGAGGCTCTTGAGCAGGAGGGCATTTATCTCACCATGAACATGCGGCTCCACTGTGGGTCATTGAGTGTGGCCTCCATCATGAACAGCTCTACGGTCTGGGACGGGTGACGCGTCAGGAACTTGATTAGGGGCTCCCTGAACGGACTGCCAGCCTGGGGGGGGGGAAATCAGTTAACAATGTCCATGACACACAATGATGTGTTGACAATCTAAAAAAGTGTTCATTAAATGGACTGAAAAGGAAGTGGAGGGGAACTATAATTCAGGGGTAGATGGAGAGGTGGAATGAGGAGATTAGAAGTAGAGAAAAAGAGAGGAGTGGGGGGATGGAGAGAATTGAGGCGAGAGAAGTGCCTAGTACCTCTATAAGCATGGCCCGCTCGGTCTTCATGACCACCTCCAGCAGAGGTTTGACCAGAGTCTGAGGAGCTGCTGGGATCAGGTGGAACAGGTTGATAATGGCCGAACATATCTTCATTTCCTAGAGAGGGAGAGGACAAGACGGAGAGAGGGAAGGTGGAGGTGAGAAAATAAAATAGTATTAAGTAATCTTTACCAACGTCTTGGACAGACATCTTGATTTTGCAGTAACTGTAGAGATACACTAGCCCAATACCAAATGGACCCCTTAGTCCGGCCTAATCCCTAGACACTTTTTGAGATCTGACAGGATTGGCTAGAGCTCCACGAGTACTTAGGGAGTAGGGGCTAGGGGTCAATTTGGAACTGCGCGACAGGGCATTTCTAAGGGAAAACAGCTTCAGGGGATGAGGAAGTGATGTCACTAGTAGGGGAGTGGTGATTGGTTGTTTTGGGGTTGAGAGTACCATCTACAACTTGCTGACTTCAATGATGATTGATTTCTATGACTTTACTATTAGTGACTCTTATATGACATTAAAATGAAATGGGGGGTAAACTGAGTTGGTATAAAATGTCATAGAACATTTTGATACGGTATAGCACCAGGTAAGGTTAATGTTAAACAACCAAACACAACAGACAATACAATCCACAAGCACTACCACAACAGTTCAACTATGGGGGAGGGGGGGGCAACATTGGACCCAGTCTCACCTCAACACCCTCCAATGCAGGCTGTGCCGGAACAGAATGGGAGAGAATGGAAAGAGTCAGCAAAGCAGTGTGTGTGTGTGTGGGGGGAGGGGGGGGTGCATGAAGGATGGCATGGAGTGGAATGAGTGTGTGTGTGCAAATATTCAGACAGTGGCAAAGACCTGAGAAATCTCAAACATTTTCATACTGAACAGGGGGGAAAAAAACAGGACAATTGGTTAAACAAACTGGTATAGTTGTGCTTCCTTCCGTATCCCTCCATCCACTCTCTACCCCTCAAACCCCTCACTCTCCTCGTCATCCCTCTTTCCCCTTATCCCTCCCTGCCCCCCTCATCCCCCCTCTCCCTGTTCTCCTGTGCGGTTGACCTGGTGGTCCCTGCCTCATTGTCAGTGGCAGCCCTCAAAGAGAAGAGTAGTGGCAGGCGAACAGAGGGCCAATTTACATCTCATTACCACTACGTTTGAGGAGCGCAGAGAGAGGAAGAGAAAAGAAAAGCAGGAAATAATGGATGCTATTTCTGCGAAGGCTGACGGTGGACGGTGCATCTCTCCCCCCTGCAACACCTCTTCTTCCCCTTTACAAGGTTATCTGTCAGAGATAACGAGTGGAGAGACGGTGGCTGGGCTGCTGGCTCTGCGCTCTGGCTGGCGCCTAATTAATCATTGATTGTAATATGGCCACTCACTTCTCATCTGGAGCAGGCCTCACTGAGGAGCTGTCAGGGTGCGTGTGTGTAAAGTCATCTTCCTATGTGTTCATACTCACACTGCCATCGCTGCGCTGGCCTCCCTTGTGAGTTATCACTACCACCTCCATCCACTTCCTAAGGTGTTGCTGAGAGTGAGAGAGATGAATCAGATATTTAATAATTCATTTATTAAAATGGATGACTACCTACATGATGCGTTAATAGCGACTTAATAAATCATGTTTAGCCCAAACTCAGCAGCCTTCCTTCTTTACCATCATCTGGTCACAGAACTTGTCGTTGAAGGAGTTGGGGAAGAGGCGTGTGACCGAGGTGAGGCGGTTGACCACGTTGAGGGTCAGACTGCGGTAGTCCCCCAGCATCATCAACAGAGGGCGCATGTGGGTGTGGATCTGGTCCACCTCGATGGTGGCCCCTTCCAGGAACTGGGAGACAGAACAAAGAGAAGAAAAAAAAACATTCCTTTAAGCATAATCATTTTTCAATTCAGGTCATTCTCAGCATGAATCATGGCTTATTCTCAACTTTATTTCTGTCTCTCAACCCAAGAGCCCAGTAAAACAGCTCTGGATGATCCAGTGCCTGAGAGAAAGGCCGCAACAATAAGGCCAGGGCCAGTCACACACACAGGGATGATGTATGGCAGCCACATTAATTCTCCCCTCTTTGCTCAGAACAAACACTCCATCCTGTATCGACCGCTCCCTGGCAACGCTCATTAGTGTTAGGCCAGGGAAGACAGCGTGAGAGGAGGCGAGAATGAGAGGAGAGAATGGAGGGAGAAATGATTGTTGGATGGAGGGAGAGATGAAGGTGTTGATAGGTAGATTGAGGGTAGGAAGACTGGAGGTCAGTGTTGCATTGAGGAAGAGGCACATGTAGAAGACATTCATCAATGATTTTGTGATCGAGGGAGAAAAAGGTGTGCAATAAGGCGATCAAGGAAGAGAAATAAGAAAGGGATGAATGAGGTGATGAGGATAAAAGAAGGGAGAAGGGAAGGGAGGACACCTAATAAGTTGCACAACTGAATGCCTTCAACCAAAATATGTCCTCCGTATTTAACCCAAACCCTCTGAATCAGAGGTGCGTGGGGCTGCCTTAAAATCCACATCGTCAGTTGTTGGGGCTGACTGCCTTGCTCAAGGGCAGAACAGCAGATTTTTACACCTTGCCGGCTCAGGGAATTGAACCAACGCTCTTAACGGCTAGGCTACCTGGGAGGTGTGTAATATACTAACCTTCCTCATACAGGCCTCTCCTGCCTCCTGCAGTTCAGAGTTGGTAGAGTTGAGAGCTTTGAACAGGGCAGCAATGATCTTCTCTCTGGACTGAGGCAGGTAGTTACAAGCTGCCAGGGCATCTATGCAGACAGAGAACAACTGTCAATTTACTGCTTTATAAAAGACAAAACGCTGGATTAACACATTTGTTTTGAGATGCTGTAGAATAGTAGATGACGAACAAAGCAGAATAAGAAAGAATGTTGTTCCCATTTTGTCAAGTTGATTGTGATATACTTGTTTGTTCTACATGTTGAATGGCTGAATTATTTGGAGTCCTTCAGTGTAGTAAGTACTCGGATTCCTGTCATGTACTCACTAAGGGCAGCGATGCGCAGGGGAACCAGAGAGGGCAGGCTCTTATAGCAGGGCAGTTTCATCAGAGCAGCGTCCTCAGCCTCACACAGATTCAACAGCTGGAGAAAGAGCAAGAAATGGAATCAATACGGATCAATAGGGGATGGAAATACAGAGTCAACTCAATACATTGTTAACTCAAAAGGGCAAATTGTTTTCAACAGTTTGTGATAATTATTGGCTAGACCACTTTTAAGGTATGAAAACAAAACCTATGATAAACGTTTGACTTTGAGATAAACTATTCCTTTCAGTCCGTTGCCATGGCTATGCCATGAGCTCTCACCTCTGTGTAGAAGACCTTGTGCTCCATGACGTTGAGGTCCATGGTGAAGAGGCGTGGCTGCAGGGTGGTGCAGAAGGTATTGCCCTCCATCAGGCCGATCTGGGCGTTGGCCGGCTGGTGGCGCAGCAGGTGTTTCTTAGGGGGGATCATGTCCTGTAACACCTGTGGGTGGGAGGGGTTATAAATCAAACAGGTGCTTCTTGGGGGGGNGGGGGGGGGGGTTACATTCTGTAACACCTGGGGTTACACACAAGGTTAGTTTGTGTAGTGCACTTGAAATGGCATCCGTGACTCCATTCTTGTTAACCAGTTGGTAATGATCACCAAGACCTTCGTCCCAATATCTGTAGCATGTGTAGAGGGAAGACCATATCTACCACTGCCTAACAGTCACCAATTTATGAGCTACGAAAAATCCTGTTTTACCCATTCAATTTCTATGATGGTGAATGCATACATACACACGATAACATACGCACATGTGCACATGGATTTTGTGTTGTAGATATTTGGTAGTAGAGTAGGAGCCTGATGACACACAGTGCATGGTGAATTCTGTAATGAAAGTATTGTAATGTTTTAAAAATTGTATAACTGCTTTAATTCTGCCGGACCCCAGGAAGAGTAGGCAGCAGCTAATGGGGATCCATAATAAATACAAAATGTGCCACAAAACTCTGGTACGGCATCTTAGACCCACCTCTTTGTGTGGCTCCATGATGATGGTGACACTCTTCCCGGTGACCTGAGCTAGCACCTGCAGGGAGTGCATGGCCTGCTTCCTGACCGTGGAGTTGGGGGAGGTGACCTCTCTCACCAGGTCATGGGTGACCATGTGGAAGGACTTGTCCTGAGCAGCCAGCAGCTCCTCAGTCTTCTCCTCATCCTTCAGAGGGGTGGCACAACGGACCAGGAGCTGCTCCAGAGTGGTCTTCGCCATGGCTACTGCACCATTAGACACCTGGAGGTCAAACTTTATATATTTAATTATTGTTTTTACCCTCCCCGTAAACACATTTTTCTTGATTTGATTGTTTTAAACCTGTGTGTCAACACAAATCAGACAACTAGTGTCTGCAACAGTTGGTTAACTCAGGTAACTGTACCTCTCCAGTGAGATCCATCATGACAAAGAGCAGAGCCTTGAGGAAGGTGAGTTGGTTCTGCAAGACCCAGATGAGAGGTAGTCTCTCCATCAGGAACTTAATGGACACAACACCGCCCAGCTTGGCGTACCAGGCCTGCTCATAGCAGCATGCACACAGACGCTCCACGATGTATGAGAACAGAGGCAGCTGGCACGCCTGGGGACGGAGACGAGAAGGGAGACGAGGGGGAATAGAAAGATTAGCAGAATTAACTCATAGCAAGCACTTATTCACAGACAAAATTGAAAACACTTACAGTAATCAAGAGTTCACATCCTACTTAAAACATATACATTTTTAGAAATCACCACCAACACGCATTAAAGTGATGCAATCCCACTGGTAAACCCCCAAGCCCCCTTTCTCACCCTCTCCTTGGACCCCAGGATGATGGAGGCTACATCGAAGATAACAGCCAGAGCCACCTCTCCTATTTTACACAGCTCCTTTTCCTCGTAGGCCATGCAGATGGCGATGGCGTCGATCAGAACCAGCGGATCCATGCCCTTAGAACCGTTCTCCTCACTGTGGAACATAGCTGTGTTGGGCTGGCTGCCCAACTGGTAGCACTGCAGCAAGAACGGACCTGGGGGTGGGGGAGACCAACACAACAACCATGAGGAGCATAGAAAAGGAGGAGAAAAGAGTGAGAGAATGAGATACCGAAGGACAGAGACAAAGAGCTGGAGAGCTTCCAGCCAAATTAGAGAAAAGAAGAGAAGGGTGGAGAGATGGTCATGTCCAAAATCTGAGTGGGACAAAAACACAGGGAGAGAGCAGAGAGAAAGATTCATTCTCTCACCACACTGCTGAGCGACAGCCACCATGGTGTAGTGTCTGATGAGGCTGGCCACAAAGGGCAGAGCGCTGGGGCGGAGGTCCTTAATGACAGCAGACATGAATGCACCGGTCAGTGCCTGTTCAAAAGTCCTGCGGGCCGGTGTGTCCTGGGCCTTGTAGCGGTGGGAGATGATCACACTAGGGATCCACTTCTCTGTGAAACTGGACACACCGCAAAACACACTAAATGAACATGCCGCCATAGGACATTCAATAGACAAAAGCAAATGACAAAACACTCCCATTAACATTTTCCTCAGTGTTTCCCCTAGGATTATTTTCAGGAGGGGAGAGTTAGTGGCGGCCAAGATTTAGCAACGGCTGTGCGCAGCTGCTGAATGCATATACGGGAAACACTGGATCATATGACATTAAAACTGTAATGCATCATTTACAGGGCCAGTCACATCATGTTTTTATCCTGCGGTAAATCATCTGTTGTCTCTGCCAGTGCCTAATAACCCTGAGGACCGACAGACAGAGACAGTCTTTGTGCCTGACTGGTTGGTATCTGCCTCCCCGTCTCCCCCGACTCTCTCACAAGGCTGTGTTGTTATTTAGCCCTGCTGAAGGGGACAGCTTGGTGTGTATTGTTATATAGCCCTGCTGAAGGGGACAGCTTGGTGTGTGTTGTTATATAGCCCTGCTGAAGGGGACAACTTGGTGTGTGTTGTTATATAGCCCTGCTGAAGGGGACAGCTTGGTGTGTGTTATTATATAGCCCTGCTGAAGGGGACAGCTTGGTGTGTGTTATTATATAGCCCTGCTGAAGGGGACAGCTTGGTGTGTGTTGTTATATAGCCCTGCTAAAGGGGACAGCTTGGTGTGTTGTTATTTAGCCCTGCTGAAGGGGACGGGTTGGTTTGATTGAGAGGCTGTTTTCTCCATGCTTGAGCTTATGTTTTATAATGCCAGATGCCATGGCTACCCCTGATGGATTGCTCCATTTCATTATCACCATTTAAAATACTTTTGCTTTAGGAGAGGGAGAGGCTGAGAGGGGAGAAGAGGCGGGAGGGATTTAGGGGAGGGGGGGGCAGTTAAGACTGCCAGAAATTTCTGTTCATTTACAGCCCCTGCCACTCTGATGGAGCTCCATTCTCACTTCTTGGCATTTGGTGATATTAAAGAAAAGCTGATGCTGTTCACTGAAAGGCCCTTTTCACAGTGACCAACCGGTAAGACAGAGAGAGAACAGAAGTCATGAATCAAAACATCTGACAGAGGTGGGGGGGGGACGACTGTGTGGAGCAGGGAGGAGTGTAAACAGAGAGGGGAAAGTCAATTAGCCCCTGGTGAGGATCAATGATAGTAATGAGACCCACTCTCCCCTCTGTCTCTCTCTGCCGAAGCATCTATCAGTAATCAGCAGCTGTAACACTTCAGACAGAGCTGATGAAGCAGCTTAACACGTGATGGAAGATATGAGAGAGGAGGGGCAAAGTGGAAGGGAGGGATGGAGAGGGGGATATATGGAGATTAATTAGGGCAGAGGGAGAAAGACCTCAAGTCATATGGGGTTATGGGTGTGTGTGTAGTCTTACTTGGGGTGAGCCAGTAGCTGGTACAGGGCGTGTTTGTTGTCGTCCAGGCTTGTCATGGCAACCAGGAAACACTTGATGACCTCCCAGGCCTGCCGTCTGTAGTACGGCTCCGTGTTGGCACTCTTCAGACAATCCAGAGCCGTCTCTATAGCCTGCAGGGGAAACACACACAGAGAGAGGTTTACCTTCCAACATCCATACAGACAAGGCTTCAAAATAAGATCCTACAGTAAATCATTTAATTGACCATGGTGGATTCATTATAAGATGAAAGAGCTGGTTTTTGTCAACTTACAAAGGACACTTGACACGCAGTAAAACCAAATGTAAATGTTCAACACTAGTGTTGAGTGAATAGTGCTTTTTGAAGTCGGTTCGGTTTGATTATTTTTTAAATAATCACGGTTTTCGATTTTTGTTGTTTTTTACATGAAATGCATTGTGTGGGTTGAATGCTGTAACAGAATCAAACAATGAATAAAAGCCTCATGATGGTAGTGACTGTCCATTACTGCTTATCACGTATTAACCATCATTTATTCACATTACTTAGGGCCTACTTTAATCAAATATTTCAGTTGTGTATATTAAAATGGTTTTATATGATATTATTTCATTCCAAGTCATCATCTCATCTCTATAGAGCTGCTGCCTACTTTGTCTGACAAAATCACTATTTTAGTAGTTCTTCAAAGTAAATAATGCATACTTTTATGACTGCCGAATACCAACTATCAATCACTTATCTCTACCTGAAAATACATGATCTAACTCAAAACAACAGCTTTCTATCCCTCTCGATCACACATTCTTCTGTCTCTTCTCTCAGGGTCTGCCTGACACTACTATAACAGGCGTTAAAGAAACACACAGACCGGCACGCAATGGATTATGGTCATTGTAGTTTCAGGTTCTCTGAGCGAAACTATGTAGCATTTTGTCCTGTTGGAAACTACAACTCCCTAGTACAGATTTACCGCTATAGAAACTACGCAATGTGCGCATTGAGCTTACAGAAAAACCAGAAGGAAATGGAATTCAAATAATTGAACTGATGTTCATCAATTAGTTGTTTAAAAACAGAAATATAACTAACATTTTGGTTATTCGCTCAGCACTTCTCAAAACAACCCTTTGAACCAAGTTAACAAATGTAATATAATATAATCAATTGAAACTTAAAATAATCTGTGTAGAACTATAAATACCCCAGGGCTCAAGACTAACATTTCCCCATGATTTGGTGCCCCCCCCCACACAAAAATTGAAATCTGCATCACACAAAAGAATACATTCAAGTCATCATCTTGTGAAAGTGATCAAGTAATTCCCAATGCCTTATTAAGAAGGCTAATCGACTACTGAGATTGTATTCAATAAATAAGGTGTTACATCTAACATGTCAAAGCAGGAATGAATGATTCTAAACCTAATGCAGTGAATGTTTTTGGTATATCCAGAGATAGGTTTTGTTATATTTTACTGTCAAAATAGGGCTCCAGAATATTCTGTTTTTTTGTTGCCTTAATCTTTATGTTCACTAACATTATTAAATACTGTATAGGCCTAATTCAATGTGCTAATTCACCACCTGAGGAAGTGGAAACTCAAAACACGTGATCTAGATGGCCAACTCTAAATATAACACCTTCTTCTAGTAGGCACAATAACAGCAAACGCAATGTCCTAAAAAGAAACTTTGCAATGGCCAATACGCAATTCCCCATGCACTCCACATTTCAAAGCCATATCAGATATCATGATCGTAAAACAGGGTGCTTTGAGCCAAGGTTATAGTAAACTAAAAAAAGAAGAACAAGAACACGTGAGTAAATGGAAATAAAATGAACAAACCCATTTGAAAACATAAAACTTATAATCTTTGGCTCTAACCAACTAAAATAAAAACCAATCATGAATTATGTTCAGTTGTAGTGTTGATGTTTTCAAGCGTCTGAATCTGGCGGGTCAAATTGAGATTACCGTTAAAATGATGAAGTCAAATTCACGAGCAGCACCGCATATATTGGGCGTGTTTAAAAATGGTAAGACTAAAGTAACCGACTGTAGACAAAAGTCAGGGAGCGAAGTCGGGTGAGGTGCATCTGCGACAGCCAAAAGTCAGACACTAATCTGGTTTTCCAACAGCAAGGCGCAGATCAACATGGCAGTGTTGCCATTGTTTATAAAAGGTTCTTCATAATGTCAAAATTTAAATAAAAACATTTATTCCCATATCACACACTCAAACCATAATATTATGTGTTTACATTGTACAATCAATTAGCGAGACACAGCCTTAAATATATTTGAATATATCCATTGTACACATAAATTAGTCACATCTGGGAGAATTTTTGAATTTTATCTAACCCTAACTCGCACAGACAAGTAACAGTGTCACAAAATGCGACAAAATGGTTGCAGACTGGAGCCCTGTACCCTGTGTAGAATAACAACCCTGCTGCACTCAGACAGTGTGTTTAACTCATGCCTGAGATCAGCGCTATGCGTAACCTGTCATGGAGAAAGAAACTCTACACATGGTGCCGGGCCCGAGCCCAGCAGAAGCCATTTCAACTGCCAGATTATGATCTGACAAACCAATGCGGGCCGGACACTTAGAGGGAGAAAATGAACTAATTAACGCCACTCAGAGAGAGGAGCGAGGGAGAAAGAACAAGCGAGAGGGATGGTCTGTCTGGTGGAAGAGGAAGGAGAAGAGGAGGAGAGTGCATAATTGAATTCTACTGGCTTAGCCCTGTCAGCACATTAGGGCTACACTGCTACTGGCTGACATGCACTCATCCCATCTCAACAAAGTACATAGATATAAAGACAAAGACATTAGAAAGTGTTTTGAATAACGAGAGACTCAGACGCTTTAAATAGACAGAGTGTCTCACTTCAAAAGGAGGAGGCAGGGGAGAGAGAGGCAGCCGGCGGAGATAAAGAGGATGAGGGAAAGTGGGAGAAGAGAGAGCAGGAAAAGAAGGGGACAAAGGGAGAAAATTTGTGAGAATGGTCAATAGCAATGGTGTCTTTTTGTAGGCACTAACTCCGCCACGGCTCTTTGGTCAAAGCCTATAGGGAAATTAATAGTTTTTTCTTTTTTGGGGGGGATAAACGCCAAAAATAAGGTCTGTGGTAAACCTCACCTCAGACCTTATTTTCGGCATTTATCCAAAATCCCCATTCATTTTCCCCATAGAGATGGCAGAACGAACCAGAGATAACTCATTTCCGGATTTTAAGACTACAAGCTGGTGAGCTCTATAGAGGAAAAAACACCGTCCTTCTAGTCATTACCATCCAAATAAATTTCAGGATAAGACAAATGATGTAAATACCATTAAGCTACGGAATTCTAGAGAAAGGGGACTGTGGCATCCATCTTTGGAGCGTCAACTCAATTACAAAAATGACAGTGTGCATGTGTGTTTCACTATTAGCAGACAGAGATAGAGTCATTAGAAAGCAAATAATGCGTCTTCATCCAGGGTTCTGTAGATTGATTATTCATGCCTGGAGCAGAGATGAGGAGCCCATAAGGACGCATGATGTCTTTAATTACATGGGGAAGACAGTCTTCTCTCACAGAGAGAAGCTCAACTCTGACAGGGATTCATTAACCCTCAGAGGAACGATCACCCTTATTCTCGCTACTTCCACTGTTCTCTAACTACTTTCTCTTCTTTGTAATCACATTGAAATAGAAAAGGAGAAAGGGGTGGATAAGTGGAATTAACGGAAGGGTTTTGAAGTGGTCTCTTGCCTAGATTAAAAAAATGTTGCTCACTAGAGTTTTGCTTTGTGACTTACTGCCCAACACAGCACAGTCGAATACCTTAACCACTACTATAATCCTAAATGGCTACCATACCAAGCCCCATTCACACCCGTAATGCCCGACAAGTCACATACCTTCTCCATGGGCAGTTGTATAGAGGCCTTGCAGTCAGTGAACTCTGCCTTGATGCTGGGTCCCTGAACCTCAGTCACCACGTACTGCAGTCTCTGGGATTCCTTCAGCATCTTCCTGTTGCTGCCGCCAAACTTCCCCAGCACCCGGTACGCCACATGGCTGATGGTCTCAGCTGGGTTACGCAGCGTCCGCCACAACGCCTAGAGGGGGGAAGAGGGGTCAAAGGTTAGGAAGTGAAAGCAGAGACTGGGATGTGTGTATAGATTGAATGTGGGGGGGAAGGGATGTGTGTGGGCACGCTTCTGTTGTGTTTGCTTGCTTGTATTTGTGCCTGCATCCGTGTGTACGTCCTTACCTGCATAAGCTCTGCTCTGACAGGCTGTATATGATCGTAGAGGAAGTCTGGCTGCAGGTTGTCCACACAGAGCTCCAGGGTGCGGAGGCCCTGGCTGACCAGCGTCTGGGAGCCATTCAGAGCAGAGACCAGCGGGTCCATCAGCATGGGCAGGTAGGGCAGCAGGGAGCTCAACCTCACAGGCACCGTCAGACACAGCTCCACAAACAGATCCTTCATGTGCTGCTTATGGAGACCACTCTGGAGCATGTTGAGGCCTGGTGTAAGGAGAGCGAAGGCGAAAGTGAGGAGAGAGGACTGGAGACGTGCTGTAAAGCAAATTCCTGCTTGGCATCCACCATGTTTTTTTTTACCCATCTATCCTGTGTCTTCAGATCAGTGCATATTAAAAGACATGCTACTAACTTTAAAAGCTACAAAACAATATTGGAATTTATTTTTTGTGTGTGGCGCAAACTACCCTGCAGCAGGTTGGGTAGTAGGGGCAGGAACTCCTGGTAAAGCAGGTCATGGCTGCCTCCACCAATTGAACGGAAGAGAGCCCTGAGAAGCAGGAAGTAGTTGTATGGTTCCTTAGCAGACTGTGCCAGTTCCATGGAGCTGTTCACTATCTTGTGGAGGTGGGGCTGGGGGAAGGAAGAGACATGATTTGTGTTTGACATCGATACAATTTAGCCTTCAGACAAGACCAATGTTGTTTCCTCTGCATTTCAATTCAGTCAGGATAGTTATCTAAACAACCATTGTCAATTTAGGACATGGCTTCCAAGAGGAAGAGGCATCGAAACTATGCTACACGATTTATGAAAATAAACATCACCCTAACCTTGAGCATCTGCTCGTTCTCAGCAGCGAACAGCGAGACAGATCCGAAAACCAGTTTGAATAGCTTGAGGTAGAGGTTGGACAGCTCTACGTTGGAGCCCATCTCAGGTAGTCTCTCCAGAAGGTACTCCACCAGGATCGTGGCAAACAGGACCGACGTAGACAGGTTAGCAAGGAACGAGTTAGCCACGATCTGGAAAAAGGAGATGGGGAGGGTTTACACATTAGTCCCCAAACAAAACCAATCCTTTAAAAACATACACACATTTCATTGAAAGTTATCTTTAGTCTAGGACTAGACTTAATCTGGGTCCGGGAAACCGGCCCGAAATGTTCAATTAAACCCAGATCTGAAATTGCTCTTAGAGCCCTGAACAAAAGTAGTGCACTACATTGCAAACAAGGTGCCATTTAGGACACACCACCAGAGAGTGTGGTTACCTGCAGGGCGTAGTTCTTGGAGATCCTCTCCACCATGTAGGGGACTGTGGTCTGGAAGATCTCCTTGAAGGTGAGGGGGTTCATCATGGTGAAGACCCCAGCAAAGTGCTCCAGCACCTCCTTCTCCTCCTTCATACGCACCGTCTGACAGTTAGCCACTCTGATGTACGTCTGCTGGTTGTTGGCAATCTGTACCTAGCCAGGAGAGGGGGGTGGGGCATTGTTATATTACAGTTATTACAGCAACCCTGATCTATCTGTACCCTGTACCTAGGCAGGAGAGGGGGATGGGGCGTTGTTATATTACAGTTATTACATCAACCCTGATCTATCTGTACCCTGTACCTAGCCAGGAGAGGGGGGTGGGGCACTGTTATATTACAGTTATTACAGCAACCCTGATCTATCTGTACCCTGCCCTGATCTATCTGTACCCTGTACCTAGCCAGGAGAGGCGGTGGCTTTTATATTACAGTTATTACATCAACCCTATCTATCTTACCCTGTACCTAGCCAGGAGAGGGGGTGGCGTTGTTATATTACAGTTATTACAAACAACCCTGATCATCTTACCCTGTACCTAGCCAGGAGAGGGGTGGGGCGTTGTATATTACAGTATTACATCAACCTGATCTATCTGTACCCTTTAACCTAGCCAGGAGAGGGGGATGGGCGCTGTTATATTACAGTTATTACACAACCCTGATCTATCTGTACCCTGTACCTAGCCAGGAGAGGGGGTGCGTTGTTATATTACAGTTATTACATCAACCCTGATCTATCTGTACCCTGTACCTAGCCAGGAAGAGGTGGGCCGTTTTTATATTACATGTTATTACACAACCCTGATCTATCTTACCCTGTACCTAGCCAGGAGAGGGGGGTGGGCGTTGTTATATTACAGTTATTACATCAACCCTGATCTATCTGTACCATGTACCTAGCCAGGAGAGGTGGTGGGCGCTTCTTAATATTACACCCGCCCCCACCTCGGCCCCCCCCCCCCCGTGGCCTGTATTTTACGGTAACAGGCACCCTATCAATCTCGACGTGGTACCTAGCCAGAGAGGTGGGGCGTTGTTATATTACAGTTATTACATCAACCCTGATCTATCTGTACCCTGTACCTAGCCAGGAGAGGGGGGTGGGGCGCTGTTATATTATGGCTATTAAAGCAAGCCTGATGGTGGGGCGCTGTTATATTACGGTTATTACAGCAACCCTGATCAATCTGTACCTAGCCAGGAGAGGGGGAGCTGTTATATTATGGTAACCCCGAGTAATCTGTAGCCGAGGGCGGACGGGGAGCTGATATTAACAAGTATATACACTGTATGGCTCTTGTTACACCCTGGACTTGATAGTGGTACGACCTGGAGTATCTACATTGTATGGCCCTGGTTACACCATGGGCAATGTACCTAGCCTGGAGGGGGAAGAGAGCTGGTATACACATGTACAGTATATAGTGGTATGACCCAGAGTTTTCTATCTGGTTATATCCTGATCAATCTGTAGCTAGCTAAGAGGTCAGTGGAGCTCTCTTATACACAGTGTAATGTATACATGTATAATGTATGGCTATATAATTATATCTCCATAAGACAAAGCCCTACTGGTACACTGGCAGTTATACCTGGTAGATGTCCAAGGCCTGCATTGCGTATTTCACCAGCTTGATGTAGATCTGAGTCTCCTTGGGCTGAAGCTGCTTGTTAGGAATGAACTGGGCCTCTGCAACACAGAACACACAATAGGAGTGGTAAGCAATCAGTGATGTTAGTTTATCCTGAGTTATCTCCATGAAATGAGGATGGAAATCAATGGGGGAAAAAGGGTCAATCTTGACATCGTAACTCAAGTGTCCATTTCTCCTCTGAGTGTAATATAAGGGCCATTTTTCTGGCTCCTCACCTCCAGGAGCCTTGCAGGAAGTGATTCCCCAGGTGATGGTCTTCACCCCACAGACCAGTGTCTTCACCAGGCTGCGACAGTCCGACACCTGGAATGTCTGCTTGTCCTCCTTCTCTCCCAGCCGGTCGAAGGGGGTGGCGGGGGCGGGAGGGGCGGGGGTGACGGGGTTAGGGGGCGCAAGGGGAGGCAGGGCAGGGAGGACAGGGGTGGCTGGGAGGGCAGGAGTTGTGGGGACACCGGGTAGCGCCCCCTGAGGTTCGACCACACCCATCTCTGACTGGGGCTTGCACTTCTTGAAGATGGTTGCGAGCTGGTAGCGAGCGATGGTGTGGAACTTCAGCACAAACACCTTGAGGAACAAGGAGATTGAAGATGTATTGAAGTCAATGTCTTGATAATCATAAAAGGAACATAATCTTCTTACATGGGGAACCTAGAGATAGTATAAAAGGCGCAGAGTTGATTTGTGATTGGGCACAACATTTCCTTATATGCCCCATTCCTTATAATTCAGTCTGTCGTTTCCCATCTCTCTTTACTTACTTCCAGCATTCTCATCAGTATGTCCCGTCCGTTGCCGTTCTCCTGTTCACTCTTGGAGCGGATGCAGTCGACCAGGTTAAGCAGAAGTTTGCAGGACATGGTCTGGATGCTGCTGGGGAGAGACTCGTCATCTATGTTCTTGGCAAACAGCTGCACGGCCAGAGACAGGTCTGTGAGAGGCAGGTTCTGACGCACGTGGTGCACCAGGTCTGCCAGCGTGCTGTAGGCCAGGGGTCTGGGGGGAGAGGAGTTGCAAAAGTTCACCACTATCAAAACAGAAGGTTACATTTTACGTTACATTGTCTGTAGGGGAGAAAGGGTTGAGTCCAATCACCAACTACCATGTAGGCCAGTGGTCTGGAGTGACAGGAGAGAGGGGAAGGGAGAGGTCAGAAGAGTTCACCATCAAATGGAAAGTTTTTACAGTTTACGTAACATCTCAGTCATTTAGCAGACACTAAAGGCTCTTATCCAGAGCGACTTATAATCAGTACATGGAAGGTGCCGGAGCTTTAAAGAGCATTAGAAGACACCTTTTCCCTTTTTTTATACTCCACCAGCCACAGATCTGCCAGGTCTGATAGCTACGGCTTGTTTCACATGGAGACTAATGAAAGATGAAGGCTGGTGTTTGATGAGAGGGTGGCCTTACCTCAGTGTCTCCCGGGCTGTGTAGCCAGACCCGATCAGTATGGACTCATCAAAAAGTTTGTCCATGCAAGGGATGAACTCTGCAACACAGAATGAAAATAAAGTGTCAGAATTAGTCTGAGTGAATGAGTTTGCATTTGTTTGTGCATGCTTGTGTGTGCATGTGTCAATGCGTACGGCTGCGAAGGTCTGTGGTGAGGATGTGTTTGGCAGCGATGAGCAGTTCCTTGCGTAGATGGGCTGTCTCCGAGGGACAGTTGGTCAGCAGCTGCAGCATGCCCTTTACCATCTGCTGGGAGTACTTCCCTACCAGGTCCTGGTCAGAGGGACACACAAACACAATATAGTTCAGAAAGTTCCATGAAAAAACTGGCATTAAGTACTCTATGTGCCAGGTAAAGACAATACAGAAAAGGAAATGAGAAATTGAACACAGGCACAGGAAGTGAAAAGCTCAACATGGGTATATGTACCTGGTAAATGCGGATGATGTAGGCCAGGAAAGACAGGGTCTTGATCTGAGCAGCGATAAAGTCAGCATACAGCTCCTTGTTATACAGCTTGTGTTGCCTGAAAGTTACATGTTAGGGTTTACAATAACTCCTTACATACAAAGCAAACAATTCCACTGTACCCTTAATAATGATTTATGCTTTAATACCATTTCATGTTCTTGTGGTTGTTTAGCAAAAAGAACAATTATGATTGTCAAGACAGAATCAAGACAGACTCAATCGCACACACAGGCTTCTTACCTGGCCTGAGGAGAAACCTGCAGCATGATAGTGTTCATGATGAGGGGGACAAACTCAGACACCACGTTATGGATGTTCAGTTTATACAGCTGGTACATGAGCACCACTATGATAGGCAGCTCAGCCAGCACCTTCAGGGACAGGGACCCCCGTGGGATGATGGTGTGCTGGAGAAACAAATAAACAGGAGAAGACAGTCAGGCAAGGGCAATGCCAGCCTATATTCAGGATCGGTACAACAGTATGGAACATTCAGATAGAAATATACTGTGTAGAACAGACATGATTCAATGATGAATCACATGAGCTCTGTGCCTTACATTTCTACCTGGAAAACGAGCCCTGGTCTGAGATGCTTTGCCAGTTCTTCTACACCACCAAGTGGTAATAAGAGGAGTTACAGACAGTTGATAGAAGTATCCAGGACAGGTCTACTCACTGTGCGTGTTTCACTGTCCTCCCTCTCGGGGGCAGTCTTCACCAACACTGAGGTGATCATGCCCACCATCTCAGGAGAAGGCACAGTGTTCTCAGCTATCACCTGGGGATTCTCAAAGTACCGAGCCTGAGAGAGAGCAGGGACAAGAACAGAGACAGGGAAAAAAGACAAGAGGGAAGGAGAATGCAAAAGTGAGAACATGATTCCCACATCCTCAGGGACCAAACATTTCCCCACTCAATAATCCACCTGCTTTTCTGTTGTCTTACCACTACTTTAGGCAGCTCCTTATAGATCTGCTTCACAAAATCCAGAAAGTGATGAATCTGAATAAAAGATTACAGCAGACAGTTAATATCTTGATCAGAGGAGCACAGTTCAGCATCCAGACATGGGCTCCATCACAATTCATCTTTGCTTGATTCCTCACATCTTCTTTCCTCGCTTTATTCTCAAAACACATTGGAGAAGAAGGAATAATGGAAAGAGGAATTGAGATAGAGTCATGGGAAGACACTGTAGGCAGGTCTTCTGTTCATCAACACAAAGTGAGATTGGAGAATAGAAAGGTTCTCACCTCTTGAGAGATCTGTGGACGGAACTGTTTGTGCAGTTCAATAATGATACGCAGGCATATCAGCACGTTCTCCTCGCTCTCAATCTGAAAGCAAACAACGAGCGATGCAATGCAAAGACAACACTGAGTCAATCAGTTCAGGTTAGGGACAGATAAGTATCTGGACTAAATACACTGAGTGCACAAAACATTAAGAACACCTTCCATGACAGGCTGACCAGGTGAAAGCTATGATCTCTTATTGATATCACTTTCTAAATCCACTTCAATCAGTGTAGATAAAGGGGAGAGGAAGGTTTAAGAAGGATTTTTAAGCCTTGAGACATGGATTGTGTATGTATGCCATTCAGAGGGTGAATGGCCAAGACAAAAGATTTAAGTGACTTTGAACGTGGTATTGTAGTAGGTGCCAGGCGCACTGGTTTGAGTGTGTCTAGAACTGAAACGCTGCTGGGTTTTTCACACGCAACAGTATCCCGTATGTGTCAAGAATGGTCCACCAAGGCCTCCCGGGTGGCGCAGTGGTCTAGGGCACTGCATCGCAGTGCTAGCTGCGCCACCAGAGTCTCTGGGTTCGCGCCCAGGCTCTGTCGCAGCCGGCCGCGACCGGGGGGTCCGTGGGGCGACGCACAATTGGCCTAGCGTCGTCCGGGTTAGGGAGGGTTTGGCCAGTAGGGATATCCTTGTCTCATCGCGCTCCAGCGACTCCTGTGGCGGGCCGGGCGCAGTGCGCGCTAACCAAGGGGGCCAGGTGCACGGTGTTTCCTCCGACACGTTGGTGCGGCTGGCTTCCGGGTTGGAGGCGCGCTGTGTTAAGAAGCAGTGCGGCTTGGTTGGGTTGTGCTTCGGAGGACGCATGGCTTTCGACCTTCGTCTCTCCCGAGCCCGTACGGGACTTGTAGCGATGAGACAAGATAGTAATTACTAGCGATTGGATACCACGAAAATTGGGGAGAAAAGGGTATAACATTTTGAAGAATAAAAAAAAAGAAAAAAGAATGGTCCACCATCCAAAGAGCATCCAGCCAACCTAACACAACCGTGGGAAGCACTGGCGTCAACATGGGCCAGCATCCCTGTGGAATGCTTTCGACATCTTATAGAGTCCATGCTGACGAACTGAAGCGGTTCTGAGGGCAAAAGGGGGTGCAACTCGATATTAGGAAGGTGTTCCTAATGTTTTGTCTACTCAGTACGTGTGTGTGGGGTGGACAAAACCTTTCTGATAGATTTCTGAAACTATTGGTTCCTATGGAACATTCCACCACCACACAATTCCCATCTCTCAGCAAACAGGCGTTCTCAGATCTTATCAGTTTTACTTTCAGCGCCCAGAGTGTTTTAAGGTACATTTATCAGACACACTCGCACGCACTCAGTCAGTCACTCACCATCACAAATACACTGTACCTTACTCTGGACTAAAGCATATCGCTCTCATCACATCGCCTCTGCTGAAAAGACGATATGCAACATAAATCATATCTGTCATAGACGCGAGTGACAACTTACCTCCAGGAAGCGAAACATGACAGACAGAATGTTCTTGGTGTGAGGTCTCAGGTGTTCATTAGTTGGGATCCGGTGGATGATCTCCAGCACTAGCTTCCTCAGTTGCTGTTTTAAAGTAATACAAGGTGAATCTGATTCTTGTGCATTCTTCATGTTTAAATTGCATCTGTCCTTAAGCAAATAAATATTTAAATTATTTAATGTCCTCCTACCTGTGTGGGCTTCTCCTGCAGGAACTGCACCTCTCCGTCCTGGAGGAAGGTAAGGAAGCGAGGGATGATGTGTTCCAGGAAGGTGGAGTACTGTGGTGATGATGTCACATTCTGAAAAAGACATCACCAACATAAGACCAGTTTTCATTATGTAGACAAGTGAACAGTGTTGCGACTTACAGCTGTAGTAGAAACACAGACAATGGGTATACCCATTCTAGTTATCCTATGGTATAAACTTACCTCAAAGTTCTCGCTGACCTCCTGCATCATCTTCAACTTTGTTTCATCAGCTGAGTGTTGGAGGATACAGTAACAACATTAAAACAGTTCATATGACACAATGAGTCATCATATACTTCTCATCTCTTAGCAGACAGGGACACTCAGATCTTATCAGTTTTACTTACAGCGCCCAGATTGTTTTAAGGTACTTTATCAGACACACTCGCACTCACTCAGTCACTCACTCACAAATACACAGTACCTTATTCTGGACTAAAGAATATCGCTCTCATCACATTGCCCCTGCTGTAGAGATTATACCTAAACCTTAGATTACTGAATAACTATGCCCACAACTCACCAATAGCACCTACAGCTACAGTATACATCAAATCACACAAATAATTTTGTTTCTGAGCACAGGAGAATTCTCAGGCTCATGCTGACTCTCAGACTATGGCACACTCAACTATCATAGTTTCTCATTCACTTACGGGTGTTGTTGTCCGTGAGAGCTGCCACAAACTGCAGGTACTTCTTCATGAGGGTTGTCTGGTCCACCACCGTTGGGCTGGGGGTCGGCACGAAGGCCATGGTTCCCGCCGGGAGAGACAGGGTTACGATTGTGTAGAGCAGACAAGAGTCTGCACCTATCTCACAGAGAATAAATGTGCGCTGCGTGTGAGAAAATGGAAGAAATCAGTAACAATATGACATTTGATTTGCATGAGTAACTAACATACAAAACAAGTCAAGTGAACGTGTCAACAATTCTCTAACAGGCAAACTCTCTATAGTATGACAGCAAGGAACCGCGCAGTCTTTGTATACTCATAAAATTACAAATGTATTCCCCGTATGACCATTTCCAGCACTATGGTCAGTGAGCAAATGCGTACGGCTGAATTTAACTGACCGAAATGTATACTATTCAACCACAGGGATCTAGGATTCAACTAGCTAGCATAACATACTGTAACGACCCTTGGTTTATAAGTCGTTACAATACTGGGTCGGCAGGTAGCCTAGTGGTTAGACTAGTTACCGGAAAGTTGCTAGATCGAATCCCCGAGCTGACAAGGTAAAAATCTGCTGTTCTGCCCCTGAACAAGGCAGTTAACCCACTGTTCCTAGGCTGTCATTGTAAATAAGAATTTGTTCTTAACTGACTTACCTAGTTAAATAAAATACTAGCAACGTGCCTCTAGTTCAAGTCAGGCACACAAAGATGACAATCTATAGCATGCAAGTGGTAGAATAAAATAGATAAACAGTAAGATATGGATATTTCGAACACGGACAATCCTCGCATAATTACTGCTATAAACTACACACATTAAATCAAACTTAGAACGTGACCATATCAGATGCTTTAGTCAAAGACAAACTCTGTGGTTTAGTAACCAGGCTAGCTAACGTTAGCTTGCTTCCCAAAGAGAAAGAAACCACTCGCGCTAACCCCTCACATCCCCGTTTAGCTAGTATGGCGACAAAATAAATATATTTTTTACTTTTTGAGTACGCATTCGCTAGTTAACGACTTCATCATCCCAAAATGAGCATGCAAAGCAAAATATACATTATATTTTAAGGAAAGTAATTGAAAAAGAAAGCATCCCATTTAAACTTACCAACTAGCACAGACAGGAAATAGTACCTCTGTGACTTCCGGTCTCCGAGAGCCAGTCTGATATATGTACACTTTTGCACTTTACTAGGATAATAATTATATTCCCGTATGCAATTCTTTGAAACATATGTTTTATATATGCATAAATAATACCGTAATGTGATATATATTCAGGTTCCTTCAACAATCCTCATCAATATAGTACTTGGCGGAATGATATTCAGGAACGGCTTGATGTTGTAAGACCATCGTTTTCGATGGTCTTTTTCTGCTCTACGGATTGTTACTAGGCAAACAATTATGCGGTAAACTGCGCAACGCATGCAGTGGAGCGCGCCAATGTAGCGTGAAGTTCTGGGGGTCTGCCCACTTGGGTCTGTTGCTGGCTGTGTGTTTAGGTTGCATAGAATTATAAAATATAAATATAGACAATGTATGCATGTGTCATATATTTTTTAAGTATGTAGCTATGTCTTTCTTTTTTTAAGCCAGCATTGGCCATTAGCCCCTATAAAGATCAATTTACAAGAAGTCAGTTTGTGATTATAGGCCTACGGTGAATAATGTCCCCTGTAGTAATATATCCAATATAGCAAGCACAGTTCAGTCCTATAGTCCTTGCTTAGATGTTGAAACAAATCCTTTGCCACAAGATGGGAATAGACCATCTCTGTTTGAGAAAATATTTAGGGCCTACAGTACAGAAATGTGATCCTCTGTAGCTCATTTGGTAGAACATCGCACTTGCAATGCCAGGATAGTGGCATTGCATTGTACCACCGACATGTAAAAATGTATGCACTCATGACTTTGGATAAATTGGTCTGCTAAACAGCATATATTATTGGTATAAATGGAACGGTATACATCAAACGTATGGATACCATGTTTGACTCCATTCCAATATTCCATTCTACCCATTACAATGAGCCCGTCTGCCTATAGCTTCTCCCACCAGCCTCCACTGTTAGAAATGAAATGATAGTACATTTTCCAAATTAATAAAAATACATATATACAGTACCAGTCAAAAGTCTGGACACACCTACACATTCAAAGGTTTGTCTTTATTTTTTACAATTTCTACATTGTATAATAATAGTCAAGACGTCAAAACTATGAAATAACACATATGGAATCATGTAGTAAGCAAAAAAGTGTTAAACAAATCCAAATATATTTTATATTCGAGATTCTTCAAAGTAGCCATCATTTGCCTTAATGACAGCTTTGCACAATAGTGGCATTCTCTCAACCAGCTTCATGAGGTAGTCACCTGGAATGCATTTCAATTAACAGGTGTGCCTTGTTAAAAGTTAATTTGTGGAATTTCTTTCCTTCTTAAAGCGTTTGAGCCAATCAGTTGTGTTGTGACAAGGTACGGGTGGTATACAGAAGATAGCCCTATTTGGTAAAAGACCAAGTCCATATTATGTCAAGAACAGCTCAAATAAGCAAAGAGAAATGACAGTCCATCATTACTTTAAGACATGAAGGTCAGTCAATACAGAACATTCCAAGAACTTTGAAAGTTTCTTCAAGTGCAGTTGCAAAAACCATCAAGCGTTAAGATGACACTGACTCTCATGAGGACCGCCACAGGAAAGGAAGACCCAGAGTTACCTCTGCTGCAGAGGATAAGTTCATTAGAGTTACCAGCCTCAGAAATTGCAGCCCAAATAAATGCTTCACAGAGTTCAAGTAACAGACACATCTCAACATCAACTGTTCAGAGGAGACTGTGTGAATCAGGCCTTCATGGTCGAATTGCTGCAAAGAAACCACTACTAAAGGACACCAATAATAAGAACAGACTTGCTTTGCCAAGAAACACGAGCAATGGACATATTAGACCGGTGGAAATCTGTCCTTTGATCTGATGAGTCCAAATGTGAGACTTTTGTTCCAACTGCCATGTCTTTGTGAGACGCAGAGTAGGTGAACGGATGATCTCTGCATGTGTGGTTACTACCGTGAAGCACGGAGGAGGAGGTGTGATGGTGCTTTGCTGGAGACACTGTCTGTGATTTATTTTGAATTCAAGGCACACTTAACCAGCATGGCTACCACAGCATTCTGCAGCGATACACCATCCCACCTGGTTTGCGCTTAGTGGGACTATCATTTGTTTTTCAACAGGACAATGACCCAACACACCTCCAGGCTGTGTAAGGGCCATTTGAGCAAGAAGGAGAGTGATGGGTGCTGCATCAGATGACCTGACCTCCGCAATCACCCAACCTCAACCCAATTGAGATGGTTTGGGATGAGTTGGACCGCAGAGTGAAGGAAAAGCAGCCAACAGGTGCTAAGCATATGTGGGAACTCCTTCAAGACTGTTGGAATAGCATTCCAGGTGAAGCTGGTTGAGATAATGCCAAGAGTGTGAAAAGCTGTCATCAAGGCAAAGGGTGGCTACTTTGAAGGATCTCAAATATAAAATATATTTAGATTTTATAAAACACTTTTTTGGTTACTACATGATTCCAAATGTGTTATTTCATAGTTTAGATGTCTTCACTATTATTCCACAATGTAGAAAATAGTAAACATAAAGAAAAACCCTTGAATGAGTAGGTGTGTCTAAACTTTTGACTGGTACTGTATGTAATTGGATAAGTCTCCACCACCCTGAGTTAACACTTGGTGGAAGCACCTTTGGCAGCCATTACAGATGTGAATAATTTGGAATAAGATTCTACCAACTTTGCATAACTCTTAGGGCAACATGTATCCACTGAAGTAAAAATATGACAGGAGCAAAGCTCAGGTAAAAAGTTAGTGGAAAACCCACATCAGTGTTCTGAAAACCTAACCCTGGGATAGGGTTTTATTTTTCTGCGGGACAATTACACACGTTTATGCAAAAGACACACCAGAATGGCTTTCCAAGAGGTGTTGAGTGTTCCTTAGTGGTCTAGTCTCAGTCCTGACTTAAACTGAACAAAAATATAAACTCATCATGTAAAGTGTTGGTCCCATGTTTTGGAACCAGTTTTGTCACACAACACAATGCCACAGATGTCTCAAGTTTTGAGGGAGTGTGCAATTGGCATGCTGACTGCAGGAATGTCTCGCGGAGCTGTTGACAAAGAATGTTATGTTTATTTCTCTACCATAAACCGCCTCCAATGTTGTTTTAGAGAATTTGGCAGTACATCAAACCGGCCTCACAACCGCAGATCACATGTAACCACTCCAGCCCAGGACCTCCACATCCGGCTTCTTCACCTGCGACCAGAGACCAGCCACCCCGCACAGCCGATTCAACTGAGGAGTATTTCAGTGTGTAATAAAGACCTTTTGTGGGGAAAAACTCCTTCTGATTGGCTGGGCCTGACTCCCCAATGGCTGCGCCCCTCCCCAGTCATGTGAAATCCATAGATTAGGGCCTAATGAATATATTTCAATTGACTGATTTCAGGAAATGTAACTCAGTAATATTATTGAAATTGTTGCATGTTGCATTTATATTTTTGTTCAGTATACTTGTACATCAGTGAAATAATTTATAGTTCAAGGTTACTTTACATGTATATTAATCTCAAACTGCTGCAACAGAAGGGTTTGGACCTCTCCTTTCTCTGCCCTGGACACATACAGATCACTACTGATATCAGGGATGTCCTGATGGGGCTGCAGTTCCATTTTAATGCTGGAGTAAGTGGCGTTACTGTACCCAGACATCTGTAACATAATAAAATAAACAAACAAATATAAACATTTACACTGACACTTTTTTTGGTGTTTGTAGGGCTACAGTGTCTCAACATTTCCTAACAATTTTATACAGAACAAGAACAAATACACTGAGCAAATCACCATCGAACAACTAAGTCACTACCGGTCAAATCCGAGTCCGTGTCCGAATCACCACTGGTCGAGTCTGAGTCAAGTCTGAATCTTGTACTCGAGTACCACAACATTGCTTGACAGTGCTTTCTACAGCCACGGCCATTATTTGAAGTTGATTGTTAGTCAATTTGTTAGGTATAGAACACCCCCTTGTGGACACGTTGTAGAATAGCCTCATATCTTTGGGAGGAGTATTGAAACAGGGCCTAACATTCTTCAACAAGTGCCTCTGTCAGTCTCCTACCTGTGGTTTGTTGTTGTGTCCATTCTTAGTGCGACAGGCTATAACAGTGATGAAGGCGAGGGTTGCTAACATGATCCCAGCACACGGCAGGATGAAGAGCAGGTTATTGGAGGCTATTAGGAGACAGCGAGAACTGTTTTTACCATAGTTCAAGGTAGGGAAAACTGTTCACATACTTTAATGCTACAGTATTACATGATGCAGTTAGACAAGCTTGAATACTGGTCAGAAGTTGTACAAGCAAAATTGATTTCCTATTTACAATTCACTCTCAATTAGTAACTGTCATACTCCCCAGTTTCTGCATACATGATTACTCAAGCACCACAGCATGTCTCCTCTTGACATACTTTGTACACCACTGAATCATGTTCCTATTTACACTAGCCATCATTCATCATTATTTTAGTCTTCTGGTTTCAAACAATCTATCTGTATATGCATTAGGTCACAAGCTTCCTGAAACTCCTCTGTGTAACGGTCGTCATAGTCGTTCTCCCTCCTCAGACGAGGAGGAGCATGGATCGGACCAACACGCAGAGTGGGTAGTGCTCATGAAATTTATTAAATCGAAACTGAACACTAACATGAAACAAAATAACAAAATGAAACAACCGACAACAGTCCCGTGTGGCACGAATACAAACACGGAAACAAACACCCACAAAACACACGTGAAACCCCGGCTGCCTTAGTATGATTCTCAATCAGGGACAACGATGAGAGAATTGATTGAGATCATACCAGGCCGAACACAAAATCCCAACATAGAAAATCACACATAGACAAACCCACCCAACTCACGCCCTGACCAACTAAATAAATACAAGACAAAAGAAAACAGGTCAGGAACGTGACATAACCCCCCCCCTTAAGGTGTGAACTCCGGCGCACCAGCATAAACTCTAGGGGAGGGTCTGGTGGGCGTCTGTCCACGGTGGCGGCTCTGGCGCTGGTCGTGGTCCCCACCCCACCATAGTCAATCCCCTCTTCCGTAGCCTCCTCCAAATTAACCCCACTAGATTAAAGGGCAGCACCGGACTAAGGGGCAGCACCAGACTGAGGGGCAACACCGGAATGAGGGGCAGCTCCGGACTGAGGGCAGCTCCGGACTGAGGGGCAGCACCGGACTGAGGGACGGATCCTGGCTGGCTGACTCTGGCGATCCTGGCTGGCTGGCTCTGGCTGGCTGGCTCTGGCGGATCCTGGCTGGCTGGCTCTGGCGGATCCTGGCTGGCTGGCTCTGCGGATCCTGGCTGGCTGGCTCTGGCGGATCCTGGCTGGCTGGCTCTGGCTGGTCCTGGCTGGCGAAGGCTCTGGCTGGTCCTGTCTGGCGGAAGGCTCTGGCTGCTCCTGTCTGGCGGGACGGCTCTGGCTGCTCCTGTCTGGCGGACGGCTCTGGCTGCTCCTGTCTGGCGGACGGCTCTGGCTGCTCCTGTCTGGCGGACGGCTCTGGCTGCTCCTGTCTGGCGGACGGCTCTGGCTGCTCCTGTCTGGCGACGGCTCTGGCTGCTCCTGTCTGGCGGACGGCTCTGGCTGCTCCTGTCTGTGCGGACGGTCTCGGCTGGGACAGATGGGCAGCTCTGACGGCTCGGGACAGAAGGGCAGCTCTGACGGCTCGGGACAGACGGCAGCTCTGACGGCTCGGGACAGACGGACAGCTCTGACGGCTGACGACGACAGCTCTGACGGCTCGGGACAGCGGACAGCTCGGGACAGACGGACAGCTCTGACGGCTCGGGACAGACGGACAGCTCTGACGGCTCGAGACAGACAGGCAGCTCAGACAGCGCTGGGCAGGCAGGCAGCTCAGACAGCGCTGGGCAGGCAGACAGTTCAGACAGCGCTGGGCAGGCAGACAGTTCAGACAGCGTGGGCAGGCAGACAGTTCAGACAGCGGCTGCGCTGGAGAGGAGGAAGGCTCTGACAGCGCTGGACAGGTGGAGCAACTGAGAGAGAAGACGAGACAGCCTGGTACGGAGGACTGTTACGTGGAGGTGGCACCGGAAAAACCGGACCGTGAAGGAGGGCACGCGCTCTTGAGCACCGAGCCTGCCCAACCTTACCAGGTTGAATGGTCCCGTAGCCCTGCCAGTGCGGCGAGGTGGAAAAAACCCGCACTGGCTATGCTGGCAAACCGGGGACACCATTTGTAAGGCTGGTGCCATGTACGCCAGCCCGAGGAGACGCACTAGAGGCCAGATGCGTTGGGCCGGCTTCATGACACCCGGCTCGATGCCACCTAGCCGACCAGTGCGGCAAGGTGGAATAGCCCGCACTGGACTAAGCACGCGTACTGGGGACACCGTGCGCTTTACCGCATAACATGGTGTCTGACCAGTACGACGCCCTCTCACTCCACGGTAAGCACGGGGAGTTGGCTCAGGTATCCTACCCGGCTTTGCCACACTCCGGGTGTGCCCCCCCAATAATTTTTGGGTCTGACTCTCGGGCTCCCAACCGCGTCGCCGCGCTGCCTCCTCATACAGCGCCTCTCTCTGCTTCGCTGCCTCCAACTCCGCCTTGGGACGGCGATATTCCCCTGGCTGAGCCAGGGTCCCTTGCCGTCCAGGATCTCCTCCCAACTCCATGAGTCCTGTGTCTCTGTCGGTCTCTGCTGCTGCTGCTGTCTGTCCCACTCTGCTTGATCCTTTCTTGGTGGGTGTTTCTGTTACGGTCGTCATAGTCGTTCTCCTCCTCAGACGAGGAGGAGCATGATCGGACCAACACGCAGAGTGGGTAGTGCTCATGAATTTATTAAATCGAAAACTGAACACTAACATGAAACAAAATAACAAAATGAAACAACCGACAACAGTCCCGTGTGGCACGAATACAAACACGGAAACAAACACCCACAAAACACACGTGAAACCCCGGCTGCCTTAGTATGATTCTCAATCAGGGACAACGATATTGACACTGCCTCATGGATTGAAGAATTACATACCAGGCCGAACACAAAATCCCAACATAGAAAATCACACATAGACAAACCCACCCAACTCACGCCCTGACCAACTAAATAAATACAAGACAAGACAAAAGAAAACAGGTCAGGAACGTGACACTCTGTAGGTGTACCACCCACCACAAATCAGTTCACCACAGGAGACATGAACAGTATGGGTTGTGGGTCCATGAGTTAAATTACTCTCCTCCAGAACTCCCTAGAGAATTCCTCAACCCTGGCCACTGTCCCATTGACGTCTTTTCATTTCTCTGAAAAACACTATCACTCGGTTCAGTTTAAAGGGATACTTCGGGATTTTGGCAATGAGGCCCATTATCTACTTCCCTAAAGTCAGATGAGCTCATGGATACTATTTGTATGTCTCTGTGTCCAGTATGAAGGTAGTTCAAGGTAGGTTTGCGAGCCAATGCTAACCAGCGTTAGCGCAATGAATAGACACTTCCAGTCATTGCACTAATATAATTTAGCAATTGTGCTAACACTAGTTAGCAACTTCCTTCAAACTGCATGCAGAGACATAAAAAGTATATCTACAAGTTCATCTGACTCCGGGGAAGTGGATAGAGGGCCTCATTGCCAAAACCCCATAGTATACCTTTAAGATTACAAGGAGAACCATGAAATCTAAAGTGGTAAATTCGGATCAAAACCCCTTCTGCCACCAGAACTGCTGAGTGACACTATACTAATAGTTGGATCATTTGTACTATATCAAACTAGTCTATACTGTATTCATAGTGAGAGGAGAGAGTGTGTACTGTACTGTAGCTTCAGCCTAGCATGACTAAACTGGACCGTATCTCCACAGACCACATGATAACACCTGACTTACGATCTCTCCTCACGAAGATGCTGTAGGAGGTCTGTAGTTTGCTGATGTCATTGCGGGCACTGATGTCAAGACAGTGGACTCCTAAAGCCGTGAAGGTGTAGTTCAGTCTGAATGTGTTATCATACAGCATGGCCAGGTGACAGCCTGTAGGGGTTGCTGATACACAGTTCTGTTGGAACCTCCAACATGCCTACATGGGAGGACTGGAGGGGAGAGACAGAGAGAGAGAGAGAGAGAGAGAGAGGGGGGGGGGGGGATAAAGCTAATGAGAATGAATATAGCACACCCACATTGGAGGACTGGGAAGCAAAGAGAGGAAGAGAGAGAATACATTTGTTGATTCTTTGATGTGTTATGCATGTTTGTGATGTTGTATGTGTGTTAATTCTACTGAGAAATTGTATCCACCTTCCATCCACATTATTAGCCAGACTGTTGTTTCTGGAAACCTCGAAACTCAAAGGGCCTTTCAACTCAATATTTCTGATGGGGTCTGGAAAATAGCAGAGATATGCAATACAATCGAAATAATTCTTAACAAAAATAATGTGTATTCTGCCAACCTACCCAACACTGGTGTAAACCCCAGTTAGTGGAATAGAGCTTTTGTTCACTTGGGCCCACACTCTCAGCCGCAGAGTGTAGTTTCCAGGGGACAAGTAGTTATGGTGCACATACAGCACCTCCCTTACAAAACCAGAATAAAACAACCACATACTATTTAAATATATAGCCTAATCTGTGAAAAGGAAAACAAGAAAACATATATTCGATGATAAACAGGCAGACATACCCGTTGCCAAAGTCCCAGGTATAGTTGAATTTGGCGGTGCGTAAAGTGTTCCTTGGATCGAACAGTTCGAACTTTGTCTCGGTTGGAACCTCCGAGGCCAGCTCCCTGTCCCGCACGTAAGTCGCATTCCCTTCCCTCTGAATGAAGCTGAGCTTCCCCGAAACATTTTCTGAAGGATTTTTTTTTTTTTAAACATGAGTTTACTATAAATTGTTTAAAAAAATCTATTATATTGAAATAATGTTATGCGCGTAAAGTCAACCTACTCAGATGGATCAAACCATCTGTTGTGAGCCCCAAATCCCGGGGGCTCAGAATCAGGGCAAGTGACACGAAGACCACCACAATTATATTTCTGAAAACATAAACCAGAATTTTATAAAAGTATATATTAAACATGATATTTAATACAATTTTACTCGAATATTACGCATGCAACTCACATATTTACCGATACATTTGCGCTTGTCCACTCATAGATGAGGAAAATGGTATAGGCTACACCAGAACAAAGAAATGTGAACACTTCAAATGAACAACCTATAATATATTCCTTAACTGTCTTGTCAGCTGCTGCCAAAAAGTTGTTCATAGCCTTAAAATTTCCCAAATTCCTGTAAAAGCCTGAAATAATTCCCATGCGTTTTAACCATGTGCTTCTAGGAACACAAAGAGCAGTGTTGTGTAAGTCGCTGTCTGTCTTATTAAGAATTAGTTTATGGCCCACAACAAACATCTGCTGGACACTTCTTAGGAATGACCAACGTTATGTATTAGTTATGAAGTCACCCATGTTCTATCTAGGGGAGTATATCATTGAATGTATTGGCTATACCTTTGTTTGATGTAAGCTATATTTGTCCTGCTGTTGAAAAAAGGATGTTATGCTGCTTGCATCTCAAATCAAATGTATTTTCTAAAGCCTTTTTATATCGGCAGCTGTCACAAAGTGCTTTACACATACCCAGCCTAAACCCCAAAAGCAATCAATGCAGAAGCAGAAGCACAAATTAGAAATATGTGAATAAATGTGAATTTTGATTGATCGCATCTCAGTCATGAGCGCCAGTATTAAATATGGCCACACGATGGAGACATACACAGAGAATTATCTACCTCACTTGCTTTGGCAATGTTAACACATGTTTCCCATGCCAATAAAGCCCCTTGAATTGAATTGAATTGAATTGCGATGGAGCCCTCACCTTGCAAGCAAAACACTTGTTAGAGTGAATTTTCTGCAAATCTACAGATTTTGCCATGGGGCGTAAAGAAAATGTTGCCGTTTTAAAGCAAGTTTGCTGCAATTATCCTAATTTTGCCATAAGGTGGAGATTTGCAGATTAATATGAATGACTAACAAAAATATTTTCTGACATATTCAATCTCTCCATATCCCAGTCTGTTGTCCCCACTTGCTTCAAGCTGTTCACCATTGTTCCTGTACCCAAGAAAGCAAAGGTAACTGAACTAAATGACCATCACCCCGTAGCACTCACTTCTGTCATCATTAAGTGCTTTGAGAGGCTAGTTTAGGAACATATCACCTCCACCTTACCTGAAAACCTAGACCCACTATAATTCGCAAACAGCCCCAACAGATCCACGGACGACGTAATTGCCAAAGCATTGCACACTGCCATATCCCACCTGGACAAGAGAAATACCTATGTAAGAATGCTGTTCATTGACTACAGCTCAGCCTTCAACACCATAGTGCCCTCCAAGCTCATCAATAAGCTCAGGGCCCTGGGTCTGAACCCCTTCCTGTGCAACTGGGTCCTGGACTTCCTGAGAGGCCGCCCCCAGTGGTGAAGGTGGTGAAGAAGATGCAGCAGCGCCTCTTCAACCTCAGGAGGCTGAAGAAATTTGGCTTAGCCCCTAAGACCCTCAGGAACTTCTACAGATGCATCATTGAGAGCATCCCGTCGGGCTGTATGACCGCCTAGTATTGCAATTGCACCGTCCGCAACCACAGGGCTCTCCAAAGGGTGGTGCGGTCAGACCAACACATTATAGGGTGAACACTGCCTGCCTTCCAGGACATGACAGATTTCTCCATCCCCTTCTCCGGCTGTTGTATTGGGCAGTTCAAGGGTTGAGAAATGTCTCAGTCCCTGGAGCAAAAATGTTGTGATACCCAGGAGCACGAGTACAGGACATCAATAAGCTGCTCCAAAACATTTAACCCTGCATCAGGAAATTGAGTATATCAAAGTTCATGTGGGATTCAATGAAATTATGAAGGGCAGGCAGAACAGCTGAAGATGGATTTTAAAGAACTGACTCGGTCTTTGCTTGACATCAACAAATGCCCCATAATAGCTGGCCCTGTGCCCTCCCTAAACCGTGTCATTGAACATTTCAGCAGGCTTCTAGCCCTCCATAACTGGCTACGTAACTATTGCAGCTCTGTGGGTGTAACATTTATTGACAATTTTGATATCTTCTGGAAACAAAGCTAATTTTATAAGGAGAATGGGATCATCCCAAATCATTTGGGTTCCTGGTTCTTTTCACAGCATTATAAGGCTACGCTGAGACAATGACTTATCAATCACCCAAGCCCAGCTAGGTTAATCCCTACCATTGTGTCGCTGAGTTGTCATAATGCTCCAGCAAATGTACATTATCCCATTGGTAGACACAATGTAAGTAACCTAATGTATTCATGTAACTACACTGAATACCTCTGCTGATTCTACAGCTATTGTATGCAGTAATCACGTGCCTTTGGACAAGTGTTATACTGTTAGCACTGAGGCAGTGGGCCTTAGTAGGAAGTCCACTGTGTGCAACTCAATCTGCACAAACATAAATAACATGAGCATGTCTACTTCTGCTAAGCTTCCCAGTAAAGCAATGAAAACAATCAAGCATCATAGAAAAGTGCTAAGAATAGCCACGTTAACATATGTAGCTTAAGAAACAAGGTTTATGAAATCAATCATTTGCTTGTAACAGATGACATTAATATTCTGGCAAGCTCTGAAAATCACTTAGAAAATACCTTTGATGATACAGTGGTAGCAATACATGGTTATAACATCTACAGAAAATACAGAAATGCCAATTGTGGAGGTGTTGCTGTTTATAGTCAAAACCATATTCCTGTAAAGCTTAGAGAGGATCTCATGTTAAATACTGTTAAAATAATATGTCTACAGGTTAATCTGTCTTACCAAAAGCCCATTCTTGTGAGAAGCTGCTATAGACCACCAAGTGCTAACAGTCAGTATCTGGGAAACGTGTGTGAAGTGCTTGATAATGTATGTGATATCAACAGAGAGGTATATTTTCTGGGTGATTTCAAAATTGACTGGCTTTCATCAAGCTGCCCACTCAAGAAAAAGCTTTAAACAGTGCTTGCAACCTGGTTCAGGTTATCAGTCAACCTACCAGGGTAGTTGAAATTAACACAAAAATGAAATAATCAACATGTATTGATCACATCTTTACAAATGCTGCAGAAATGTGCATTAAAGCAGTATCCAAATCCATTGGATGTAGTGATCACAATATAGTAGCCATATCTAGGAAAACCAAAGTTCCAAAGTCTGGGCCTAATATAGTGTATAAGAGTTCATACAATGAGTTTTGTAACGATTCCTATGTTGTTGACATGCTTCCATGTCAGACGCTTCTCTTCTTTTGTATCGTTCCATGTTCATTATTATTAAACTCACTAACTGTACTTGTTTCCTGACTCCCTGTGCCTGCGTTACAGATTGAGAGGGATGAGGCAAAAGGAAGGGCAAATAAGTCTGGCTGCACAACAGATTGGCAAATGTGCTGCAAATTGAGAAGTCATGAGACTAAACTGAATAAAAAGAAGAAGGAACTATACTATGAAACAAAGATAATTTATATAAAGAGTGATAGTAAAAAGCTTTGGAGTACCTTAAATGAAATTGTGGGGCAAAAAGGCAAACTCAGCTCATAAATGTATTGAATCAGATGGCTCATTCATCACAAAACCCACGGATATTGCCAATTACTTTGATGATTTTTTCATTGGCAAGGTTAGGAAACTTAGGCATGACATGCCAGCAACAAATGCTGACACTATACATCCAAGTATAACTGAAATTATGAAAGACAGGCATTATAATTTTGATTCCCGTAAAGTGAGTGTGGAAGAGATTATAATTTTTTTGTCTATCAACAATGACAAGCCACCGGGGTCTGACAACTTGGATGGAAAATGACTGAGGATAATAGCAGATGATATTGCCACTCCTATTTGCAATATCTTCAATCTAAGCCTACTAGAAAGTGTGTGCCCTCAGGCCTGGAGGGAAGCAAAAATTAATTCCGCTATCCAAGAATAGTAAAGCCCCCTTTACTGGCTCAAATAGCCAACCAATCAGCCTGTTACCAACCCTTAGTAAACTTTTGGAAAAAATTGTGTTTGACGAGATTGACAACAAATTGACAACAGACTTTCAGCACATTTGTAGGGAAGGACATTCAACAAGCATGGCACTTACACAAATGACTGATCATTGGCTGAGCGAAATTGATGATAAATAGATTGTGGGAGCTGTTTTGTTCGACTTCAGTGCGGCTTTTGACATTATCGATCATTGTCTACTGATGGAAAAAGGTGTTTTGGCTTTACACCCCCTGCAAAATTGTGGATAAAGAGTTACCTGTCTAACAAAACACAGAGGGTGTTCTGTAATGGATGCCTCTCCAACATAATCCAGGTAGAATCAGGAATTCCCCAGGGCAGCTGTCTAAGCCCCTTAATTGTTTCAATCTTTACTAATGACATGCCACTGGCTTTGAGTAATGATGACTCAACACTATACACATCAGCTACTACAGTGAGTGAAATCACTGCAACAGTTTCAGAATGGGTGGCAAGGAATTAGTTTGTCCTAAATATATAAAAAAGACTAAAAGCATTGTATTTGGGACAAATCACTCACTAAACTCTAAACCTCAACTAAATATTGTAATAAATCATGTGGAAATTGAGTAAGTTGAGGAGACTAAACTGCTTGTAGTCACCCTGGATTGTAAACTGTCATTGCCAAAACATTTTGATACAACAGTAGCTAAGATTGGGAGAAGTCTGTCCATAATAAAATCCTGCTCTGCCTTTTTATCAACACTATCAGCAAGGCAGGTCCTACAGGCCTTAGTTTTGTCGCACCTAGACTAACATTCAGTCGTGTGGTCAGGTGCCACAAAGAGGGACCTCGGAAAATAACAATTGGCTCAGAACAGAGCAGCAGGCTGGCTCTTAAATGTACACGGAGAGCAAACATTAATAATATGCATGTACATTTCTCATTGCTCAAAGTGGAGGAGAGATTGACTTCATCACTACTTGTTTTTGTAAGAAGTGTTGACATGCTGAATGCACCGAGGTGTCTGTTTAAACTACTAACACACAGCTCGGACACCCATACATACCCCACAAGACATGCCACCAGAGGTCTCTTCACAGTCCCCAAGTCAGGAACAGACTATGGGAGGCTGCCCAGCAACAGCCCCAAAACATCACTGCTCTAGAGGAGATCTACATGGAGGAATGGGCCAAAATACCAGCAACAGTGTGTGAAAACCTTGTGAAGACTTACAGAAAACGTTTGACCTCTGTCATTGCCAACAAAGGGTATATAACAAAGTATTGAGATAAACTTTTGTTATTGACCAAATACTTATTTTCCACCATAATTTGCAAATAAATTCATTAAAAATCCTACAATGTGATTTTCTGGATTTTTTTTTCTCATTTCGTCTGTCATAGTTGAAGTGTACCTATGATGACAATTACAGGCCTCTCTCATCTTTTTAAGTGGGAGAACTTGCACAATTGGTGGCTGACTAAATACTTTTTTGCCCCACTGTATGTGATAGTAGAGCAGTGGCCTGAGGGCACACACTTAATTTGTTGTGAGAAGTGTTACGGTATGTAATGTAATGTAATATTTTAAAATATGTATGACTGCCTTAATGTTGCTGGACCCCAGAAAGAGTAGCTGCTACCTTTGCAGCAGCTAATGGGGATCCTTAATAAATACAAATCTACTGCACCCGGAGTCACAGAAAGACCTAGAAGATCATCAAGGACCACAGCCACCAGAGCAATGGCCTTTTCACCCCGCTACCATCTCGAACAGCGGTGGGCAATTCCAGTCCTCTGGGGCCTGATTGGTGTCACAGTTTTGCCCCAGCCCGAGCTAACACACCTGACTCCAATAATCACCTAATCATGATCTTCACTTTAGAATGCAATTTGATTCATCAGCTGTGTTTGCTAGGGATTGAGAAAAAGTGTGGCACCAATCAGGCTCCCGAGGACTGGATTTGCCCACCCCTGATCTAGAAGGAGGAGACAGTGTGGGTGCATCAAAGCTGGGACCGAGAGACTGATGAACAGCTTCTATCTCCAGGCCATCAGACTGTTAAACAGTCACCACTAGTCGGCCTCCGCCCAATACCCTGCCCGGAACCTTAGTCACTGTTACTAGCCGGTTACCACCCAGTACTCTACCCTTACCTTAGAGACTGCTTTGGCCTATACAGTCATTGAACACTCGTCACTTTAATAATGTTTACATACTGTTTTACCCACTTTATATGTATAGTATATACTGTTTTCTAGTCATGGATCATCCTATATCACTACTGCTGAACACACCTTTTCAATTAATATACTATTAATATACTATAATTAATATACTGTCCATAGTGTCTATACACACCATTATTCACTGGAACATCTGCTCTTTCCATGACATAGACTTACCAGGTAAATCCAGGTGAAAGCTATGATCCCTATTGACGTCATCTGTTAAATCGACTTCAATCAGTGTATATGAAGGGGAGGAAACAGGTTAAAGAAGGATTTTTAAGCCTTGAGACAATTGAGACATGGATTGTGTGTGTGCCATTTAGAGGGTGAATGGGCAAGACAAAATATTTAAGAGCCTTTGAACAGGGTATGTTAGTATGTGCAAGGTGCACCGGTTTGAGTGTGTCAAGAACTACAACACTGCTGGGTTTTCCACGATCAACAGTTTCCTGTCTGTCAAGAATGGTCCACCACCCAAAGGACATCCAGCCACCCGCAGGCTGTAAACGGGTCACTAATGAAAGAGGACAAAGGAGGCTGAAACGAATTGTGGGTAGCAACAGACAAGCTACAGTTAGTCAACTGACAGTCCACTACAACATTGGTGCCCTAAGACCCATAAACTAATGCACAGCTCTTCCAACCTTGACACAAATGCGATATGGCAGCCAACAACCTTACAGAATTCCACTTCATTCAACAAAAACAAGAAACTGCGGTTACAGTGGGTTAAGGAAGGAAAATACTGGACACTGGAGAATTGGAAAAACATTGCCTGGACTGATGAATCCTGGTTCCTGCTGTTTCAGGCTAATGGGAGGACTAGGGTATGGAGGAAACCACATGAGTACATGCATCCATCATGCCGCATCAACATTGCAGGCTGATGGTGATCATGGGATGGTGTGGGGTCTGTTTTCATGGCACATATTGGGCCCCTTGAAAATAATGACACATATTGGGCCCCTTGGAGCAACGTTTGAATACCTCAATGTTTGAATACTATCTGAACATCATTGCCAAACAGGTGCATCCCTTCATGGCAGCAGTGTATCCATCTGCGAATAGATTTTTTCAGCAGGATAATGCCCATGCCACAAGGCTAGGAGTGTCTAGGAATGGTTCCACGAACCTGACAGTGAATTTTGTTTACTGCAGTGGCCTGCAGTATATACACTGCTCAAAAAAATAAAGGGAACACTTAAACAACACAATGTAACTCCAAGTCAATCACACTTATATGAAATCAAACTGTCCACTTAGGAAGCAACACTGATTGACAATATATTTCACATGCTGTTGTGCAAATGGAATAGACAAAAGGTGGAAATTATAGGCAATTAGCAAGACACCCCCAAAAAAGGAGTGATTCTGCAGGTGGTGACCACAGACAACTTCTCAGTTCCTATGCTTCCTGGCTGATGTTTTGGTCACTTTTGAATGCTGGCGGTGCTCTCACTCTAGTGGTAGCATGAGACGGAGGTCTACAACCCACACAAGTGGCTCAGGAGTGGCAGTTCATCCAGGATGGCACATCAATGCGAGCTGTGGCAAAAAGGTTTGCTGTGTCTGTCAGCGTAGTGTCCAGAGCATGGAGGCGCTACCAGGAGACAGGCCAGTGCATCAGGAGACGTGGAGGAGGCCGTAGGAGGGCAACAACCCAGCAGCAAGGACCGCTACTCCGCCTTTGTGCAAGGAGGTGCACTGCCAGAGCCCTGCAAAATGACCTCCAGCAGGCCACAAATGTGCATGTGTCAGCATATGTCTCACAAGGGGTCTGAGGATCTCATCTCAGTAACTAATGGCAGTCAGGCTACCTCTGGCGAGCACATGGAGGGCTGTGCGGCCCCACAAAGAAATGCCACCCCACACCAGACTGACCCACCGCCAAACCGGTCATGCTGGAGGATGTTGCAGGCGCAGAACGTTCTCCACGGCTCTCCAGACTCTGTCACGTCTGTCACATGTGCTCATATGCTCAGTGTGAACCTGCTTTCATCTGTGAAGAGCACAGGGTGCCAGTGGCGAATTTGCCAATCTTGGTGTTCTCTGGCAAATGCCAAACATCCTGCACGGTGCTGGGCTGTAAGCACAACCCCACCTGTGGACGTCGGGCCCTCATACCACCCTCATGGAGTCTGTTCTGACCGTTTGAGCAGACACATGCACATTGTGTGGCCTGCTGGAGTCATTTTGCAGGGCTCTGGCAGTGCACCTCCTTGCACAAAGGCGGAGGTAGCGGTCTTGCTGCTGGTGTTTTGCCCCCATACGGCCTCCTCCACGTCTCCTGATGTACTGGCCTGTCTCCTGGTAGCGCCTCCATGCTCTGGACACTACGCTGACAAGACACAGCAAACCTTTTTGCCACAGCTCGCATTGATGTGCCATCCTGGATGAGCTGCACTACCTGAGCCACTTGTGTGGGTTGTAGACTCCGTCTCATGCTACCACTAGAGTGAGAGCACCGCCAGCATTCAAAAGTGACCAAAACATCAGCCAGGAAGCATAGGAACTGAGAAGTTGTCTGTGGTCACCACCTGCAGAATCACTCCTTTTTGGGGGTGTCTTGCTAATTGCCTATAATTTCCACCTTTTGTCTATTCCATTTGCACAACAGCATGTGAAATTTATTGTCAATCAGTGGTGCGGACAGTTTGATTTCACAGAAGTGTGATTGACTTGGAGTTACATTGTGTTGTTTAAGTGTTCCCTTTATTTTTTTGAGCAGTGTATATATATACAGTTGAAGTTGGAAGTTTACATACACTTAGGTTGGAGTCATTAAAACTCGTTTTTCAACCACTCCACACATTTCTTGTTAACAAACATAAGTTTTGGCAAGTCGGTTAGGACATCTACATTGTGCATGACACAAGTAATTTTTCCAACAATTGTTTACAGACAGATTATTTCACTTACAATTCACTGTATCACAATTCCAGTGGGTCAGAAGTTTACATGCACTAAGTTGACTGTGCCTTTAAACAGCTTGGAAAATTCCAGAAAACGATGTCATGACTTTAGAAGCTTCTGATAGGCTAATTGACATCATTTGAGTCAATTGGAGGTGTACCTGTGCATGTATTTCAAGGCCTACCTTCAAACTCAGTGCCTCTTTGCTTGACATCATGGGAAAATCAAAATAAATCATTAAAAGCCTCATCATTAAAAGCCAAATTTGTGGACCTCCACAAGTCTGGTTCATCCTTGGGAGCACGGCTCCAAAACCGCCATAAAAAAGCCAGACTAAGGTTTACAACTGCACATGGGGACAAAGATTGTACTTTTTGGAGAAATGTCTTCTGGTCTGATGAAACAAAAATAGAACTGTTTGGCCATAATGACGACCGTTATGTTTGGAGGTAAAAGGGGGAGGCTTGCAAGCCGAAGAACACCATCCCAACCGTGAAGCAAGGGGGTGGCAGCATCATGTTGTGGGGGTGCTTTGCTGCAGGAGGGACTGGTGCACTTCACAAAATAGATGGCATCATTAGGAAGGGAAATTATGTGGATATATTGATCTCAAGACATCAGTCTGGAAGTTAAAGCTTGGTCACAAATGGGTCTTCCAAATGGACAATGACCCCAAGCATACTTCCAAAGTTGTGTCAAAATGGCCCTGACCTCAATCCTATAGCAAATTTGTGGGCAGAACTGAAAAAGTGTGCGCGAGCAAGGAGACCTACAAACCTGACTCAGTTACACCAGCTCTGTCAGGAAGAATGGGCCAAAAATTCACCCAACTTATTGTGGGAAGCTTGTGGAAGGCTAGCCGAAACGTTTGACCCAAGTTAAACAATTAAAAGGTAATGCTACCAAATACTAATTGAGTGTATGGAAACTTCTGATCCACTGGGAATGTGATGAAAGAAGTAAAAGCTGAAATAAATCATTCTTTCTACTATTATTCTGACATTTCACATTCTTAAAATAATGTGGTGATCCTAACTGACCTAAAACTGGGAATTTCTACTGAGATTAAATGTCAGGAATTGTGAAAAACGGAGTTAAATGTATTTGGCTAAGGTGTATGTAAACTTCCGACTTCAACTGTATATTCCGGACTCTGACATTGCTTGTTCTGATATTTTGTCATTTCTTTCTTTTTACTTTTGTATTGTTTTCGAGGTATTATTACTGCGCTGTTGGAGCTAGAAACACAAGCATTTCGCTGCATCTGCGATAAGATCTGCAAATCTGTCTATGCAACCAATAAACTTTGATTTGATTTTGATTCGATAACAACAGCAATGAACCACAACATAATTAAGCTGAAAAGATCCCTCATGGAAGAACCACATGAATTTCACGTGACCACATGTCAAGTGTTCCAAAAACACGTTTTCACATGTGAAATCATGTTTTTTTCTGTAGGGATGTTTACATGAGACTAATGCCGATGGCCAAATGGGGGAGTTAATTGATTTTAAAGTATTGTTTGTTTATTTATATGGGTCCCCATTAGCTTTTGCAGAAGCAGCTAAACCAGGGGTGGTTCACCCTGATTTTAAAATAAGCCTATTGTCATTTAAATGCTTCCGAATGCGATAACAGAACCGCCCCGGGAGAGTGAGCCATAGGGAGTGACTGAGCGACCAACCCCTGTTGCCAATACCGAGTTGATCCATCTGAAAGCACAGCACCGAAAGAGCTTGACTAAAGCAGTGACGTCACGGATACTACCTTTTCTGTCTCCCGCCCCTCCCACACACACACACACACACACACACACACACACACCGTGAAGTTTGACAGTCTCAGTTCAGGCAGCGCAGCGGTTGATGCGGGTTTGTTTGGCCACCGGTGCACAGTTGCGCTTCTGCTCTCAATTGTAAACTACTCCTGGAACAACTAAACAGCCCACCCTTGGATTTGAAAGGAATTATATAGACTTCGAGTGATTGGCTTTGGTTTAGTTTTTTTGTTCCATCTTGTAGAGACTGAGAAATGACTGCCAACATGTCTCTGGATCATGACGATGTGAATAAACTGACCGAAAGTACATACAAGGTAAGCAGGCTTTTTTCCCCTCGTCATCATAGCTCCCCATTTCTCCACCATGACCTTGACTACATAATAACAGGGTTTCCATTTGGCCATTGTCCATCGTCGCCTTTGGCAATAGCAGTAGGCTCCAATTAGCTTCAGATTAGGACACACAGTTATTATAGGAGATACATATACCCATTCCATAATATGGGCATACATTTGCACAGTGCGTATCATGAGCGCACGTGTAAACTGCCGGTGATTTGTTGAACGCAAAACGCAGTGAAGTAGCCTACAAAGTACCTTTGTCTCTCAACTGAAAAAAACAAACAATATATTTGTAATTTGTCAACTTCAAATTTGACCAATCATCTGTTTCGTATTGTTAGTTCATCAATTATAAGGCAATATGGTGCACATAAGGCAATAATATCTCATGCCCCAACAGCCCCACCTGTCCAGTACTCCGCAGGTGAAGTCGAAAGTGTCAGTTTAATGAATTATACATGCAGTTTAGGACCTGCCACAGTTTCAGCTGAAGAGAAGAGTGAAGAGAAACCTGTTTCTCTCTGTTTCCCCCCCCCCCCCTTTCTCTCTCTCTCTCTCTCTCTGGCTGGGTGCAAGCAGGCCTAACATACCTGGCAGTTCATTGTTCTATTGAGGGTGTGCCTGGGGAATTTAAACAGGGACTCCAGTCCTGAACAGCATTTTATTGTGGGCCATTTGAATAGGAGGGGGATTGGGTTTGGTTCACCCTAGCCTGCTGCTGCAAATACTTTGTGTCGGACTTTGTGTCGCACATAGCTGTAAAGTGTAAAGGATCATGTTAATGATTAAAATGTTTTATTTCAGCTTGGTGTTATTTATAGAATTAACACATAAACATTGAAACCTTTATTTATGATGACATTAAGACAATCATGTATGTGGTTTATGTATTGGCTTATTATTGGTTTCTGTGTATATAATCCACAAGAGAATTGGCCATTGTTAATAAAAAAGTAAGTTTTCCCACTGGACATTGGTATAAAAATAGTGTTGTTTAAACAAACAATTTCAATAATAGTCACACTCAGTCCCTGGCCAAGAATAAACAGGTCTTTGATTGTTCTGTAGTTTGTTTTTCTCGTCTGTGTCCTCCCTGCTGTAGTTCATTCTCTCCCCTCTCTCTCTCTTTGACCCCCCGTCCCCCTCTCTCGCTTGCAGAATGTGATGGAGCAGTTCAACCCAGGTCTGAGGAACCTGGTCAATCTGGGGAAGAACTATGAGAAATCTGTAGCCGGTAAGAACATGTTAATGTTTTCTACCCAGTACAGCCAGAGGAGGATGGGTCTGAGTCTGGTTCCTCTCAAGGTTTCTTCCTTCTAGGGAGTTTTTCCTTGCCATTTGCCACTGTGCTGCTGCTTGCTCTTTGGGGATCTAAGCCGGATTACTGTCAAGCATCTTATGACAAATGTTGTTATAAACAAGGGTTATACAGTATGAACAAAATGTGATTTATCATCCCAATATTTGGACATAAGTGAATTAGATGTCTCTGAAACCACAGTGTCTTTTACACTGTGGTTTCAGACACAGGCATGGCTAGCACAAGGGTCTGAATAGGGTATCATGTAGGTGTTGGTGAGATCCATTCATATGATTATTTTGTTTGTCTCCTCACAGCGATGACTCTTGCTGGGAAGGCGTACTTTGACGCTGTGTCAAAGATAGGAGAGACTGCTTCCGTGTCCCCGGTCTCCAGAGAATTAGGTAAGTTCTCACACACACAGACACACAGACACACACACACACACAGACACACACACACACACGCACACACACACGCACACGCACACGCACACACACACACACACACACACACACACACACACACACACACACACACAGAGAGATACACACCCTCACACACTCACACACTGTAATGAAACTGTCATTAGTACTATATACAGGTTGTTATTCCTTCTCTCTGTGGTGACTCACCACCCATTATTGAGGTGACCTATTCTCCCAGGTCTATGTTTTTATGATCCATTAAGTAGCTTCCTATCAGTGGTGTAAAGTAATTAAGCAAAAATAGTTTAAAGTACTACTTCATTTGTTTTTTGGGGGCATCTGTACTTTACTTTACAATTTATATGTTTGACAACTTTTACTTTTACTCCACTACATTCCGAAAGAAAATAATGTACTTTTTACTCCATACATTTTCCCGGACATCCAAAAGAACTTGTTACATTTCGAATACTTAGCAAGACAGGAAAATGGTCCAATTCACACACTTATCAAGAAAACACCCCTGGTCATCCCTACTTCATCTGATCTGGCGGACTCACTAAAAACACATGCTTTGTTTCTAAATTAAGTCTGAGTGTTGGAGTGTGCCCCTGGCAATCCGTAAATAAAAAAACAAGAAAATCGTCCAGTCTGGTTTGCTTAATATAAGGAATAGCTGAGCAGTTTCTTCCTCTCCGGTAACTGAGTTAGGAAGGACGCCTGTATCTTTGTAGTGACTGGGTGTTTTGATACACCATCCAAAGTGTAATTAATAACTTCAATAATAACAATAACTTCAAAGGGATATTCAACGTCTGCTTTTTTTTTACTCATCTACCAATAGGTGTCCTTCTTTGTGAGGCATAGGAAAACCTACCTGGTCTTTGGGGTTTAATCTGTGTTTGAAATTCTGAGGGACTGTACAGATAATTGTATGTGTGGGGTACAGAGATTAGGTAGTCATTCAAAAATAATGTTAAACACTATTATTGCACACGGAGTCCATGCAACTTATTATGTGACTTGTTAAGCACATTTTTACTCCTGAACTTATGGGAACTAGGCTTCCCATAACAAAGGGGTTGAATACTTATTGACTCAAGACATTTCAGCTTTTCATTTTGAATGAAAACAGAATTACACCTCTGACAGAAATTCTGTAGTTGACCCTTGGATCCGGGTTCGGAACTGATTTGATTGTCACAGGTCTCGGGTATGTGTAATTAGAACTGATTTGCCAGTAAGGACCCGAATGTGACTGCTGCAGTAGAAAGAGAGAGAAAATTGTCTAATTTATACTGCTGCGGCTTTTCATGAGATAGGCGCGTGTAGCTTGTTGTTTTTGTCGGGTAATCACAAGTCATCAAAACTGCACTAGCCTCTGGCTCTGTGTGTGTCATTGCAAGCAAGCTAAAAGATCAATAGAAGATGGAATTAAAATGACGGAATTAAAAGTTAATTGACAAGGATATGTTTCAACGACCCAGATTGGATGATAAATAACCTAGCTTTGGCAGCTAGAAGTTATACTAACTAGTGCGAGTTGGCTTGGTTGCTGCTGTCTCGCTCTTCCTCCTCCTCGAGCCACTCATGTCTATATGGAGACCCGACCATGTCTATATGGGGCCTGATCTGATTAGCCTCGGGTCCATTCGGACCGCGTCTCCATATTAAAACATACATTTATTCGGTAGGGTCTGGGGAGGAAAGCCCTGGGTCCATTTTGGAACACGTGTAACTTTTTGGACCCAAGAAGACCTCTCGTGTGAATACTATCATATAGAACATTCTTAGCCTGGTAGCAGATCAGTTTGTGCTTCTGGCCAACTTAATCTAACATTCCAAAATGGAACACCAGCGTTCGAAACGTTTTGAATTCTATGTCAGGAGCTGTTCCTACTCTATTTGTATGGTTCCTACTCTGCTGCTCCGACTGGCCACAGCGAGACTGGCCACATTCAGTGAGACGGTGTGGATTCTCTCACGTGTTACACAGAGTAGGGCAGCAAACACACAGAACAAACAGACTGACAGAGGAAGACTGTATTCCCACCATCATATCCCTCTTTCTATCTATCTATCCCTCCATCTGCTGCCCTTCTCTCCTCGTCTCCTCTCAGGGGTCCAGAGTAAACACACTGAGCAAAAACTGGTTGAATCAACGTGGTTTCATGTCATTTCAACCAAAAAAATTTAATGTAATGGTTTGGGGAAAAAATTTCACCCAACTTTGAACCTAAATCCAACTCAACCAAATGTAAATCAAAACGAAACGTTGAACTGACGTCTGTGCCCAGTGGGAAGCTTGTATTGTTGTCAAGATAGAGGTTGAGGGGCCAGAGCTAGAGATGAGGATGTTGATGGATTTTTGTAACATTTTGAGTGTGACCCCTTGTTAGATATATATATATATTTTGGGAACATTTTCATGCTTGAACATTTTCATGCTTCAAGTTATACTAGTAAACCAAGCCAGATGTCACAGTGTGACTGCAAAAGTTACCTCTGGCTCTGAATTTACTTCACAATGACTCATATTGATAAAATCCATTAACATATTGCTATGAGTAACCCTTCCTCTTATAAATGCTTTGTATGGGTTTTAGGTGATGAAATGTAATTTCAATCAGTCGCTAAATAGAGTAGTGTAATAGAGCAGCATCTGCATCCGTCAGTGAGTTTGGCACATCGTATATACAGTACCAGTCAAGAGTTTGAACACACCAAAAACCCTTGAATGATTAGGTGTGTCCAAACTGTTGACTGGTACTGTACGTAGAATGGCTATTAAAAAATTCTAATACATAATGCTTAATTCCAGTTTGTGGCAAAACAAGCAAATATGGTGTTGCGAATCATTGTACAATCAAAACCGCTGTGAAATATCATTTCCATAACCAAATATATTGTATTTTCAGCTGTTTGAACACAGTTTCTAAACCCAGAGAAGCAACATCGCAAGACTTCCGGAAATGCTTGCGAAACAGACCAAACAGACCATGCCGGGTTTGGGGTTCGAGAAGTCAGTGAAAGAAACGAAAAATTCCTCCTTAGTTGTTAATTTTGTCGAAATCTAAAGGCACAACCTAGATTTGAGCCAATGTCTTACATAGTTAGTTGAACATGTTATTACTCCAACCTCGTGAGAGACAAAATGACATCGCCTACAAGTGTGATCAGAGATTTCTATTGGAGAAGCAGTTTTAGCCTATCTTCATACTGTACTGTCTTTGGTTTGAAGCTGCTGTATGAAATCAAAAGTAAAAGATGCAAAAACAAAACTTAAGAACAGGAAGCATAAGTAGCGCACATAAAACATATCTATCACTTCTTAGACTTGCTTTCAATGAGAATGACAGATCTAGTATAAAACACATTTCTATGTGAATTTGGTCTGGTCGCCCAAAAGTGACATATTGCAGCTTTAAATACCCTGTAGTAATAGTACAGTAGTAGATGATCCACATCACTTCTAACTAACTACCCACAGAAGCCCATGTAATCTCATGTTGTCTCAGCTTTCATCTCAGGTTTCAAACATATTTTCACCCTCTCAGGTTTCAAACAAATCCCTGAGTCTGTATTTTGTCATACAGATTAGTATGTACATCCTTTTTGGATGAAAAAAAAGCAATCTTTGGATCCATAGCCTTTTTACAATGATAGGTGTAGGATCCTGTGTTTTTCTCGACCACGTGACCTGACCAGGATGAACTCTGGCCCTACTTATAGGCTGCAACTAGGGTTTTCCCTTGTTTGGCCATGTAGTCAATAAATAATTCAGGCACTAATAATGATAGATAACCAATAAGGGACCATATCTACACAATATGTAAGCTCCATTCTGCTTTATGACAGGCCTGTGTGACCTCCTGGTTGGTGCTGTGACATTGTGAAAGGTAAGTGGTGTTGTTAACAGAGAGAACAATCAGTTAATCGCTTAATGACTTAGCATTTTTTGAAAATGACAGCATCGACTGATAACCTCTGAGAGACATTCCTGAGTGCTTTCACTTCAAATAAAACTGCTGGGCTTTCAGATGTTTTAGATGTGTGAAATCTAAATGAAATAACTTTAAACAGACTATCTGACATCTTTTTATGTAGTCTATCACCAACTTTCCTCAACTCAATAGGAGGTATTCATAGAATTCTAAGTACAGTCCATGACTCCATTCCAGCTCAAGTTAATGGGGTGGTTCTATTTACTCCATTGTGGCTCAAGGGAAAAGAGCAGTAGAATGACCTGGCTCTGCAAACAACAGGGGCAGAAAGAATCCGTGAGGGAGCCCAGACTGCCAGTCTCCTTCCTGGCATTCAGTGTCATGGAAAGATCTGATTGTGGTGAGAAACATATCTCTCATCACAAGGTACATACTTTACATATACTGTAATACTACTTTATGGCTAGTTTTTTAACATCTCTGCTATCATAAAATATCTCCAACTGGTTTATAGTATGTGTAGGTGTAACAGTATAACTTTAGACCGTCCCCTCGCCCCGACACGGGCGCGAACCAGGGACCCTCTGCACACATCAACAACAGTCACCCACGAAGCATCGTTACCCATCGCTCCACAAAAGCCACGGCCCTTGCAGAGCAAGGGGAACCACTACATCAACAACAGTCACCCATGAAGCATCGTTACCCATCGCTCCACAAAAGCCGCGGCCCTTGCAGAGCAAGGGGAACCACTACTTCAAGGTCTCAAAGCGAGTGACGTAACCGATTGAAACGCTATTAGCGCGCACCACCGCTAACTAGCTAGCCATTTCACATTCGTTACACTCACCCCCCTTTCGACCTCCTCCTTTTCCCGCAGCAACCAGTGATCCGGGTCAACAGCATCAATGTAACAGTTTAACTTTACGTCCGTCCCCTCGCCCATACCCGGGCGCGAACCAGGGACCCTCTGCACACATCAACAACTGACACCCACGAAGCATCGTTACCCATCGCTCCACAAAGGCCGCGGCCCTTGCAGAGCAAGGGGAACCAATACTTCAAGGTCTCAAAGCGAGTGACGTAACCGATTGAAACGCTCTTAGCGCGCACCACCGCTAACTAGCTAGCCATTTCACATCCGTTACATAGGGAAATTCATTTTTTGGGGTGAGGGAAATAATGAACTAGCATGGTCACAACAATCTCATATCAGTCCTCCATCAGTCATGTGCTTGTAGAATGTCAAATAATGTGTTTACTTTTCAAAGTGCAGTGTTTCCCCTATATGCGTTTAGCTGCGTCACACACACATGTACAGTGCATTCAGAAAGTACCTTTTCCACATTTTGTTACGTTACAGACTTATTCTAAAATTGAATAAATTGTTATTTTTCCTCATCAAGCTGCATTTGGGGAGTTTCTCCCATTCTTCTCTGTACTGTACATCCTCTCAAGCTCTGTCAGGTTGGATGGGGAGTGTCACTGCACAGCTATTTTCAGGTCTCTCCAGAGATGTTCAAGTCCCGGTTCTGGCTGGGCCACTCAAGGACATTCAGAGACTTGTCCCGAAGCCACTCCTGCATTGTCTTGGCTGTGAGCTTAGGGTTGTTGTCCTGTTGGAATGTGAACGTTTGCCCCAGTATGAGGTCCTGAGTGCTCTGGAGCAGGTTTTCATGTAGGATCTCTCTGTACTTTGCTCTGTTCATCTTTCCCTCGATCCTGACTAGTCTGCCAGTCTCTGCCGCTGAAAAACATCCCCACAGCATGATGCTGCCACCACCGTGCTTCACCGTAGGGATGGTGCCAAGTTTCCTCCAGACGTGACACTTGGCATTCTGGCCAAAGTGTTCAATCTTGGTTTCATCAGACCAGAGAATCTTGTCTCTCATGGCCTGAGAGTCCTTTAGGTGCTTTTTGGCAAACTCCAAGCGAGCTGTGATGTGCCTTTTACTAAGGAGTGGCTTCCATCTGGCCACTCTACCACAAAGGCCTAATTGGTGGAGTGCTGTAGAGATGGTTGTCCTTCTGGAAGGTTCTCCCATCTACACAGAGGGATGGGAGTTTGGTGGTTCCAAACTTCTTCCATTTAAGAATCATGGAGCCCACTGTGTTCTTGGGGACCTTCAATGCTACAGAAATGTTTTGGTACCCTTCCCCATATCTGTGCCATGACACAATCCTGTCTTGGAGCTCTACGGACAATTCCTTCGACCTCATGGCTTGGTTTTTGCTCTGACATGCAGTGTCAACTGTTTGACCTTATATAGACAGGTGTATGCCTTCCAAATCATGTCCAATCAATTGAATTTACCACAGGTGGACTCCAATCAAGTTGTAGAAACATCTCAAGGTGGTCAACGGAAACAGGATGCACCTGAGCTCAATTTCGAGTCTTATAGCAAAGGGTCTGAATACTTATGTAAATAAGGTATTTCATATATTTTATTTATTTATATTTATATTTACAAACATTTCTAAAACCCTGTTTTAGCTTTGTCATAAGGGGGTATTTTGTGTAGATTCATGAGATGTTTTTTTTTTTTATACATTTTAGAATAAGGCTGTAACGTAAGAAAATGTCGAAAAGGTCAAGGGGTCTGAATACCTTCCAAATGCACTGTATATATACAGTACCAGTCAAAAGTTTGTACACAGCTACACATTCCAGGGTTTTTCTTTATTTTAACTTTTTTCTACATTGTAAAGTAATAGTGACGAAATCAAAACTATCAAATAACACTAATGGAATCATGTATAACAAAAAAAACTGTTAAACAAATTGATGACAGCTTTGCACACGCTTGGCATTCTCTCAACCAGCTTCATGAGGTAGTCACCTGGAATACATTTCAATTAACAGGTGTACCTTGTTAAAAGTTAATTTGTGGAATTTCTTTCCTTCTTAATGCGTTTGAGCCTATCAGTTTTGTTGGGACAAGGTAGGGGTGGTATACAGAAGATAGCCCTATTTGGTAAAGACCAAGTCCATATTATGGCAAGAACAGCTCAAAAAAGCAAAGAGAAATGACAGTCCATCATCACTTTAAGACATGAAGGTCAGTCAATACGGAAAATGTCAAGAACTTAGAAAGTTTCTTCAAGTGCAGTTGCAAAAACCATCAAGCGCTATGATGAAACAGAGTAACAGACACACCTCAACATCAACTGTTCAGAGGAGACTCCATGTTCTAATTGCTGCAAAGAAACCACTACTAAAGGACACCAATAAGAAGGCTTGGGCCAAGAAACACGAGCAATGGACATTCGACCGGTGGAAATACATTTTTGGGTCTGATGACTCCAAATTTGAGATTTTTGGTTCCAACTGAGACACGGAGTAGGTGAACAGATGATCTCCGAATGTGTGGTTCTCAACATGAAGCATGGAGGAGGAGGTGTGAAGTTGCTTTGCTGGTGACACGGTCAGTGATTTATTTAGAATTCAAGGCACACTTTACCAGCATGGCTACCACAGCATTCTGCAACAATACGCCATCCCATCTGGTTTGCGCTTAGTGGGACTATCAGTTGTTGTTCAACAGGACAATGACCCAACACACCTCCAGGCTGTGTAAGGGCTATTTGACCAAGAAGGAGAGTGATGGAGTGATCCATCAGATGATCTGGTCTCCACAATCACCCGGCCTCAACCCAATTGAGATCGTTTGTGATGAGTTGGACCGCAGAGTGAAGGAAAAGCAGCCAACAAGTGCTCAGCATATTTGGGAACTCCTTCAAGACTGTTGGAAAAGCATTCCTCATGTAGCTGGTTGATAGAATGCCAAGAGTGTGCAAAGCTGTCATCAACAATGGCTACTTTGAAGAATCTAAAATATAACATTCAAAAGTCACTCGCACATCTGAGCTATCACTTTGCAGGTGCATGGTACTGTAACAGTTGAATAAAATGAGAAAACTTTTTCTTCTTCTCAAGAATCTAAAATCTAAAATGTATTTTGATTTGTTTAACACTTTATTGGTTAATACATTATTCTATATGTGTTATTTCATAGTTTTGACGTCTTCACTATTAATCAAAAAATTACTAAATACTAAAAATAAAGAAAAACCCTTGAGTAGGTGTGTCCAAACTTTTGACTGGTACTGTATATATATATATTTTTTTTTTCTCCCTCTATATGCTGGTTTTGGAATGAGATGTTCGACGAGCAGGTGTCCACATACTTATGGTCATGTAGTATATACGAATAAGTATGTAAAAAACATATATTGGAGCAATATATTTGAAATAAATATCATCTTTGAGAACTAGGAATCACCCAAATAAAAAAAATAGACGGTCAGGGAGAATCAAAATGTTAAAAAATGTCATGGCATTTGGCCCCCATTGATTTTGTTATAATGTTTGAGTCTGTAGAATTGCAGGAAATTAGCTTTGAAACTGCAATTTTCCTCTCAGTCTCATGACAAAATTGATTGCATTTGCTATCAAACTAAAATGTTTCACTCAGCCCCATGACAAAATATGTAGAATTTTAGGAAACTAGCTTTAAAACAGCTAGATTTAGTCTCTGCGGCCAAGAGGAGAGCCATTGGCCACGCCCACTACCTAAAGCGGTGCTTACCAAATAATGTCATAAATCGATGGAATGAATGCATCAATAATCTGATATCAGTAAAGTTTTCTTTCATTCTGTTTCTCTTGCGGAGCGAGGACGTCTAGGGGCCTGGAGAAAACGCAAGATTCCTCCTGTGCAAAATGTCCAAATGACATCAGTTTGACTGGTTTTAAGGAAACTAAAAGCTGGGAAAATTATCAAACATGTTTCTGATAAGATTTCAGTTAGTCTAGGATTAATTTATGTTGTTGAAATACTGTCAGCTTTTATGTAACTGTCAATCGCTGAAAAAGATTGCAGGCCCTAACTGTGCATTCGCATTCTCTCAAGCGATGCTGAAATAAATAAATCATACTGTTCCTGAGACAACATTTTACTGCATGAAATACTTAATTGTGCAGGAGTTAATATTGTATTTATCCACATGTTAGAGGTTATAGGCTTACAGTCCATGTCCAGATTACAGTTCTTATTCTATGTAGCCCATCTGAACTTTAAAGGTGCGCAAACAACTTCCACCGTCCTTGGAATCCATGCTTTCACCAATCTATCTAAAGCATTTAAATCTATGAGAGGGACTGCACACTTCATGAAGACAAGTGAGCAAGTGAACACTTCATAGGGAGAACGGTAGGCAGCCAGGGCCAGCCATTGGCTGGCTGCTCATTCACCCATGATGCCTTAGGCTCTCCACTCTGTCACGCTCCTTTCGCTCACCAAGCAATCCCATGACCACCCTGACCCCACACATCCTCCCTTGCCCCACACACCCTTGCTCTATCCAGCATCTGTTAAATCCAAACTTTTCATAATATGGGTGTTTTTCCCCCTCCATTACCCCAATCTTCAAAGAACAATCTGGTTTTTATTTGTACATTTTATGCATGGGCACAGTGAAGCCAAATGTTGATTTTCGGACATTTTCCTGATGGTGTGTTTGTGGCCTTTCCATTTGAAGTGAGTTTACTACTGTTGTTGAACTGCTTGGTGCCATTGCATCTATAGTACAACACACAGAAATCTGATGTATTATATTATGATGTGATACATCCTCCTGGGAAATTACTCTCCCACCTATCTTGTGACACATCACTTAACAAGTGCCAAATTATGGAATTTGGTGTTTCTTAATCTCCTCCTATGTCCTTGCAAAAAAAAAATTATACTTCTAAATCCAGTTTCTAAAGAAACAGTCTCTAAACTCATGTCCTCCATGGATGGGTTCCCTGGAGGATTCTGGTCAGCTTTTAGCCTTCCATTAGTTCAGTCAAGGTTCAGCAGCATCGGTACCATAGGAGTTTGTGTGTGTGTTGTGTGTGTGTGTGTGTTTGTGGTGTGTGTGTGTGTGTGTGTGTGTGTGTGTGTGTGTGTGTGTGTGTGTGTGTGTGTGTGTGTGTGTGTGTGTGTGTTGTGGTGTTGTGATGTGTTGTGTGTGTGTGTGTGTGGGTGTGTGTGTGGGTGGGTGGGTGGGGGCATGTTATCGCTAACGTCCTGAGCTGAGTGCCACTGATGTCTGATTCATATCCAAGTAATATCAGAGAACGAAGACTTCCAACCATGGCAACATCAAAACACTGACTCTCCCTTCCTGCCATTGGAATGTGTGGCTTCAAGATTGCAATATCATTGGCCGTGACTCAAATAGGTGTTGTTCATATGGCGTCAGACTCATGCTGTGACATGTTCTATAATGAACCCTGTAAGATTTATCATTATTGTTTTATGAGAGTGAGGACTATCTCAAAGTGCAGAGTTACGATCTCAAAGTTCAAATGTCACTGCTTTGGTCACTGTGCATGAGGTAACCACACCTAGCTCAGTCAGCCATAGATACAACGGTTTTAGTTAACTCCAATACTAATTAATAGTATAGTAGTATACAGTGACCTTCAGAAAGTATTCTCACACCTTGACCACGTTTTGTTGTGTTACAGCCTACATTTAAAGTTGATTACATTGAGATTTTTTGTCACTGACCTACACATATATACTCCATAATAAGTGGAATTATGTTTTTGAAAATGTCCCTTTGAGCATGGTGAAGTTATTCATTACAATTTGGATGAGTGAAAAGAAGCCTTTACAGAATAAAAATATTCCAAAACATGCCTCCTGTTTGCAACAAGGCAGTAAAGTAATACAAAAAAAATGTGGCAAAGCAATTAACTTTTTGTGCTGAATACAAAGTGTTATGTTTGGGACAAATCCAATACAACACATGACTGAGTACCACTCTCCATATTTTCAAGCATAGTGGTGGCTGCATCATGTTATGGGTATGCTTGTAATTGTTAACGATTCGGGAGTTTTTCAAATTTACCTTTCAGCAGGACAATAACCTAAAACACAAGGCCATAGCTACACTGGAGTTGCTTACCAAGAAGACTATATATTCCTGAGTGGCCGAGTTACAGTTTTGACTAATGGGCTAATGTTGCACAATCCAGGTGTGGAAAACTCTTAAGAGACTTACCCAGAAAGACTCACAGCTGTAATCGATGCCAAAGATGCTTCTACAAAATATTGACTCAGCGGTGGGAATACTTACGTAAATTAGATATTTCTGTATTTCATTTTCAATAAGTTTGCAAACAATTCTAAAACATGTTTTCACTTCATCATTATGGGGAATTGTGTGTAGATGTGTGGGGAAAAAAAGATTTAATCAATTCTGAATTCAGGTTGTAGCACAACAAAATGTGGAATAAGTCATGGGCTATGAATACTTTCTGAAGGCACTGTAGTAATAAAACTGGTACATATGAATAACCTGAACAGATCACCTGTTGAAATGTATTGTAATTCGTCATCGAATAAGATTAAGAATTTGCTCACAATGTTTCCTTATTACACTTATGAGAAAATGGCAGGTATTCTTTTGGCAGAGGCCTACATCGTTCATAAACCACATCACCTGATAAGAATGTGAAAGGTGACAGGCTTAGTTTTATGTGCTGTCAACACCACCATTAAACAAAAAAGGCTATAACACAGAGGTGTCAGGATGTAAGGTTGGGCAGGATCCATATTTCCATACCTTCATTCCATGACGGTGCCATCTCAGGATATACTGTATTACCAGCCTCAAAAAATTTGAACGTAAAAAAAGACCCAAAAATATCAGTTAACAAATGCAAAATGCTAACAAGTGTTAAGCAATTCCCATAGCGGATGCTAGGTAAATGCTAACGGGTGCATGCTAACCTTAACTACTAAGACAATCCTGCTTAAAGTTATGCAAGTAGCTATCTCAAAACACAGTTTGCCTCACACACAAAACAAATATTAGACAGCAGAGATCTTAACAAAGGAAGGGATTGTCTCTGCTGCTGTTACCAAGAAGCTTTATCTTGCACGCTAACGTCAGCTACTTTGCTAACATCAGCAAGTTAGCAAAACCCTGCTGCAGTGAATTTATTTGGCACATCTTCGATAGTTAACTTAATAGTTAGAAGATATATAGCAGGCAGACATTGGTAGTGTAGTAAATTTCATACAAGCGTAACTTGATCACCTCACTTAAGTTGCGCTGCAGCAGGAGTGACTCACCTCATGAAACTCCCGTTTTGCTCGTTGTGCTTCTTTGTAAACAAACACATGTGACTGGCTCAAATAGACTGTCTTGAGAAACGTATCTATTACCTAGTGCACAAGTTGACTGCATTATTTAAAAAATACAAATATTCCAATTTATAAAAAACAAAATTGACAGTGTTGGAAAAATTCCCAGGATATGGTATATACAGTACACCCTGCCCAACCCTAGGATGCTTCTATAATAATGATCAAGTCGTTATAAAGTCACTGTAAAAACCAGACAGTATCACAATGAGACCTCTACCAGTGGTGCCACCATTAACTATCTAAAGACAGACTGACTGTGATAAGTCTGGGATAAAAGTCTCATTATCATTAGTGGGTGGTTTCAGAAATGATCCACCACAAACAGACACAAACAGTCAAGCTGTGAAGCCTTTTATTATTGTGGGTGTAATTCCGCTGAACATAAGGCTAGTTTTATGAATTCTTATATTGTAGATGTAGCAATGTTTAGAGATGTACACATGGACCTATGTATACAGTATTACGAACAATACTATGTATCCTTTCCTGGGTAGGTCAATCTGGAGACAGCAGGAACAGATGACTTGTAATGTTTTAGAAAGAAAGAGATAGAGAGAGAGAGATGTCTTTCCCCCCTAGTTTTTAAACATTGTAGCACACAGATCACTGAGACTAAGACCAGAGCCATGTGGAGGATTACAGGGTCAAATGTCATTATCTAGTCATATGCCTGGTTAACACAGCATACGATGGAGATGAGTACAGGGACGGAGGGGGGGAGAGGGAGGGAAAGAGAGAGGGGGAGAGATAGAGAGGGTCGAGAGAGAGGGGGGAGAGGAATAAGAGAGGGGAGAAGGATAGCGAGGGAGAGAGGGAGAGATGAGTAGGGGATCGACAGTCAGAACAAGTCACAACCTCAAGAGGACAATTCATATGGGATGCTTAACCTTTCTAAAGGGTATAGTCCACAATGCTCTTCACCCAGATGTATTATGTGTGATAGCAGGATAGCCTGATTTAGCCACTGCATTAATTTCAAACTGAGGGTTTTTCAACATTTAGTCCCTCTTAGTCCAATAGAGGATGTGTGTACTTTTGACCACAGATTTTATGTAATGATCGGCTGCTCTCCACCCATCAACATGTGAACATAAGTTAATTTCAGTTTGGTGAAGTCATCTAGTTTTTTTTTCAGCATTATTGACAGTATCACCGTTTCTCATGTTCTGCTATACATACGGACAGAATATGTGGTTCGTTAGTTGGTTCTCAGAGAGGTCAGAGAGGAAATTAGCAGGTGTGTGTCGATACGAATACCAGCCCTCTCACTCTGTAACCTGTTTGAAAACAAGCCCTCTCAATACACACCAGCCCTCTCACTCTGCAGCAGGCTGTTGTTGGTGCCGTATAAACAGCCTGCCAAGAGCCCCCCTCCCTCCCATTGCTCTCTCCCTTCTGCCGTACAATGGCAGCATTTACCAGTACGTTCTGTTGACCTTCAGAGGGCAATGTTGTTGTAGCTGCAGGCAGCCCGAGAGGTACAGCTCTGTCTCAGCAGGTCTGGAATCACACCAGGTGTGTGTGTGTGTGTGTGTGTGTGTGTGTGTGTGTGCTTTTTGTTGTGTGTTTGTGTGTGTGTGTGGTGTGTGTGTGTGTGTGGTGTGTGTGTGTGTGTGTGTGTGTGTGTGTGTGTGTGTGTGTGTGTGTGTGTGTGTGTGTGCGTGCGTGCGTGCGTGCGTGCGTGCGTGCGTGCGTGGCGTGCGTGCGTGTGTGGTTGTGTGTGTGTGTGCGTGCGTGCGTGTGTGTGTTTGTGTTTGTGCGTGCTTACCTAATGTATGTATGCTCAGTTTGTTTTGGGTTGATTCTGTTTATATGGTCCCATAGGCGCAGTTGTGATTATAACTGAAGTAATACTGAGGTGATAGGAGTGAGTGGATGGTTTACTTGTTGCAGGTGTTTGCAGAGAACATTTGAAAACATGACAAACTAAGACTATACAATATAACATTTTGTAAAAAGCAGACCTTCTAGTGGTAGCTAGGTGGTTCTAGTGGCAGGTGGTTATAGAATGCAATTATAACTAATTTAAAAAAATATGGCTAGGCTACATAACCTCTAGATGTCACCCCGTTGTGTCTGTGTCTGTACTGTAAATTGTCCCGCTGTTATTGTCTGCTTCTGTTTACTGTAGTGACTGCTATTGTGCCATGTTCCTCTATGGCGTTCAATGTGGGTTCTCTCAATGGGGATTTTTCTGTCTCTGTGTCAGGCAATGGCAACTACTGAGTTACCACTGTTCAGACATTACTGTGTCAAAAATACATTTGTCATCCATGCAGTATGTAAAAACTCCTCATGACTTGATGAAACATAAAATACACATGACGTTTTGGTAAGCTTTGTTCTTCACCGCTAAAGTCAACATTGCTTGTGTAAGCATAGGGAAAGAACAGATGCAACAACTTTGATGTGAAAACCCATTGTTCTCCTCGTGAAGTCTCAGCCAGTACCATGCCGGCCAGGCTATCAGGGACATTGTTGCCGCCAAGCAACTTGAGGAAAAAGTGTTATAGATGTCCTCAACATATTCAAACGCAATAGTTTCCTTTAGCCTGGTTGTCTTAAAGTTTCTGCATTGATTCACCACTGACATATCCTGGCCTTGCCAAATAAGATAACTGTCATGCTCTGACCTTAGATATCTATGTTTACTTTATATTTTGGTTAGGTCAGGGTGTGACGAGGGTGGGTATGCTAGTTTTTGTATTGTCTAGGGGTTTTGTAGTTCTAGGGGTTTTGTAGGTCTATGTATTTGTATGTCTATGGTGGCCTGATATGGTTCCCAATCAGAGGCAGCTGTTTATCGTTGTCTCTGATTGGGGATCATATTTAGGTAGCAATTTTCCCTTTTGTGTTCATGGGTTCTTATTCTATGTTTAGTTGCCTGTGTGCACTATTCATATAGCTTCACGTTTCGTTCGTTTTGTTGTTTGGTTAGTTTGTGCAGTGTTCTTTCTTTAAATAAAAGAAGAATGTACGTATACCACGCTGCACCTTGGTCCGATCTTTATGACGAACGGGACAATAACACAATGTTGACTAAAGAAGAAATAGACTAGCAGTATCACAGAAATAGTGATTAAATGTGTTTCTCTATGACTGGAACCCAGGCTAGATGTCCCTTACCTGTATACCGCAGATACAGTTGAAGTCGGAAGTTTACATACACTTAGGTTGGAGTCATTAAAACTAGTTTTTTCAACCACTCCACATATTTCTTGTTAACAAACTATAGTTTTGGCAAGTTGGTTAGGACATCTACTTTGTGCATGACACAAGTCATTTTTCCAACAATTGTTTACAGACAGATTATTTCACTCATAATTCACTATCACAATTCCAGTGGGTCAGAAGTTTACATACACTAAGTTGACTGTGCCTTTAAACAGCTTGGAAAATTCCAGAAAATGATGTCATGGCTTTAGAAGCTTCTGATTGGCTAATTGACATAATTTGAGTCAATTGGAGGTGTACCTGTGGATGTATTTCAAGGCCTATATTCAAACTCAGTACCTCTTTGCTTGACATCATGGGAAAATCAAAAGAAATCAGCCAAGACCGCACCAAAAAAATTGTAGACCTCCACAAGTCTGGTTCATCCTTGGGAGCAATTTCCAAACGCCTGAAGGTACCACGATCATCTGTACAAACAATAGTACGTAAGTACAAACACCGTGGGACCACACAGCCATCATACCGCTCAGGAAGGAGACGTGTTCTGTCTCCTAGAGATGAGCGTACTTTGGTGAGAAGTGCAAATAAATCCCAGAACAACAGCAAAAGACCGTGTGAAGATGCTGGAGGAAACAGGTACAAAAGTATCTACATCCACAGTAAAACGAGTCCTATATCGACATAACCTGAAAGGCCGCTCACCAAGGAAGAAGCCACTGCTCCAAAGCTGCCATAAAAAAGCCAGACTACGGTTTGCAACTGCACATGGATAAATGTCCTCTGGTCTGATGAAACAAAAATAGACCTGTTTGGCCATAATGACCATCGTTATGTTTGGAGGAAAAAGGGGGAGGCTTGCAAGCCAAAAAACACCATCCCAACCGTGAAGCACGGTTGTGGAAGCATCATGTTGTCGGGGTGCTTTTTTGCAGGAGGGACTGGTGCACTTCACAAAATAGATGGCATCATGAGGGATGAAAATTATGTGAATATATTGAAGCAACATCTCAAGACATCAGTCAGGAAGTTAAAGGTTGGTCACGAATGGGTCTTCCAAATGGACGATGACCCCAAGCATACTTCCAAAGTTGTGGCAAAATGGCTTAAGGACAACAAAGTCAAGGTATTGGAGTGGCCATCACAAAGCTCTGACCTCAATCCTATAGAAAATTTGTGAGCAGAACTGAAAAAGCGTGTGCGAGAAAGGAGGCCTACAAACCTGACTCAGTTACACCAGCTCTGTCAGGAGGAATGGGCCAAAATTCACACAACTTATTGTGGGAAGCTTGTGGAAGGCTACCCGAAACGGTTGACCTAGGTTAAACAATTGAAAGGCAATGCTACCAAGTAGTAACTGAGTGTATGTAAACTTCTGACCCACTGGGAATGTGATGAAAGAAATAAAAGCTGAAATAAATCATTCTCTCTACTATTATTCTGACATTTCACATTCTTAAAATAAAGTGGTGATCTTAACTGACCTAAGACAGGGAATTTTTACTAGGATTAAATGTCAGGAATTGTGAAAAACTGAGTTTAAATGTATTTGGCTAAGGTGTATGTAAACTTCCGACTTCACTGTATATGATGTACAGGTAACTGACAAAATAAAGTAAATACAAAGTATATTTTAAGGATGTTCTTCCACACAGGTGTGTTTCCTGAGTTAATTAAGCAATTAAAACATTACATCATGCTTAAGGTCATTTATACAAATGCCCAGTTGCCCATTATTTTGGCTACCATGGCTAGAAGAAGAGATCTCATTGATTTTGAAAGAGGTGTCTGAAAGGAGCATAGGGGGTTTAAAGGATGTGTGTGTTTCTCAGTCAGGCACATATACAGATAGAGCTCTACCTGTGCAGAGTACATGCCCCTTTGCCCTTCCTGTCTCCGAAGTGCCCTTTTAGGTGGTGGTATAATTTCACTAAAACTTCTTTTTTTCTATACATTTTTTGTCATTGTTGTTCGGAACCCACTGCCCGCAAGTCATCTTGATGTCGTCAAGTTCGGCACCCCCCTCCCTGTCCGTTGGTTGCGCCTGTTGGTCTGCCCTGTACGGAGCTCGCACACTCCGGGTTGTGTTATTATCTCAGTCTGCCCTTTATAGAGATCGCAGGCCCCGTATCCAAACATGCATGGGTTGAGGGATGTGGTCACCATTTGAGTGTGTGTAGCTAGCTACCTAGTTTAAATATCAACATTACTGCCACAGCAGCATAATATTTGATTCACACTTTATAACACTTGATTTAACCTACATCATCATCAATATTTGGTCTGGTTGGCTGATACATGCAGCAGAGAGACGCAGAAAGACATAGAGAGGAGCGGCAGTATCAACAACCCTCTGACCCAACTCCATCGGTTTCTTCTAGAGTTGCACGTGTGTCAGGGCAGCAGCAACACAGGTAGACTACATTCTAGCTTACCACCATTATAAATATCCACACAAGCCTCTAGCTTGAGTTAGTAGATTATGAGTATTATATTATGAAGTTATTATTTGATACAAGCATTGAAGATAAATCACAATCAGTAAAATAAATTGAGCTAGCTAACTTGCAGATCTACATCAATCATCAACGTCAATGATCAGCTGATAGCCCACCATCTGTTCCCGATGTCGATCATCTGTTTAGGAGGCACTGTAACTAGCTTGCTTACAATTTGTGATGTTGAGTGAATGTGTTGTTGCAGAAATAAATAGGCCTATGCTCAACTTTTTTTTTTTGCTACAGGCATTTGGTATATTATGAATTTTGAGATGTGAATTATGGAAGTCATTTTGTTTTCCAAGTGGGGGACCTGACCCTTGAACCTGCCCCCTGATTGGCAGTGAAAAAGTACCCAATTGTCATAGAAAATGACTCAAGTAAAAGTGAAAGTCACCCTGTAAAATACTACTTGAGTAAGTCTAAAAGTATTTGCTTTTAAATATACTGTAATGAAACAGGCAGGGAGCAGGTCTCGAACCCTCGACCTTCTAGCCCGAGGTCCGGCACGCTATCGACTGTGCCGCAAAAGTATGCTCGAACGGCAGAGTCGATTTCCGCGCTTATAAACCCAGGGTCGTTACAATACTTAAGAATCAAAAGTAAATGTAATTGCTAAAATATACTTACCTATCAAAAGTAAAAGTAAAGTTTGAATAATAAAATAAATATATGGAGTACAAAGTACATTAAAAGTGAAAGTTGTCGAAAATATAAATAGTAAAGTAAAGCACAGATACCCCCAAAAAACTACTTAAGTAGTACTTTAAAGTATTTTTACTTAAGTACTTTACACCACTGCTGAATGGTCTGTGCACGGCCCTGGTCTCAGTCACCAGATCTCAACCCAATTGAACACTTATTGGAGTTTCTGGAGCGGCACCTGAGACAGCGTTTTACAACAAAACATCAAATTGTGGAATTTCTTGTGGAAGAATGGTGCTGCATCTCTCCAATAAATCAAATCAAATCAAATGTATTTATATAGCCCTTCTTACATCAGCTGATATCTCAAAGTGCTGTACAGAAACCCAGCCTAAAACCCCAAACAGCAAGCAATGCAGGTGTAGAAGCACGGTGGCTAGGAAGAACTCCCTAGAAAGGCCAAAACCTAGGAAGAAACCTAGAGAGGAACCAGGCTATGAGGGGTGGCCAGTCCTCTTCTGGCTGTGCCGGGTGGAGATTATAAAAGAACATGGCCAAGATGCTCAAATGTTCATAAATGACCAGCATGGTCAAGTAATAATAATCACAGTGGTTGTCGAGGGTGCAACAAGTCAGCACCTCAGGAGTAAATGTCAGTTGGCTTTTCATAGCCGATCATTGAGAGTATCTCTCCCGCTCCTGCTGTCTCTAGAGAGTTGAAAACAGCAGGTCTGGGACAGGTAGCACGTCCGGTGAACAGGTCAGGGTTCCATAGCCGCAGGCAGAACAGTTGAAACTGGAGCAGCAGCACGGCCAGGTGGACTGGGGACAGCAAGGAGTCATCATGCCAGGTAGTCCTGAGGCAAGGTCCTAGGGCTCAGGTCCCACGAGAGTTAGAAAGAAAGAAAGAAGGAAAGAGAGAATTAGAGAGAGCATACTTAAATTCACACAGGACACCGGATAAGACAGGAGAAATACTGCAGATATAACAGACTGACCCTAGCCCCCCGACACATAAACTACCGCAGCATAAATACTGGCGGCTGAGACAGGAGGGGTCAGGAGACACTGTGGCCCCATCCGATGATACCCCCGGACAGGGCCAAACAGGCAGGATATAACCCCACCCACTTTGCCAAAGCACAGCCCCCACACCACTAGAGGGATACCTTCAACCGCCAACTTACCATCCTGAGACAAGGCCGAGTATAGCCCACAAAGATCTCCGCCACGGCACAACCCAAGGGGGAGCGCCAACCCAGACAGGAAGACCACGTCAGTGACTCAACCCACTTAAGTGACGAACCCCTCCTAGGGACGGCATGGAAGAGCACCAGTAAGCCAGTGACTCAGCCCCTGTAATAGGGTTAGAGGCAGAGAATCCCAGTGGAGAGAGGGGAACCGGCCAGGCAGAGACAGCACGGGCGGTTCGTTGCGATAGAGTTTCAGACACTTGTAGCATCTATGCCAAGGCACATTGAAGCTGTTCTGGCTCGTGGTGGCCCAACACCCTATTAAGACACTTTATGTTGGTGTTTCCTTTATTTTGTCAGCTACCTGTATAATATGATATATGATCTTTTCTCTACAGGTGTGGTTCTGATGGAGATCTCTGAGGTGCACAGGAAGGTTCACCTGGAGCTGGAGGAGAACGTAAGCTTTCCTGCTGACCTACTGTCACTTCTTCTCTTGGTAGTTTTTTGTTATGTAATTACCATTTTACCATCTAATTGCTAATTAAGTGGAAGACTGAAGTCAAGGGTTACCATTCTCTTTGACCTGCGTTGGATGTTCATGTCGACACACATATCCATAGTCCTCTACGCCAACTCTCTCTTTCTCACAGTGACTTAGTCATTAACAGACCTCCTTTATCCTCTAAACACACCAAGAACACAACAAAGCCTAGAGAGAAATCCCACCTGGACACAAGACAACTGTTAGTTCTTTTGTCATTTAGACCATTCCTTTCAGCTTGTGCTCTCTGTTCTGTCTGTTGGGTTTCTTGTTGAGGCCTGGGGGTGAGAGGCTTGGCATACGTGTAGGAAATCAAGTGACTCTGGTTGGTGTCACTGGTGTTGTAACTGTGACAAGAGCAAGACACAACTAGCTCTTAGACAGTATCATCTCTAATCACTCACTACGTCTAAGTTACAATACTATACAATACAGATAGTCTAGACTGAAGCAGGTGCATTCTCATGTTTCTTCAGCTGTCATCGTACTTCTTCTGTGTTTTTTATTCTATTTTCATTGTTATATACAGTGCATTTGGAAAGTATTCAGACCCATTGACATTTTCCACATTTTGTTAAGTTACAGCCTTATTCTAAAATTGACTAAATTGTTTTTTTTATCATCAATCTACACACAATACCCCATAATGACGAAGCAAAAACAGGTTTTTAGAAATGTTTGCGAATTTACAAAAATGAAACAATCCGGGAAATATCACAGTATTCAGACCCTTTACTCAGTACTTTGTTGAAGCATCTTTGGCAGCAATTACAGCCTTGAGTCTTCTTGGGTATGAAACTACAAGTTTGGCACACCTTTATTTGGGGAGTTTCTTCCGTTTTTCTCTGCAGATCCTCTCAAGTCGGTCAGGTTGGATGGAGAGCGTCGCTGCTCATCTATTTTCAGGTTTTGCCGGAGATGTTCAATCGGGTTCAAGTCCGGGCTCTGGCTGGGCCACTCAAGGACATTCAGAGACTTGTCCCGAAGCCACTCTTGTGTTGTTTTGGCTGTATGCTTAGGGTCGTTGTCCTGTTGGAAGGTGAACCTTTGCCCCAGTCTGAGGTCCTGAGCGCTCTGGAGCAGGTTTTCATCAAGGATCTCTCTGTACTTTGCTCCACTCATCTTTCCCTCGATCCTGACAAGTCTCCCAGTCCCTGCCACTGAAAAATATCCCCACAGTATGATGCTGCAACCACCATGCTTCACCAGAGGAATGGTACCAGATTTCCTCCAGACGTGACTCTTCAGGCCAAATAGTTCCATCTTGGTTTCATCAGACCAGAGAATCTTGTTTCTTATGGACGAGGGGCCTTTAGGTTCCTTACGGCAAACTCCAAGCGGGCTGTCATGTGCCTTTTATTGATGAGTGGTTTCCATCTGGCCACTCTATCATAAAGGCCTGATTGGTGGAGTGCTGCAGAGATGGTTGTCCTTCTGGAAGGTTCTCCCATCTACATAGAGGGATGGGAGTTTGGTGGTTCCAAACTTCTTCCATTTAAGAATCATGGAGCCCACTGTGTTCTTGGGGACCTTCAATGCTACAGAAATGTTTTGGTACCCTTCCCCAGTTCTGTGCCTCGACACAATCCTGTCTTGGAGCTCTATGGACAATTCCTTCGACCACATGGCTTGGTTTTTGATCTGACATGCACTGTCAACTGTGGGATCTTATATAGACAGGTGTGTGGTTTTCCAAATCATGTCCAATCAATTGAATTTACCACAGGTGGACTCCAATCCAGTTGTAGAAACATCTCAAGGATGATCAATGGAAACAGGATGCACCTGAGCTCAATTTTGAGTGTCATAACAAAGGGTCTGAATACTAATTTAAATAAGGTATTTCTGTTTTTTTATTTGTAATACATTTGCTAACATTAATAAAAACCTGTTTTCGCTTTTCCATTATGGGGTATTATATGTAGATTGATGAGGGAAAAAATTAGCACTGCATTGTTGGGAAAGAGTTCTCAAGAAAAAATGTCACTGTACTGTTTTATACCTATTGTATCCTATGTATGAAAAATTATCACTGCAATGTTGGGAAAGAGTTCGCAAGGAAAAATTTCACTGTACTGCTTTATACCTATTGTATCCTATGCACAAGGCGGATAAACTTTGAAACGTTGATTATTGTCGAATTTAAGATGATTTGATCTATGAATATTTATAGTATTGGTCGTAATAAGAAGAGATATGATCAAATAAAATGTATTCTCACTACAGTATACATGTATTACACATTTTATTGCAATTCAGAACTGTAGTAAAGCTTTTGTCCTAGCCTTACAAGGCTCCTACTTGTCTTTCACTGGGCTCCAAGTAAAGCGACATGCCAACGAAGCATGGTTAGTTATTTCTGAGATATCTGAGAGAACGAAGGAAGGAGAAAGTAGTCAATGTTTAACTATTTGGAGAGGTAGATAAGACATACCTGTTGTTAGAATTCCCCTCAGTTAGAAAGCTATTATCACCGCTACATTCCTCTGGCTCAGCCACACAACTCTTATTCTGATGTCACCATCTTGCCATGGTTATGGTATTGTTAAATGTTTATATATCGACTTGAACTGGATTCTTTCTGTTCAGTTCAAGCGGTTCCACAAAGAAATCATTGCTGAGCTGGAGAGGAAAACAGAGATGGATGTCAAATATATGACTGTAAGTACATTGTCCACTATAGGACTTTGGCAAGGGACAATCTAATCACAAGGAGTGTGTGTGTGTGTGCATGTTTGTGTACGGGTCTGCATGTCTACGTATGCAGGTATGTAAGTGCACACTTAATTATGGTCTCCTCTCTCCTCAATATCCCCTATCCTTGCATTCAGTAAAAGTCTTCTCCATCTCTACATCAAACTTCTCTTAACCTCTGTATCTCTCATCCAGGCCACATTCAAGCGGTACCAGACGGAGCACAAGCTGAAGCAGGACTCTCTGGAGCGCTCTCAGACGGACCTGAAGAAGCTGCGGAGGAAGAGCCAGGGGAAACAAGTCACCAAGTACGAGATCAAGGAGAACGAGGTGAGACTAGAACCAGATCTTGATTAATCAAGGAGAACGAGGTGAGACTAGAACCAGATCTTGATTAATCAAGGAGAACTAGGTGAGACTAGAACCAGATCTTGATTAATCAAGGAGAACGAGGTGAGACTAGAACCAGATCTTAACTAATCAAGGAGAACGAGGTGAGACTAGAACCAGATCTTAATAATCAAGGAGAATGAGGTGAGACTAGAACCAGATCTTAATTAATCAAGGAGAACGAGGTGAGACTAGAACCAGATCTTAATTAATCAAGGAGAACGAGGTGAGACTAGAATCAGATCTTAACTAATCAAGGAGAACGAGGTGAGACTAAAAACAGATCTCATCTTATCTCACAGGGGGTCTCAGTGATCAGACTCATCTGTTCACTCAATGCACCATCGGTACGCTAGTCAGAAAAGTCCCTTAAGTTCCGCTTTATGAATGTTCTCCATTTTCAAGCGAGAAGTGGCTCGGTGTCCAGTTCGTTTTTTCTGATGATGTGAGCATGTGCTTGGATTCCTTTGAGTTCCTGGAAGTTTCTCAGATGGCTAGAAAGGGACTTTAACAGACAGTCACGTGACTTTACCCTCATCCAGAAACACTTGTTGGTGTATGTGTCCAGTATCAATATAAAAACCAAACAGAACATTATTGCTCTTGGTTGCCATGGTTGTCTTGTTTTGTTTACATAAACAAAGCTGAATCCTTCTATGGACTCCCTTATGCAACGGGTGGCTCTAATTCTGAATGGTGATTGGTTAAAACAGCATTCCAGCCGTTGTCTATTCCAAAAGTTACTAAATCTATGACATTAAAATGCCTATTTACTCTGTTCCACTGTCTCATCAGCCCAGCCAGGCAATTTATAAACTTGATCTCCACTATAAAAAGCATCTAGACATTACCTCACATTTCTTTTAGACTAACATTTAGTTTTCAACAGCAGAGTTTTGTATAAACATTGTTTCAATATTCAAATTTGATCTCCAGCTGTCTCATAATAATGAACGTGTCGGGAGTCGGGATGAGGCAGACAGGAAGGCAGCGTTTCTCAGCCTGTCAAAATCATGAATCAGCTGGCATCATTTTTATTGATATATACAAAGAACTATCAACAGAAACAGGTAAAACAAAGTGATTTTGTTAGCTGTGTTGTTGGCTAGCTCCTCTGAACAAATGTCCTGACAAGAGAGCACATTTTCTACGCGAGGCGAAATCGTGCATCAATAGCTTATTGTTATGGATTTATCCAAGTAAATTCACTAGAAAATAGCTTAAACAAACATAAATGCAGCTACTTTGCTGTTCTGTTCAACGTGACTGTAAGTTAGCCGTAGTTGGCTAACTAGCAAGCAAGGGATAAGAACGTTGCCAGCCAGTATGGCAATGGAACATTTAGAACGAACAACTGGGTCGCATCCATAGGAACAGACCAAAAAGACTGAACGACTGGGTCGGGTCTCTGGCAACCAAACCAATAGAACGAACGACCAGCCGGCTTGGGTAGCAACCTTGGATTTGTGTCGGGACTATATCTTATGGAAGGATGAAATAGTATTAATAAATCCATCAAAATATTATTTGTTATAAAAATATGTAAATATTTATTTGAATATGTTGGTAACCCGTTGTATAAAAGTGATAATTCCCTCGAAGCCGGTGTTTGGAGGATATATTGGCACGGTTTGCCAGCCATTGACTTCTTCTCGGGCCTAACAACACCCGTGCCAATATGACCTCCAAACACCGGCTTCGAGGGTGTTATCACTTAAATGATTTGCATGCATGGGGCAATAACCCATCGAGAATATCAAAGAAAACATTTATTAACTTTGTCTTGAAAATAGGGTATGTCATTGGCCCAGGTGGCTCCTTGATCTTGCCACACACCTCAAGGTGGAAAAACTGTACATAAAAGCGAGCGGGTGGAAAGGAAATGAACACTAAATATACACAATACCACCACACCTACAGTATAGCTGCGGGCAGATTCTTTGTTGTAATGTAAAGTGGAGTGCCGTCATTGCCTTTCCCCTTCACCAGTGGTGCAAGGTACTTAAGTTAAAATGCTTTACAGTACTACTTAAGTCATTTTTGGGGGTATCTGTACTTTACAATTTATATTTTTGACAACTTTTACTTTTACTCCACTACATTCCGAAAGAAAAGTATGTACTTTTTACACCATGCATTTTCCCTGACACCCAAAAGTACTCGTTACATTTCGAATGCTTAGCAGGACAGGAAAATGGTCCAGTTCACAAAGTGATCAAGAGAACATCCCTGGTCATCCCTCCTGCCTCTGATCATGCAGACTCACTAACATTTTTAAAAATGTAATTATTGCCTAAGTGTTGGAGTGTGTTGGAGTGATTTTCTTGTTTAAAAGAAACAAGAAAATCATGACATCTGGTTTGCGTAATATAAGGAATGTGAAATGATTTATACTTTTGCTTTGACTTTGATACTTAAGTATATTTTAGCAATTTACTTTTACTCAAGTATGAAAATTGGGTACTTTGTTCACCACTGCCCTTCACCTATAAAGCAACACTGAAGGCTCATCGAAAGGGACCAAATGGCTGTCATTACATTAGAATGGAGAGTGTATTTTAGTGAATTTGAGGAGCGGGAGCACTGTACACTCTTGCATGAGGATTGTGCTCTCAAGTGGGTGTAAAAAGCATGTACCCTTAACTGGCCAAGGGTACAGCCCCCTCTGGAGTATGAAGTGTGCACTTCGGAGTTTGTAGTTGGTCTTGAGTTGGTTGGTAGTATACACTCACTGAAAAGCTCCGTAGGATGTAGTGGGACTGGGAATGGGTGAGGCATTTTTAGTCAATAATGTCCACTCAAATAGAGTAGCCTTGGAGTGGTGCCTGGTAGCATATTTAGCCACTTACAGGAATCAGAGGATATACAGTAATAGTCTTCCTAACACAGTATACATTAAACATAGACTTCTTTAGTAAATCAATAGGACAAGTTGAGAGAGGGGCCAAGAAGATGCTGTCTGTTGATGAAACCCACTCTGGCTCTGCTTGATACAAGGCTGCCTGTGCAATAACTCCTCGTCCACTCCTGTTTTATTGACTGGTTTCACCAGCCCGACTTTGATGAGTGTCAGTTTATGAGGTGGGTTTATTTTTAGTAAGGGGCCCAATATATTGAGCTGCAACACATTTTTTATTATTGTTCTGACTGAAATCCGAGAAGCACTAGCTAACTGGAGGTTTTGAAGAGTAGAATCTTGTCTCTCTCTCTATTCAGTGATCATGATCTCTTCTTAATGGCTTCTTGGTTTTTATCTTGCTATTAACCATCTTTGTTTCAGTATGTAGATTACCTTTGCCTATGGAAAGAGGGCTGTAATCTAGTTTTATCTCAGAGAAACTAATAGACAGTAATGTATTGTGGCTTGCTATGTGGAAGGAAACTGGTTTGTCATTATCCTATGTATATGACACCTGTTGATTAGACTAGATAAGGGCCAACACATCCACACACCCATGAACACTTTCTACTGTCATGTATCAGACTGTAGAGTATATTTAGTTTCGCCTCTACTGTGATTTTCTGTGGTTCAGTTGTCAGAATATAGAAATGGATGGAAAAGGTAACATCCTGCTCTCTCCAAAGTCATGCATGAATGTCTTTAATGGAATTTGCCCACAAATCTGTCGTTTTCAAACCCCTACAGGTTTGCTGCAACACTTGAGCTCAATTCAAGTTTCAGGTTTCAAGTCGTATTTGTTACATGCACAAGTACAGTGAAATGGTTCTTTCTCCGTATGCCTGTCTTTCTCTCTCTATCCTCTATCTCTCTCTTCCTCCCCTCTGTCTTTCTCAGTCTTCCAGCTATTGTTTGCAGTATAAATTAAGCTCCATAGTTTAGTTGTGGCCGCATCGTAGGGGGAAGAGGGAGGGGAAGAGCGAGAGACAGGGGAGTGGGGGAGAGAGCGAAAGAGAGAGAGAGAGAGAGAGAGAGGAGGGGAGGGGGGAGAGAGAGAGAGAGACTGGGCTAAACATTAAAGGAGGGTCTGTGACACCACCACCACAACCCTAGAGACTAACCAGCTTTCGCTGTCGTCATGACAACCAGAAAAAGGAGAGGAGAGATAAGGGAGGAGACAGAGGGAGAGAGTTGTTTCAAAGAGGAGCTGAGCTTTGTCTGGGTGTGATGTCAGATTCCGTGGTCTGCTTTGTGAGGGTGTTTCAGTTCTGAGTCACTCTCTGGGAAGGAGTGTGTTCTGTTTCCCAAATGTCACCCTATTCCCTATATAGTGATCTACATTTGACTATACACTACATTGGGAATAGGGTGCCATTTGGGAGGCAGACGCAGGTTCTTTCAGCAGGGTGATTTTCTACAGGATAGGGATGGTGGAGTAACAACAGGGGGTGAGATGGAGCCAGACAGAGGAGAGACTTTGATTAGAAGGCTCATTAGTTATTCCTGAACAGTTAAGCAAGCTGCTTTTTTCTGAGCATGCAATTACAACCTTACTGAATGTTTTAACAATCAGTCTCCCTCTGTGTCCTCTCGTCAGTATCTGGAGACAATCTCATACATATACTGTACACGCAGAGTTAACAGTACGCCTGTCAGTAACCCAGTAATGACCTGTCCCCTTTAGTTCCTTAATGACCCCCCTGTCAGTTCAACCAACTCTAACTGACCTGTCCCCTTTAGTTCCTTAATGACCCCCCCCATCAGTTCAAACAACTCTAACTGACCTGTCCCCTTTAGTTCCTTAATGACCCCCCCATCAGTTCAAACAACTCCTAGACTGACCTGTCCTTAGTTCCTTTAATGACCCCCCATCGTTTCAAACAAACTCTAACTGACCTGATCCCCCTGTTCCTTACCAGTTCACTCTAACGACCTGTCCCTTATGCCTATGAACCCCCCGTCAGTTCCAACCAACTCTACTGACCTGTCCCCATTAGTTCCTTATGACGCCCCATCCAAAGTTCAAACAACCTCTAACCTGACCTGTCCCCTTTAGTTCCTTAATGACGCCCCCCGCTCCCCAATCAGTTCAAAACCAACTCTAACTGACCTGTCCGCCTTTATTCCTTAATGAACCCCCGTCAGTTCAACCAAACTCTAACTGACGCTGTCCCCTTTAGTTCCTTAAGAACCCGCGTCAGTTCAACCAACTCTAACTGACCTGTTCCTCTTTAGTTTCTTAAATGACCCCCCATGCAGTTCAAACAACTCTAAACTGAACGTGTCCCCTTTAGTTTCCTTGAATGACCCCCATCAGTTCAAACAACTCCTAACTGACTCTGTCCCCTTTATAGTTCCTTGATGACCCCCCCCCCCCCATTCAGTTCAACCCAAACCCAACTGACCTGTCCCCTTTAGTTCCTTCAATGAACCCCCGTCAGTTCAAAACACTCTAACTGACCTGTCCCCTTTAGTTCTTTAATGACCCCCCCATCAGTTCAACCAACTATAACTGACCTGTCCCCTTTAGTTCCTTAATGACCCCCGCCCATCAGTTCAACCAACTCTAACTGACGCTGTCCTCCTTTAGTTCCTTTAATGACCCCCCCATCCAGTTCAACCAACTCAACTGACCTGTCCCCTTAGTTCCTTAATGACCCCCCCCCCTCCCCCCATCTAGTTCAAACAACTCTACTGCCTGTCCCTTTAGTTCCTTAATGAACCCCGTCAGTTCAACCAACTCTAACTGACCTGTCCCCTTTAGTTCCTTAATGAACCCCCCGTCAGTTCAACCAACTCTAACTGACCTGTCCTCTTTAGTTCCTTAATGACCCCCCCATCAGTTCAACCAACTCTAACTGACCTGTCCCTTTAGTTCTTAATGACCCCCCCCCATCAGTTCAACCAACTCTAACTGACCTGTCCTTTTAGTCCTTAATGACCCCCCCATCATGTTCAAACAACTCTAACTGACCTGTCCCCTTTAGTTCCTTAATGACCCCCCCCCCTCCCATCAGTTCAAACAACTCTAACTGACTTGTCCCCTTTAGTTCCTTAATGAACCCCCCCCCCTCCCCCATCAGTTCAACAACTCTAACTGACCTGTCCCCTTTAGTTCCTTAATGAACCCCCCGTCAGTTACCCAACTCTAACTGACCTGTCCCCCTTAGTTCCTTAATGACCCCCCCCATCAGTTCAAACAACTCTAAACTGACCTTGTCCCCTTTAGTTCCTTGATGACCCCCCATCAGTTCAAACAACTCTAACTGACCTGTCCCCTTTAGTTCCTTGATGACCCCCCCCCCCCCCCCCATCAGTTTCAACCAACCCTAACTGACCTGTCCCCTTTAGTTCCTTAATGAACCCCCCCAGTTCAAACAACTCTAACTGACCTGTCCCCTTTAGTTCTTTAATGACCCCCCCATCAGTTCAACCAACTCTAACTGACCTGTCCCTTTAGTTCCTTAATGACCCCCCCATCAGTTCAACAACTCTAACTGACCTGTCTCTTAGGTTCCTTAATGACCCCCCCATTTCTTCAAACAACTCTAACTGACCTGTCCCCTTTAGTTCCTTAATGACCCCCCCCCTCCCATCAGTTCAAACAACTCTAACTGACCTGTCCCTTTAGTTCCTTAATGACCCCCCCCCCCTCCCATCAGTTCAAACAACTCTAACTGACCTGTCCCCTTTAGTTCCTTGATGACCCCCCCCCCCCCTCCCATCAGTTCAAACAACTCTAACTGACCTGTCCCTTTAGTTCCTTGATGACCCCCCCCCATCAGTTCAACCAACCCTAACTGACCTGTCCCCTTTAGTTCCTTAATGACCCCCATCAGTTCAACCAACTCTTCTGACCTGTCCTCTTTAGTTCCTTAATGACCCCCCCGTCAGTTCAACCAACCCTAACTGACCTGTCCCCTTTAGTTCCTTAATGAACCCCCCGTCAGTTCCAAACAACTCTAACTGACCTGTCCCCTTTTAGTTCCTTAATGACCCCCCATCAGTTCAACCAACTCTAACTGACCTGTCCCCTTTAGTTCCTTAATGACCCCCCCCCCCCATCAGTTCAACCAACCCTTACTAACCTGTCCCCTTTAGTTCCTTAATGACCCCCCCCCATCAGTTCAACCAACCCTTACTAACCTGTCCTCTTTAGTTCCCTTAATGACCCCCCCGTCAGTTCAACCAACCCTAATTGACCTGTCTCTCCTCTTCCCTCAGTATATGAAGACCATCTCGTCGCGGCAGAGTGACATGCAGAAGTTCATCGCTGACGGCTGCAGAGAGGCCCTCCTGGAGGAGAAGAGACGATTCTGCTTTCTGGTCGACAAACACTGCATGTTCTCCTACCATGTCACCGCCTTCCATGAGAAGGTACTGCACATGAGGGGTTTAGTCCTTTAGTTAACCTTTAGTCATTTAGGCCTAAAGTAGATGTCCTTTTTTTAAAGTAAGGCGAGGGATTAAAAATTAGCATTTAGGACCTCAGACTGGGGCGAAGGTTCACCATCCAACAGGACAACGAACCTAAGCACACAGCCAAGACAACACAGGAGTGGCTTTGGGACAAGTCTATGAATGTCCTTGAGTGGTCCAGCCAGAGCCCGGACTTGAACCAGATCGAACTCTCTGGAGAGACCTGAAAATAGCTGTGCAGCAACGTTCCCCATCCAACCTGACAGAGCTTCAGAGGATCTGCAGAGAAGAATGGGAGAAACTCCCCAAATACAGTTGTGCCAAACTTGTAGCGTCATACCCAAGAAGATGCGAGGCTGTAATCGCAGCCAAAGGGGCTTCAACAGAGTACTGAGTAAAGGGTCTGAATACTTATGAATACTTACTGTATGTTTGTTTTTTGTATTTATTTATTTTTTGCAAAAATGTCTAATAACTTGTTTTTGCTTTGTCATTATGGGGTATTATGTGTAGGTTGATGAAGGCATAAACTCTTTTTTTAATCCATTTTAGAATAAAACTGTAATGTAACAAAATGTGGAAACAGTTAAGGGGTCTGAATACTAGCAGTCTACTAAAGTAATCAGACCTATTCTTTCTGGAACTAACTGCTTCAGCTTCTATTCAGCTTGAATTCTACATTTAACACTTCTCCCACTACCATACAAATATTTTTAAACAGCTGTTGCAACCACACACTTTCTTCAGAAAATGTACCTTTTCTAGTTTTGTCATATTTATCTTACCTTAGTGTTTGCAGGCTGACTAGCATCTATTGAGTTGCAATGTCCCATAAATTGAATGCCCAAATCAACTTAAAGTATCTACAAAACAAGTTTTGCAGTCACATAACCCAAATGGGGGCGGCAGGTAGCCTAGTGGTTAGAGCGATAGGCCAGTAACCGTAAAGGTTGTGAGATCGAATCCCCGATCTGACAATGTAAAAATCTGTCGTTCTGCCCCTGAACAAGGCAGTTAACCCACTGTTCCTAAGCCGTCACTGTAAATAATACTTTTTTCTCAACTGACTTACCTAGTTAAATTAAGGTTAAAAAAAATGGAAGGCTACAGTTTTTTTTGTCCTAAAATTACTGTTCATAATATACACATTTTTATTTGGATTCACATGATTCGATTCAAGGGGATTGACAGAATCCAACCTACTACAATAGCAAAGTGAATTGTTTGTTTCGTCAAAAATAATAATTTTAAATAATCGATTCACATAAATCAAATTAAATGTTCAAACCCATAAAAAATATATTTATGTGAAGCGGGGCATCCGTTAAACAGTAAATCAACTTTGTTAGGCCATAGTTAACCTTGACTTAAAGGTAGACTCAGTGATGTGACATCCTCATACACAGAGGGGTTACTTCCTAGTTAGTCACATCAACAACAGCAGGATTCAAATCTACCAAATAGATTTGTGCCCTCTCGAGGCATTATGCCCACCTTGGGGTTGATATGGCTGAGATTATATGTGTTGTTCAGCACTGTAACCAATGCTCCCCCTAACTTGGCCATATAACATACTAGTTATGAATGCTTTATAAAGCTTTATTGCACCTTTATAACTGGTCTATATCTATCTGCACTGTAGGCCAAAGAGCTGCTGGCGGTAAAGCTGCCCAGCTGGCAGGATAAATGCAGCGATGCCACCAAGGTCCCTGACACGGTGATGACCATGATAAAGGGGCTCCGCACTCCCGTGTCTGGAACCCCAGAAGCCTCGCCTCGCGTTGAGTGCTACAACAGGGTGAGTGGGATGTCATGGCTGTTATTACACTGTTGTTACAATGCTATAACAAGAGAAGGACAAGCTATAATCATTCACCGCTTTACTTGGTTTAAAGGCTTGGCTCTTCTCATAAATGATATTTGCTCTTCTAGATGGATTGCATGTACTGTGACTTGCATGTACATAACATAACCTGTTTTATGTCTTCTCTATCAGAACAATGGGGACTCGATGGTTCCCCCACCAGCCCCCCAGCTGAAGGCCCAGATCAGTCCACTGGTTAACATGTTCAACCAGGACGTTCCCCACGCCTCCATCACATCCACATACACCTCCACATCAGACCACAACTCAGGTACTACTGCAGCCTCACACCTCAGGCTTCAGTCTTTGGATTGAAGTTTGGGTATGTGTTTCATTGTGTGTGTAGTTGTACATGTACTCCATATCAAAAATGTGAAAATATAGCAGGTTTTGGTAGCTGGTATCTTATATAGAGATTATGTTTAGTTTTACAGAGTCTCACACCACCTTCCCCATGTAAGTATGCTGCCTTTCGTAATCTGACTTGTACAAATGGATAAAATAGATAACAGAGATAAAACTATAGGTGCTGTCCTAATCTACATGTAATGTCTTGTTTGGGAATATTTGATCTTGTGCACCGGGGCCTTATTGAGTACATGTGCTAGACAGATCATATTCAGAAATCCAAAGAAGGTTCAGGACGGCTTCTGAATTCCCTTCAAATTGTGCTGCATCTTCCCTTTAATCCTGCTAATGTATCTGTTCTTACTTCATTTGTTCTCCATGTCTTCTTTTATTGAATGTTCAAATTATACAGAAAATTCCGCTGCAAAACCAATTGTCCTCTTTAATGATTCAATTTTTCTTCTCCGCATGGTAATTTAGACCAGGGTTATAAATCACTTGCTATAAGCCATGTCTTCTCCCTGATATACTTAGCAAAGTATCAATTTGAACTCTGCTATTGTAAATATCAAGTATTTCAGAGAGTCCTTGCTGTCTTTCTGCAATTTGATAGTAAAAAAACATTTAACTTGAACTTTGACCTTACAGACCAGGGCAGTATGGAGGACGGTGGCAGTCTGTCTCTGTCCAGGTCGGTGTCGATAGGTTCAGGGCTGAACGTGGGCAGGAAGCAACGGGTCAGGACCATCTTCCCTCACACGGCCGGCAACAATAACACACTCCTTTCCTTTGACGACGGTGACATCATCATGCTGCTAATCCAGGAGGACAAGGATGGATGGCTGTATGGAGAGCTGGAGAATACCCGGCAGTAAGTCTCTATTCACTGGTTAATAAGGCCTTTATGAACCTTTTTGAAGCTTTATTACTCCTTTATAAAGGCTCATTAACCTGGAGAAGATCTGGCAGTAAGTCACTATTTACTGGTTATTAAGGGTTTATGAGGGTTTTTGAAGCTTTATTACAGGTTTATAAAAGCTTATTGACATCACTGGTATTAAGAGTTTGTAAAGCTTTATTACACTTTTACAAAGATTTATTACACCTTTATTACACAATAATTCAGGCCTTATTAACCTATAGATGCAGATCTAAGGTCTCTCAGAGAAGTTATGCAATGTTGCCACCAACATTCGTGCAATTTCCTTCTGTGGTACAGGTGTTGGTATTCACACAACTGTTTTTAGGTGTGTAACGATAAGGAAATGTACTGTATCTCCGCAAATACGCAAGTGTATCAACTTGGGAATTGTTCTCATTTTTGAGGAGGCAATACTTAAAGAGTTTATTTCCAAAACGCCATATGCACCAATTTTTCACATTTGTGTTTTTTCATCAGCAATGATTGCTTATAAGTACCTTCATGTTTGTGTATCATATTACTGTTCTCAGATTTTTTATTCATAGATTCTAGATGTGTATGTTTTTTTGCAAAACGCTATATATCCATTATTTACCTGGAATGGAATGTTCGTATCCTGTATATTTGACTGTGATATGTGGTTGTCTCACCTAACTATTTTAAGATGCTTACTCGTCAGTTGCACTGGATAAGAGCATCTGCTAAATTACTCAAATGTCAAATGTAAATGTTTTTCATACAGATCATCAGATACTACTGTATTGCATTATTTATTTGAAATATTTTTTAAATATTGATGTCACAAATATACAATTTGTACAGTTCTTTATATAAACACATATTTGTTACATTTGACTGTGTAAAACCGAGCAGTACTACTTATTTCTCTGAGAGTGATGCGGATATGTAGCAATCTTTGTTTACGTTTTTTTCATCTCTGACTACAGTGGCGATAGAACCAGGTACCAGTTGAAAGTAGCGCAGTGGAAAATTGGTGCTCATTATGTTTTGTTAAGCCGTTAAATGTCAGGTCTGAAAGTAATGTTATTGTTAAAGCAGTTGTATCTGTGCCATTCACAATAGTATTTCAGAAGATGAGTTGTGGGTAATTGAATATTATTTCAGAAGACCAGGTGTGGGTAATTGCGGTGAGGCCACAGAGACCGATGGCTCAAAACCACCTTGGTAATTATGTGTGCATGCTTTGATGGCTGGTCTTGTGTCTCCCTCTCTCTATCTGTTCATTAAAGTCATTAGTGCTCATATGTAGGTGAAAGATCAGAGAATAGGAGAGAGAGGGAGAGAGAGTGCTTTAAGCAGAGATGTTAGTCTACCTGCCTTGACATTTTCCCTCTGAAACAAATTAGCAAAGTCCATTTCATGACCCTTTGACATTGTCAGCCATTATTATTGCTTTGGGAATGAAATTGTTTTTAAAGTTATCAGTGACAGCTTGTCAAGAACAGAGACTTGGTACCTCCAAGTAAACAGCCCATAAGCAACCCGTTTAATATTAGCATAATATAATATGACATTTTTTTAATTTTCTTTTTACAGTGAGATTTGGCTTGGGAACAATTTCTGTATTTCTTAACTTGAAACAGTGTCTTCGAAGCGAATCTGTCATATATTTGATCATTGAAATATGTGTTTCACATGCCTTCAGGGACATTTGGCTTACTTCAAGTGAGAATATACACTACCAGTCAAAAGTTTGGGGTCACTTAGAAATGTCCTTGTTTTTGAAAGAAAAGCTAATTTTTTGTCCTTTAAAATAACATAAAATTGATCAGAAATACAGTGTAGACATCGTTAATGTTGTAAATGACTATTGTAGCTGGAAACAACTGATTTTTAATGGAATATCTACATAGGCGTACAGAGGCCCATTATCAGTAACCATCACTCCTGTGTTCCAATGGCACGTTGTGTTAGCTAATCCAAGTTTATCATTTTAAAAGGCTAAATGATCATTAGAAAACCCTTTTGAAATTATGTTAGCACAGCTGAAAACTGTTGGGCTGATTAAAGAAGCAATAAAACTGGCCTTCTTTAGACTAGTTGAGTATCTGGAGCATCAGCATTTGTGGGTTCGATTACAGGCTCAAAATGTACAGAAACAAAAAACTTTTTTCTGAAACTGGTCAGTCTATTCTTATTCTGAGAAATGAAGGCTATTCCATGCGAGAAATATCCAAGAAACTGAAGATTTTGTACAACGCTGTGTACTACTCCCTTCACAGAACAGGGCAAACTGGCTTTAACCAGAATAGAAAGAGGGGTGGCAGGCTCAACGTCAACAGTGAAGAAGCGACTTCGGGATGCTGGCCTTCTAGGCAGAGTTACAAAGAAAAAGCCATATCTCAGACCGGCCAATAAAAATAAAAGATTAAGATGGGCAAAATAACACAGACAGTGGACAGAGGAACTCTGCCTAGAAGGCCAGCATCCCGGAGTCGCCTCTTCACGGTTGACGTTGAGACTGGTGTTTTGCGGGCACTATTTAATGAAGCTGCCAGTTGAGGACTTGTGAGGCATCTGTTTCTCAAACTAGACACTCTAATGTACTTGTCCTCTTGCTCAGTTGTGCACCGGGGCCTCCCACTCCTCTTTCTATTCTGGTTAGAGCCAGTTTGCGCTGCTCTGTGAAGGGAGTAGTACACAGCATTGTACGAGATCTTCAGTTTCTTGGCAATTTGTCGCATGGAATAGCTTTCATTTCTCAGAACAAGAATAAACTGACGAGTTTCAGAAAAAAAAGCTATTTGTTTCTGGCCATTTTGAGCCTGTAATCGAACAAGCAAATGCTGATGCTCCAGATACTCAGCTAGTCTAAAGAAGGCCAGTTTTATCAGAACAAGAGTTTTCAGCTGTGTAAACATAATTGCAAAAGGCTTTTCTAATGATCAATTAGCCTTTTTAAAATGATAAACTTGGATTAGCTAACACAACGTGCCATTGGAACACAGGAGTGATGGTTGCTGATAATGGGCCTGTGTAGATATTCCATTAAAAAATCAGTTGTTTCCAGCTACAATAGTCATTTAGAACATTAGCAATGTCTACACTGTATTTCTGATCAACTTGATGTTATTTTAATGCTTTTCTTTCAAAAACAAGAACATTTCTAAGTGACCCCAAACTGTTGAACGGTAGTATATATTTTTTAATGATGTTATTCATTGTTGTTTTATTTGGCAAATATTTTGGTGTGTCTGTGTTTGTTTCAGGCGGGGGTGGTTTCCCTCATCATACTGCCGACCTTACAATGAACCACTGATCTCAAACAGGTAAGACCAAGACACATATAACCATGTGATAATCTTATGATATTGCTTACAACTACCCAATCCTCTCAGATCTTTAGGGGTCTTTCAAGAAGTGTCTAGAATAAGTACAAACAAGGTTATTTTGGACCAGGTAAAGTTGTAAAATGTGTGTGTATCTGTCTATGTCTACAGTTTGGGGACACCGGTGCGTTGTCTGAGTGTGGCCAGTCTTCCGGAACAGGAAGAGGAAGAGCCTGTTCTGCTGCCGCCACCAGACTACAGCGACGGGAAGGAGAGTAGCCCTGTCAGAATGGTCAGCTCCTCCACACCCTCACCCAAAAACACGGTCAGAACCCAGTCATCCCTTCCATATTCTCACCTTACAGTACAGTCAGCAACCCACTTTAAAGTGACCTACGGGGTCTCTGAAATGTCTGAACAACTTTGATTTCAGTTGTTTATCAGCCCACATGCTGGGAAATTGTCTCCTTAGGGTGAAAGTTAAACCTCCACACTCTCCTCAGGTTTATTGTTGGATGACCTAACGTGGAAGACTTTTTACTAGTGTATTTTCACCTGGGCTAGTTAGGGATGTACTCCCACCACCAGGAACACATTAAGCTAGGTCATGACAGAAACAGGGTTTTGAGGTTGTGTGTTAATGTAACCCCTGTCTGCCACACTCTCAGCTGTCCCAATAGGAGAACCCTTTTTGATTCCAGGTAGAAACCTTTTAGGTTCCATGTAGAACTCTTTTGGGCTTCATGTAGAACTCTCCTTGGAAAGGGTTCTACATAAAACCCAAAATGGTTCTACCTGGAACCAAAAGGGTTCTTCAAATGGTTATCCTATAGGGACAGCCAAAGAACCCTTATAGGCTTTAAATAGCACATAAGTAGAGTGAGGTGGAGGAGGAGCAAGAGAGAGAAAGAGAATGAGAGAGAGCTGTCACCTCGAAAAATAAAGACATTTAAAAAATGCTCCCTGCCTGGTTTTGTCTCTGCGCAGGAATGGAGGGAGGGACACAGAAAGGGAGGGAGGGAAGGAAGGAGGGAGGACAACGGGGGTATAGGCCTACACAGAAATATTGCTCATCCACACAGCTTCAATTAGGACCTGCATGGTGTCAGCTGGTTTGAGAATGAAGTAATCAAGTAGTCTCTCTCTTTCCTCTCATTGCCTTTGTGTGCTGGAACTGCTGCCTCAGGGCTTTGAGAGAAATACAGTTAGGGATGTTATCGTAATAGAGTTGGCATCCCTCCCTCCCCTTTCTCTCCCCTCCTCTCCCCCATGCCCCCCCATCTGCTCTTCTCCTTCCCTTTCTCTCTACTTCTCCAAGTTGCCTCCCCATCTGTTCTCCCCATTCCCCACCTCTCACCCTTTCCTTCTTAGAAGTCCCATACTTTCTTGCTACCCTCCCCCTTTGATCCCCCTCCCCCCCTCCTCACTTCCATTTGATCATGTGATCGTAGAGAGGTGACTTTGCTCTTTGCGTTGTTATTGTTGCTGCCAGATTGTTTAATGGTCTCTGATGTAAGCCACTCCATGGAGCCTCTCGCATAGGTGCCTCTGTGCCCTCACTTCTGGACACAGACTGCCCTCTAGTGGAATGTTAGGGTACTGGTTATGTCCTTAAGTAGCAGCAGTGTTCCTGTGCTGTACAAAAACTTAACAGCCTTCAGGCTGATCCACTGTTAGATTGGTTCTTCAAGACATCAGATAAGGATACAAAATGAACACAACTTGGAGAGGGTTTGTTTACTCTCATCCATCATCAGATATTTTATTTTAATTTCTGAGAGTGCAGACATTTTTTTGTTAGACAGATACACATTCATACATCCTAAAACATAGCTAAGTAATCAGTTCAGCATCTCATTTAAAACTATCTTCATCACGCTCACTTGTTTGGATTTAAAATAAGATTTCCATCTACTCAGAGAAGAGGTGTTTCTAGAGGTGTTTCTAGAGGTGTTTCTAGAGGTGTTTCTAGAGGTGTTTCTAGAGGTGTTTCTAGAGGTGTTTCTAGAGGAGTTTCTTCTAGAGGTGTTTCTAGAGGTGTTTCTAGAGTTTCTAGGGGTGTTTCTAGAGGTGTTTCTAGAGTTTCTGGAGGTGTTTCTAGAGGTGTTTCTAGAGTTTCTAAAGGTGTTTCTAGAGGTGTTTCTAAAGGTGTTTCTAGATAGTTTCTAGAGGTGTTTCTAGGGAGTTTCTAGAGGTGTTTCTAGAGGTGTTTCTAGAGTGTCTAGAGGTGTTTCTAGAGGTGTTTCTAGGGAGTTTCTAGAGGTGTGTCTAGAGGTGTTTCTAGAGGTGTTTCTAGAGGTGTTTCTATAGGTGTTTCTAGAGAGTTTCTAGAGGTGTTTCTAGAGGTGTTTCTAGAGGTGTTTCTAAAGGTGTTTCTAAAGGTGTTTCTAGGGAGTTTCTAGAGGTGTTTCTAGAGTGTCTAGAGGTGTTTCTAGAGGTGTTTCTAGAGGTGTTTCTAGAGTTTCTAGAGGTGTTTCTATAGGTGTTTCTAGAGAGTTTCTAGAGGTGTTTCTAGAGGTGTTTCTAGAGGTGTTTCACATTTGTAATGTTGAGTGTCCTTAATGTGGTTGTAGATTTGCTGATAGCAGTAGTCAGCTGTTATGCAACAATTGCAGTCTACCTGTGATACGTTTCTTGAGGTGTTTCTAGAGGTGTTTCTAGAGATGTTTCTAGAGGTGTTTTTAGAGGTGTGCTGTGTGCTGGCCTTTCTAGACATTCTAGATTCCTGACTCCCAACGTGAGGTCATGGTACACTCCGTCTCCGTACGTCCCAGAGTTCTTCACTTGGGAGTGACACAACGACTGTATGTGTTGACAGTTGACACCCTTATCCAACCTGTCTGACTAGAGACAACTAGAAACAACCTTTCACACTCACAGCTGCACGGGAGGCAATACAGCATGTACTAAATATGCACAGCATGTATCTGAACTTTTAAGTGTTTCTCTTTCTTTCATTTTGTAAACAGAATAATCTACCCAATGGGGTTGGAAAGGCTCCCTTTCTGGGGTAAGTCATATAATAACTATGCTATAACATTATAACCTATCACCTGGATTATGCACTGATTTTGATGGGAAATTTGAATAAAAAATAATATGGATCTCACCTATTACAATGTGTTATTGAAATATTTTCCAGAGGTGGGAATCCCTTTGCCACTGTCAAACTGAGACCTACAGTGACCAATGACAGATCAGCACCAATCGTCTGATAACCAGGGATCATCCAGACAGAGGATTTATGAAGCTTGGAATCTCTGCACCACCAACACTTCAGAATCACAGTCCTACAAGATGTCTAGATAGCCTGGCTTTTACTCTGCTTCAGCAAAGCAGCTCCATTGTTGCTAGGTCCGTTGCAACTGCATTGTAAAACAGACCAGTGAAGTGACAATAAATATGGGCAGTGCTGAGACAGACTAATATCCAGGCTACCTTCCTGACTCATCAGCACTCAGATAAAAAATGAATAATAATAATAATAATAATCTGTCTGTAGTAGTTGTGGGAATTTGTTGGGAAAAGAAGAGCTCAGTTATTTTCCATGTTTATTTTTTCATTATTTACGTGCCCATTTTTAAATGGGGAGACTATTTATGTAAACATACGAAACAAATTGAGTTTAAACAGTGAGAGTTTATGGAATAATGAATATACCGACTAGGCACAGACATCCATCCATTCAGCATCTATTTTTGATTTACAGTTGGTTGAGTAATGTGAATTTAATGTGAAATCAACAACAAATTGCACCATGTCATTGGATTTAGGTTCAAAGTTGGTTGAAAAAAAGACAAAATTCCCTTATATTGAAGACTTTACGCAAAATCCAATCTGTTTTCCATGTTGTTTTAACTTCATCACAAATATATTTTGTTGTTGAAATGACGTGGAAACAAAGTTGATTCAATCCATTTATGTCTAGTAGGTAGTAGTGTCCATTTTTTTATTAAAATAAGGGATTTTTGATTTGACATAGACTACCAAATGAATGTATTCTGAATGGGGAATGCATTGACATATGGACCCTGCCATGCTATTTCTTCATACTTTTAAATTGTATTTTTTCAAACTTGTTCAAAAGTTCATGATGTTTATACAATAATTGTAGGGCTGAAATTTCTTTTTGGCTTTTCATGGTAAGCTGAAGGTTGTGTGCATACAAATACACAATTGTTGTAAATCACAATCACATTGTTTTTGGTATAAATACAGTATGAGCCATGCAGTATATCAAAAGAGTAAACCGTTTTTTTCCCTTCCTTCTGTGTAGAGTAATTCATGATACACACCACACTGCTGTCCATGCTAATTGATGATTACCATCCCAAATAAGTATTTGAAATGAACACGGGACATGGTTCCTCCTCTTCTATCTCTGTTCAGATACTGATGTGTATTGTTTTCATTCTCTAAAGGTGAGAAGGAAAAATATGTAACATGATGTTCTATCCTTGTCCTCAAGTTTTGTAAATATATCATGGGCAAAATGGTTGTCTGAAAAAATATATATATATTTCTTGGCACCATGTAGACTAATGTAATGTTATCTCACAGTGAAACAAGATAACCATTACATGGTCCTTCATGTATTGGCTTTGCAATGTACTGCCATAGCCTACTGTGTATCTGTATGAAGACTTGCATTATAATTGAATATGTTGTTCATCCCTTAATACATGAGATGAAATGGAGAATAACAAGCTTTGGTTGTCTTTTATTGAATTAGTCGTGTTTTATATTGAATGAATGAGTAGGCTACCATTCTTTCCGGACCCATAGTAAATAGCTTTAAGTTATGTTAATTTGATTACCATAAACACACACACATAAATCTTTCAATAAAGATGTCTATGTTTACCACAAGAGTCAATTTTCACTACTATTTTGTCAGGTCATAAGACACATTTAGAAGGAAACGCATGAGACAACACTGGGGATTGTCAGTAGGACATTACTGTCCATGCCTAGGTAATTCTATAACATCCACTCTCTACTCCTAGTGGTTATAGCCAGTGTCTGTTTGTCTGTCTGTCTGAGGGTGTTGGGGGAAAAGCCCATTTCTGTTCTAACCAAATTTACTTTTACGTTTGTCCATTTAGCAGACTTACAGTCAGTGCAACAACACATCACAATCATTTTAAGTAAAACTTTCCTCAATAAAACAGCTATCAGCAAAGTCAGTGCTGGTAACGAAAGATAAGAGCAATATTGTATTGTATTGTATTATATTCTATTGTATTACATTCTCCAATGTTATTATCCAGATCTTGTAATGCCCTGTAATAATAAAGCTCCTATCATCGCCTACTGGACAAATTCAGCCATTGGTTCATTTGGTGCAGCAGCCAATCCGCGTTTACAGTAAAACACCACACTTCCTGTTTCGGATTAAAGAAAATATCGCTATTAATGGTATATTCAATCTGATATGACGAATGAATTGCAGTGATTTACCATACCGTTTATGAGAGAGAACACACGGTAAGTGATGAGCTATTGCTAACTATTACATTTATGGCTGTGCTTTAGTGGTAAGCCTCCCTGTAACGCTTAAATAGCAATGTCAAGCTAATATTTACTCCGTGCTAGCCAGGCCATTCATTGTATGTATAGTCATGCCACGTTTGTAATGTTGAGTGTCCTTTATGTGATTGTAGATTTGCTGATAGCAGTAGTCAGCTGTTATGCTACAATTGCAGTCTACCTGCGATAAATTTAGCATGCTAACAGTAGACTACTTTGTAAACCAACCAAAAGCTGAGCTACTATGTGTCACGTAGGTGCCCGATAATCTACAATGTATCAATGTTGACCATTCACCATCCTATTACAATGTAGCAAACGTAATTCATGTGCCACTGTATTTTCTCAGTGAGTGACAATGTTGCAGTTTAGCAAGTACCAGTATCTAGAGACTCTCGAGTTAATTGGGCGAGTCACTAGATCAGATCGCAGCTTGCTTCAGATAGTATACAGGTTTATCTCTCTGGCTAGTTTATTGATTGTTTGTGACAGGGGCTACAACTTCGTAGAGCAGCACTCGCCCCAGGCATTACATAACGTACTGGGATCAGGATAGGATGTAATAGGTTGAGGCTGCCCCGCCTAGACACTAGTGTAAGGTCAGTTTAGCCTTTTACCCCAGTGGTGGAAAAAGTACTCAATTGTCATACTTGAGTAAAGGTAAGGTAATAGAAAATGACTCAAGTAAAGGTGAAAGTCACCCAGTAAAATACTACTTGAGTAAAAGTCTAAAAGTATTTGGTTTTAAATATACTTAAGTATCAAAAGTGAATGGAATTGCTCAAATGTACTTAAGTATCAAAAGTAAAAGTATAAATCATTTCAACTTCCTTATATTATTAAGCAAACCAGACAGCACAATTTTATTTTTTTAATTTATTGGTGGATAGCCAGGGGCAAACTCCAACACTCAGACATAATTTACAAACGAAGCATTTATATTTAGTGAGTCTGCCAGATCAGAGGCAGTAGGGTTGACCAGGGATGTTCTCTTGTGTGAATTGGACCATTTTCCTGTCAAAATGTAACGAGTACTTTACGGTGTCAGGGAAAATGTTTGAAGTAGGAAGTACATTATTTTCTTTAGGAATGTAGCGAAGTAAAAGTTGCCAAAAATATAAAAAGTAAAGTACAGATACCCCCAAAACCAACTTAAGTAGTACTTTAAAGTATTTTTACTTAAGTACTATACACCACTGCTTTTACCCTTACATGGATAGATGGAATAGAGGCAGACTCTGTACTATAGCTTATTGTACACTCCTTGCTTCCAGAAGAGAGATGAGGCAGGGCCATGGGCCATGAGGGAGAGCTGAACAGAAGGTCAGCAGTGAGCATGCTGATTCAGACTCACTAGCCTGCTGGCTAGCCTAGCTACATCACTAGACTGTTTTAATTAGAAACATGATTTCCTTATTATTAGACCAAGCAGTTTGGCTGGGTGTGTGCCTCTCAAGGAGGGTAATTTGAGAGAACTCGCTCTCTCGCTTCCTCTCTCTTTTTCTTCCTCCTTACCCCCTTTATACTCCTCCCTCTCTGTGACCTCTGCTAATTGTCCATCCTCCTCTTCCCCATTTCTCATCCCTCTTTCTAAATGAAAACAAGGCATCTTACTTTGTTATGTCTTCCTTCTCCCTAGGCCTGACCATGCCTGTGTCCCTGCTGTGGGCAGTGGATGTGTACGGGCGTGTTTACAGCCTGTCCACTGGAGGGCAGCAGTGGGAGCAGTGTCATGATGCCTTGTTAGAGTTTAAGAGGGTGACAGCCGTACAGCAGTGTTGCTGGGGTATCGCCTGTGACCACCACATCTACCTGAATGTCCACTCTAGTGATGTACCCATACGTTACCAGGAGGAGACATACGAGAACCAGGTACATGGTGTGTGTGTGTCCTCGGGACGGACAGGTTTAGGGTCATGAAATATTGTGTGGGTGGGTGCCGAACGGGTTGAATATAGATTTGTTTTTTAATAGAAAATACATAAATGCATAATTATTGTGCAAGTCATATCTTTAGGCTACATTGAGGTTCTTCTTTCTTTATCTGGTGTTAGTACGTAGCCCAAGCCTAAACTATAAGGGCCTAACTGTAGCGTGCCAAATATACGGCCAAATGCTTTTGAAAAAGTTAACCTCGATCCACTGAAGCAAAAATGACAGTGTCGGAGTTTAATTCAATAAGAAAAAAGCTGTGAAATGTAGAGTTGAAAATAAATAGGAGGGCCAGAACAGTATTCTAATGTTTGGGAAAATTTTTGTGAAATGGCAAAAGAGGATGATAGCAGTGTCGGCTATGTCATACGTGATGATTGTGAGGCACTATACAAATTCGACAGTCACAAACGGGAACCTCTTAAGGATCGGACTCTTTTTTTAAATTTCCGCCTAAAATGACATACCCAAATCTAACTGCCTGTAGCTCAGGACCTGAAGCAAGGCTATGCATATTCTTGATACAATTTTGAAAGGAAACATTTAGAAGTTTGTGGAAATGTGAAATGAATGTAGGAGAATATAACACATTAGATCTGGTAGAAGATAATACAAACAAAAAAGCATGCGTTTTCTATTTTTTTGTTTGTTCCATCATCTTTGAAATGCAAGAGAAAGGCCATACATTGAGATAGGATTCTATGTGTAATTTAGGCGTTGTACACAAGATGGCAGTAGTGTGTGTGCAAAGTTTCAGACTGATCCAGTGAAGAATTACATCACTACACAATATTTTGTATCAAGTCTGCCATGAGTTTGACCAAATGTGCCGAAGTGGTCAATTTATACATTTTCAAGTACATAACTATAGAGAACATACATAAATACTAAGGGGGGGGTCTACTGTAAATTGAACACTGCAGTTAGATTAACAATAATTTAAGCTTCCTGCCCATATAAGACATGTCTATGTCTCGGAAAGTTGGCTGTTGTTTACAACATCATTCTAGTCACATTATTGCATATTGAGCAAAAACTGTCCCGACCGATCCTGTAGAGGTTAAAATGGTACGCCAAGGGAACTGTAGGCGACTGTTCAAATGGGTTAAATGGATGGAATAATAGCCTAACTGAAATCTGGACACTGACTGTAGGTCTATAACCTTTCACATAACCTAATAGAATATTAACTCTTGCAGAATTGAGCATTCCTTGCAGTACAATTATACACCAAATGTTAATTTTGACTCTCTGGAACAGGAGTGAAGAAATATATTCTTGATTTATTTCATTCTCTCATCTTGAGAGAATGAAACAGAATGAAACCGGTTAGTGACTGTCTGTAAAGATGCTATCTTTATCAGCATCATAGAAGCTGATACTATTTCAACCACATCAAATATGCATCCAAGCCGAACTGAAGTCTTATCAGCAACATGTTGGGTCTATTTAACAGCTTTTAATTTTCTTAAAACCGGTCAAACTGATTTTGCGCGGGAAATCTTTCCATTTTTTTTTTTTTGTTATTGCATTTTCTCCCTGGTTCATAAACGTCTTTGCTCCACTAGAGAAGCAGAGATGAAAGAGAAAACAAACTTTACCGACGTCAACTAGATTGAAGCATTCATTCGATCAATTTATGACATTATACTGGCGATCAACTGTTTATTTAGTCTTCTAGGGCAACAAGTAATGACAGAAGAGAAGCTGCATATATCTAATTATAGACAAGTTGACTAACAAATAGCCTACCAAAATGTCTGAAAATATAAGCAGAAACATATTCCTATCTAAAAAGGCCTGTCAAAAGATCATTCTTCCTCTGACTGTACAGTGCATTTTCTATATTTGTGGGTTAGGGTTGGGTGCAGATTTTCACTTTATCATATATAGTCGGGTGTTTGCAGGTGGGTTATTAGAAATTGCGGGCGGGTGCAGGTGTACAAATAGCTGACCTGCGCATCACTAGTGTGTGTGTGTATTTCTGCTTATTTTGCACCTGCTGCATTTATGGTTCTTATAATTCTCTCTCTCAGAGATGGAATCCCAAGGATAACTTCTCGGATCACTTGTTGCCGAGCGACCGCTGGCATTGGAGTGACATCACAGGGCTGGAACACCAACCCCTGGACAGTTTCCTTCTTCCCTCGACCAACTGGGAGTGGGAGGGGGACTGGTACATCGACGAGAACTTTGGAGGAGAACCCACAGAGAAAGGAGTGAGTGTCTGTTGTTCTTCGCTATTTTTCTCACACTCTCACTCTCTCTTTCTCTCTGTCTTTATCGGTATCTTTCTCTCTTGTCTCCCCATTTTAGACGTTCCCTCTGTTCTCACCTTCTCTCTTTCCCTCACTCTCTCTTTCCTTCCCTCCCTCTATGTCATTGTCTTACCCTCACCTACGATGATTCATGTGTGAATGGATTTGTCTGTGTGTCTGCAGGGTTGGACCTATGCCATGGACTTCCCTGCCACTTACATCAAAGACAAGAAGTGGAACTCGTGTGTCCGTCGCAGGCGATGGATCCGCTACAGGAGGTACAAGGCCACGGACACCTGGGCCAAGGTGTGTATTTGGAGCAATATAATCACCTGTCACAACTAGGATGTAACTGTATGCCTCTGCTGTGAATGCTTTCTTCATGTACTGAACTGTACTCATCATGTACTGTAGGTTTGTTTAGGCCTGTGTGTGTGTGTGTGTGTGTGTTGACCCGTATCTCTCTGTGTTACCAGATCCCATCCGAGGGTCACAGTGGTCCCCTGCCAGACCCCTTTAATGACATCAGCTGTGGAGGCTGGGAGATCAGTGAGGAGCCCAGGGGGAGGCTGTCTCTGTGGGCTGTCTCTCTACAGGGCAAGGTATTACACGCACACACACATATATGCACACACACAAACACACTAATACATGCACACACACATGAATGGCATGGACACACGCGCGCACACACAGCTCAGAGGGCGAGGTCATATCTCCAGAGATCACAAAACACACACATACAACACAAATGTATTCGTAAACTAACAAATCAATTTGATTGACTAATTGCCTGTGTGTGTATGATCTGGGTCATTAGGTGTGGTTTCGTGAGGGTATCCATCACCACAGCCCAGAGGGGGATGGCTGGGAGGAGGTGTCTCTGCCTGGGGAGGTGGTGCAGATCAGCTGTGGGCCAGGGGACCTGGTTTGGGCTGTGCTCTGGGAGGGACAACTCATTGTCAGGGAGGGCATCACCAGAGACTGCCCACAAGGTGGCTGGTTAACAGAGGAAGTGTGTGTGTGTGTGTATTCGTGTGAGAGAGAGAGAGAGAGCGAGAAGGAGACAGAGAATGAGAGACCACATGTTTGTGTCTGTTTGTGTGTGTGCAAGGGAGAGAGAGATGGAGAGAGGAAACATTTTTGTGAGCGAGAGAGAGCCTGGGAGTGTGTCTAATGGTGTCTTTCCTCCTCTTCTCTCTCTGCCAGGCTCGTCCTGGGTGGTGGTGGACTCTCCCAACCCAGAGGCCGGGGCCATCCACGTAGCTGTGGGGGACAACGTAGTCTGGGCCGTCACCAAGGACAACAAAGTAAGACTATATGAAACACTCTCATGTATGCTCTCTAACGCTTCCCTTGTCAGCAGTAAGTTCCTGATGATTATCTCTCTGTATCTGTCAGGTATGGTTCAGGCGTGGCATCAACTCCCATAACCCATGTGGTTCAGGCTGGATCGGGATGGTCGGGGAGATGGTCATGGTCAACGTGGGCCTCAACGACCAGGTAAGGATTTGATCAATGTTTATTAACAGACCTTCTAATAGATTGTCAGGTAAGTTCTCTGAGTGTGGTTTATAAAGATTCACTTTGTCCATGGTGCTGAAACATATTTGGTCGGGCATTCTACACAGGTCAACGTCTGTTTGTTCTGACTCTGTCCAGGTGTGGGGTATTAGCTGTGTGGACCGGGCAGTGTATTTCCGTCAGGGTGTGACCTCCAGTGAGTTGAGTGGTAAAGCCTGGAAGGCTGTCAACGTGCCCCGAGACGGAGACATCAGGTCCCACTCCTCCGCCAGCATTAGCAGTCTGCACAGGTGGACATGGACACGGAATACTGTGACACATTTCCAATGCTTGGGCAATCTCATCTACATAAAACGATTAGCCAAACAGTCTGCTAGCTGGGTGCTCTGCGTAATACTAATATCTCTCTCTCCCTCTCTCTCTCTCTCTCTCTCCCCGTCCCACAGTGCTGGTTGTTTCTTCAGTGGTGAGGTCCAAGCCCAGTCTGTGATGAGTGAAGACTCGGACACAGAGGGCGGTCCACAGAGGGCGGTCCTAGAAGTAGGGTCATGCCCCTCCTCTCCTCCCCCTGAGCCCCCTCCCATCGACCCCGACGTCCCCAAACCACGCATCCCTAAGGTCACCAGCGACAGCTTCATCTCTGAGATGCTCTCCGACCGTGAGGTCAAACAGGAGGGGGCCACCGCTGCCACCACTGCCAGTCCCTCTATCCCAGAAGAGGAAGTCGCTCTTGGGGAACCGGAGGCCAAGTGTCCCCCTCCGGCCCTGCTTCTCTCCCCCAGCCTGTCTGGAGGGCTTGGGGACCCCCAGTGGAGTAACGTGGACCTGGAAGAGACCCAGACTCACCTGGCTGTGGGGCCTGCCGTGGTGAGAGGGGACTCGGCTGACACCTGTAGTCTGTCCTCGGTGGCCACCTACACCCTGTGTCAGGGGGAGCCGTATGGGGCAGATGAACACCCGCTCTGGGCATGGGTCAGTGGAGGAGGCTGTGGTGTGAACTGTCACTCCCAGCTCAACTGGTTCAACTCTGCCACAGGTGAGACACAGATACTGTAGATATTGTATCGCTTTGAAATGGTATTTCTCCTGTATATTAAAACAAGTCTAGGAATAAGCAAAACGCCAGCTGCAACTCGCAATTAAACCAGAATAGACACTTCTGCCTGATGTAACAGTGTCTCTCTGCTTTTTCCTTGTTGTTGTTGAGCCACTGGAGTGTTTCCTCACACGTTGTTGATCAAGTTTGGACCTTTGTCTTATTGTCTCTCCTAGCCCTGGCATCATCAGTCCAGTCCATGAGTCTGTCCATCAGTCCAGCCCAGACAGCTGCCTGGCGGAAACAGATCTATGAGCAGCTCAGCGAACGCTCCAAGAGAGAGATGGACCACTTTAAACACTACGAACAGGCCGTAGAACAGGTACCGACAACTTGAACGTTTACAAATGCTACTTTTTGGTTGCTTGCCTTGATTTAATGAGTTTTGTTTATGACTTGCCCTTGTTGTATAGACGTTGATTAGTCTCCCTCCCTCCCCTCCTTCTCTCCCTCCCTCCCCCCCTCCGTCCCAGTCTGTGTGGGTGAAGAAAGGGACCATGCAGTGGTGGAGGGACTGGAAGCCCCATAAGTGGGTGGATGTGAGGTTTGCCCTGGAGCAGTTCTCAGGGCCTGAGGGAAACCAGGACGGCATCCTCTTCCTCTACTACAACTTCAATGAGGAGAAGAAGGTGAGGGGAGGGGCACAGTGCCTGTGTATGTGTGCCTGTGTGTGGGTGTTTTCTGTGATGAGTTATTTAGTCCTCGTTTTCTCCTCCTCTCCTCCCTCTCTCCAGTATCTGCATGCGTTCATCAACGAGGTGACTATCTTGGTGCCGGTGCTGAATGACTCCAAACACACGTTTGCCYTCTACACAGCAGAGAGGACCAAACAGAGGTGGCCTATCAGACTGGCTGCTGCCACTGAGGTGGAGATGCATGACTGGGTAGGTTATATGATCACTGTCTTCCATCTGAACCTGTCACAAAGTACAGTGCTCCATTTTCACATAATATCATGTTTTATTCATAAGCAAATGTCATGCTAAATTATGGATGGCGAAAGGGTTATGCCACAAAGAACCAGATATAACCATTTTTTTTAAATGAACCTTTTATGTAGTATGACTTTGCCTCTATGTAGGGCTTATGAAGACTTTATGTATGCTATATACGTCCTTTATAAGTTGTAGTTTGGTAAAAGTGGTGCCTTAATGTCTTGACTATGTTTCTCTGTACCCCCAGCTGGCCCTGCTGAGTGTGTCGTGCTGTGACGCCCGGGGGATCCAGGGTCCCCCTTCTAAACAAGCCATCTGGTCAGTCACCTGTAAAGGAGACATCTTTGTCTGTGAGCCTTCGCCTAGCCTGGAAGCCTGTCCCTACCCCACACCATGTGACCAGATGTAAGACATGTCCTCTGGGCTGTTATCAATGCTTTATAAAGGCTTGATAAATGAGACCTATGAATACAAACCTGCAGTACATCGTGAATTAGTTATTTGTGGATAAATAGATAGATATTTATTGATCAGATATATGCATTTACAACTGAATAGTCTTAACTGATAAAACATTGGTTGACAGTCACTGGAAAATTGTATATTTTTCTTTCTTTTGTCTCTAACCACATGTTGCTCTGCCCTGTCTGCCCTGTCTGCCCTGTCTGCCCTGTCTGCCCTGTCTGCCCTGTCTTCCCTGTCTGCCCTGTCTGCCCTGTCTTCCCTGTCTGTGTGTGTGTTTGCAGGTTCTGGCATCAGGTGGGGGGCCACCTACGTCTGGTGGAGTGTAACAGTCTGGGGGTGGTGTGGGGGGTAGGCTACGACCACACTGCCTGGGTCTACACCGGCGGCTATGGAGGGGGATTCTTGCAGGGTAAACACACTAAATATACACTAAACATAAACCTACTGGACTGGACTTAAAGCATATGCTAAACATGACCAAGTACTGTATAGCCACTAACAGGTAAACCAAACTGGCAACGTTGCGTGAGCGAGCATTGGAAAATAAATTAATGCGTACATGTTATTCAATCATTTCACCCAAACTGCTCACGCGCGTCAACGAACATCTGCCTTGCCGAACGCTAAAGTAGAACTTGGTTCTATTTGAGACGCTCAATGCGCTGCTAGTCACGCCTCTCCCACCTACTCATTGGTTTCCATGAGCATACAAACCCATGTGGGTGCTTTAAAGATGAATGAGGAGAGAAGATTTATTTATATAACCTTATTTAACCAGGCAAGTCAGTTAAGAACAAATTCTTATTTACAATGACGGTCTACCCCGGCCAAACCTGGACGACACTGGGCCAATTGTGAGCAGCCCGTGGGATTCCCAATCACGGCCAGATGTGATACAGCCTGGATTTGAACCAGGGACTGTAGTGACGCCTCTTGCACTGAGATGCAGTGCCTTAGACCACTGCGCCACTGTGAATTAATCGTCAGAATAGAGAAACACGCCATTTTGTATGACTCGGCACCATATTATTCATGTCAGGTAAAATAACAACCCAATGTTTATCTCCCAGGACAAATTAGCAAGCTATCTTAATGACCACGAATGTATATTTTGTGTTTCGAACAGTCCCCAAATTGATATAGTTGGCTCACATTTAGATTTGTTATTTTTACCTGTGTGTCATGATCGCATCTGGTGGGGATAGACAAAATCAACATGCGCAGGACCAGTTTGGTCAGGGTGAAAGGGTATTTATCAGCTCTACTTGATCTCAGCTCCTGACTATAATCTCTCTCTTGTCTTTGTCAGGTCTGGCCAGCAGCACAGATAACATCTACACCCAGACAGATGTGAAGTGTGTCTACATCTATGAGAACCAGAGGTGGAACCCAGTCACAGGTTACACCAACAGAGGCCTCCCAACAGACCGTTACATGTGGAGTGATGCAACAGGACTGCAGGAGTGTACCAAGGCCAACACCAAGCCTCCATCCCCTCACTGGACATGGGTGGGTATCACTAGCAGGACAAAATATGTCAATTTCACCCTCAATAGAGAGCAATAGTAATGACAACTTTTTTGTAGGCAGTAACTCTGCCATGGTTGGTCAAAGCCTATGGAGAAATTAATGGGGATTTTGTAGAAGTTTTGGATAAATAGAAAAAATAAGGTCTGTGGTAAACAGGTTTAGGAGACCGTAAACTTTTTTTAAACGAGATTATCTTCATCAGCCAATGTATTTTTTTTGCATTTATGTAATCAGAACGAGCACATTAAAGGCTTCATAATTCATAAAGGTCATGGACTACAAGCTGGCGAGCTCTATGGACAGTATCACATTTGAACTTAAACTAAACATGCACACAGTAGCAGTAGATGTCTAAAACGGTCCTACAAACAAAGCTTGTTATCATGACACAAGGCGAGACCCAGATGCAGACACAGGAGGCAGATGGTTGGAGTCTTACAATATTTATTAATCCAATAGGGTAAGGCAAGAGAATGGTCGTGGACAGGCAAAAGGGTCAAAACCAGTTCAGAGTCCAAAAGGTACTGAAGGGCAGGCAGAATCAAGGTCAGACCAGGCAGGATGATCAGGCAGGCGGGAAAGAAGTCCAGAGTCAGGCAGGGGTCAAAACCGGGAGGAGTAGCAAAAAGGAAATAGCAAAAGGAGTACGGGGAAAAACACGCTGGTTGACTTGACGAACTGGCACAGAGACAGGAAACACAGGGATAAATACACTGGTACAGAGAGACAGGAAACACAGGGATAAATACACTGGTACAGAGAGACAGGAAACGCAGGGATAAATACACTGGTACAGAGAGACAGGAAACACAGGGATAAATACACTGGCACAGAGACAGGAAACACAGGGATAAATACACTGGCACAGAGAGACAGGAAACACAGGGATAAATACACTGGTACAGAGAGACAGGAAACACAGGGATNCACAGGGATAAATACACTGGCACAGAGAGACAGGAAACACAGGGATAAATACACTGGTACAGAGAGACAGGAAACACAGGGATAAATACACTGGGGGAAACAAGCAACACCCGGAGGGGGTGGAGACAATAACGAGGACAGGTGAAACTGATCAGGGTGGGACACTTGTTTTGCTAACTGCTCTGTCTCTTATCAGGTAGCAGACTGGACCATTGACTATGGGATCTCCGGGGGGACAGACCGAGAGGGTTGGCAATACGCAGCTGATTTCCCAACGTGAGTGTACCTAACCTTCCCCAATACATATTCATTGGTCTATCTATCACATCAAGCTGAATCTTTTCCCAGCTTGAAAGCAACCATAATATTTGTTTACGTCACTGTCATGTATTTTCCCTCTCTCTGTATGTACTCTTCCAGGTCGTATCATGGCCACAAGACCTTGAAGGACTTTGTTCGTCGTAGACGATGGGCCAGGTACTGTATCTTACTACACAACAATGGCTCTGTTCCCTCATCACTGTTTATTTAGTCAGCACACAATAATAATATATTTGTTTTATATAGCGCTTTTCATTACAAAGAGAATCTCAAAGATAATAAACAAACAAAACAAATGTGGAGATCTGGCAGGTCTTGGGCGATGGTCATCCACAGCGTCAGATGACGAGGTGTTGTTGAGCAGGGTAGTTCAGAAAGGCTGGGCAGTACTTCAGAGGATGGAGCTTTGATGGCACAGAGAGGGAGTAGCGTCAGTCAGTTACTTAGACAAGCCCGGTGCTGTTCATCAGGCACCTCAGTCGTTGTGTACTCCTCCTCTGTAGGTAGGCTGGATAGTCCACTACTGAAGTGTAGCACCCACCTAGGTGATATACAATGGTCTGGTCTGCCTCATTCTGCCGACTCGGTACTCTGTTTAAACAACCCTGAGTTTGCGCTCTAGGTAGAAAAATGGCCCGTAAGCACATATCTAGGATCAGCTTTACTCTACCTAAATCCCAACCTTCGACATTGAGGGAAACACAATAACTGACCTTAGATTAGCTCTAGGACAGAGTTCTTCAACCCTGGTCTTGGGGACCTACAGGAAGTGTATGTTTTTGCTCCATCCCAGTACTAACACACCTAATTAACTAGTGGTACACTGGTCTAGTTGCGACTTATCTCCTATTTTAACAACCCTTGTAAACTACATGGGCAAAAGTATGTGGACACCTGCTCGTCGAACATCTCATTCCAAAATCATGGGCATTAATATGGAGTTGGTCCCCCTTTTGCTGCTATGACAGCCTTCACTCTTCTGGGAAGGCTTTCCGCTAAATGTTGGAACATTGCTGCGAGGACTTGCTTCCATTCAGCCACAAGAGCATTAGTGATGTCGGGCACTGATGCTGGGCAATTAGGCCTGGCTCGCAGTCGGCATTTCAATTCATCCCAAAGGTGTGCGATGGGGTTGAGGTCAAAGCTCTGTGCAGGACAGTTAAGTTCTTCCACACCAATCTCAACAAACTATTTCTGTTTGGACACAGCTTTGTGCACGGGGGCATTGTCAAGCTGTATCAAGAAAGGGTCTTCCCCAAACTGGGCTCCCGAATGGTGCAGTGGTCTACGGCACTGCATCGCAGTGCTAGAGGCATCACTACAGACCCTGGTTCGATTCCAGGCTGAATCACAACCAGCCGTGATTGGGAGTCCCATAGGGCGCCACACAATTGTCCCATTGTCGTCCAGTGCCTAGTTAAATAAAGGTTCAATAAAAACTGTTGCCACAAAGTTGGAAGCACAGAATAATCTAGAATGTCATTGTATGCTGTAGCTTTAAGATTTCCCTTCACTGGAACTAAGGAGCCTAGCCCGAACCATGAAAAACAGCTCCAGACCATCATTCCTGCTCCATCAAACTTTACAGTTGGCACTATGCATTCGGGCAGCTAGCCTTCTCCTGGCTTCCGCCAAACCCAGATTTGTCTGTCGGACTGCCAGATGGTGAAGCGTGATTCATCACTCCAGAGAACGCGTTTCCACTGCTTCAGAGTCCAATGGCGGCGAGCTTTACACCACTCCAGCCAACGATTGGCATTGCGCATGGTGATCTTAGGCTTGTGTGTGGCTGCTCGGCTATGGAAACCCATTTCATGAATCTCCCGACGAACAGCTCTTGTTCTGACGTTGCTTCCAGAGGCAGTTTGGAACTTGGTAGTGTACCGAGTACAGACGATTTTTACGCGCTATGCGGTTCAGCAATCAGTAGTCCTGTTCTGTGAGCTTGTGTGGCCTACCACTTCGTGGCTGAGCAGTTGTTGCTCCTAGACGTTTGTACTTCACAATAACAGCACTTACAGTTGACCGGGGCAGCTCTAGCAGGTCAGGAACTTGACAAATTGAGTTTTCGGAAAGGCGGCCTTTGACGGTGCCAGGTTGAAAGTCACTGAGCTCTTTAGTATGGGTCATTCTACTGCCAATGTTTGTCTATGGAGATTGCATGGTGGATGTTTGCTCGATTTTATACACCTGTCAGCAACGGGTGTGGCTGAAAAAGCCGAATCCACTCATTTGAAGGGCTGTCCACATACTTGTGTGTTTTTATATATAGTGTATTTCCTCTGACAGGAAGTGTAAACTGACGACCACAGGGCCGTGGCAGGAAGTCCCGCCCATCTTGTTGAGTGACGTGACCATCGTCCTGTGTGGAGCTCAGAGCAGTGTTGAGCCGATCCCTCTGTGGGCCATCAGTAACAAGGGAGACGTGCTCTGTAGACTGGGGGTCACCATACTGACTCCTGCCGTGAGTCTCACACACACACACAATATGTAAACACACATGTTCACTGTGAATACGCACACATTGTATTTGATAACCGAAGTGGTTGAGTGTGTTCCTAGGGGACGTCGTGGCTTCACGTGGGCACAGACCAGCCTTTTAAGTCTATCTCCATCGGGGGGGCCAACCAGGTGTGGGCCATTGCCAGGGATGGATCTGCCTTCTACAGGGGCTCTGTGTCCTCAGAGAGCCCTGCAGGTCAGCCAGAGAACCACGCAGAGCCCACACTCTGACAGAACCCAGGGTTCTCCCTCTAGTCTTACTGCTAATCAACAGTTCAGTTAGTCACTGAAATGTATTTCTAAAGCAGTTTTTACATCAGCAGTTGTCACAAAGTGCTTTGCAGTAATACTGTGGCTCAATTTTTCCTTTCTGGAGGAGCTTACCTCTCTGGGCTCTGGTTCATATCACAGAGATGCACCTTATGATGAAAGTAGACTAACCACTGGCTGTTTAATGTACTATTGCCCCCTGCAGGAGATTGCTGGTACCACATCCCCTGTCCTGGGAGACAGAAGCTCCAACAGGTGTCTGTAGGGAGAACGTCGGTCTACACTGTGGATCAAAATGGTACAACAGAAAATAATTTCATGACTTACTATGACACTTGTCTTTATTATCAGCTGTCTATTAGTTGTGCCATCTCAATGATTTATTTCTGTCATGATTTTAATGCTGTGCTCTCCATCCAGGTAACCTGTGGTTCAGACAGGGCCTGACTCCCAGCTACCCTCAGGGATCATCATGGGAACACATCTGCAACAATGTACGCAAGGTCTCCGTAGGACCTCTAGACCAGGTGAGCAGAACCTACAATCTAAAACCTGGGTGGTTGTCGTCAGCAATAATTAATCATAGTGACTTTCTCTTCTCTCAAAATTCAACGCTCTTGACATTGCACTGTGTTGAGTAACTCAACCTTTCTCGTTGTGTTTGTGTAGGTGTGGATCATAGCTGACAAGGTGCAAGGCAGCCACAGTCTGAGCTGTGGGACAGTCTGCCACCGTCTGGGGGTTCAGCCCATGGACCCAAAGGGACAGTCGTGGGACTACGGCATCGGGGTGAGACCCTTTAACCTTACCTCTAACCCTGACCCTAACCCATCAACATGCTTCTGAGACGCCAATGACTTTGAAGGTTTTCTTGGTGGGGGGGCTGTCTGACTTTCTCTCTTCATCTGTTATCTTTCTCTCTCTCTCTCTCTTCCCCTCTTCCTCTCTCTCTCCTCAGGGTGGCTGGGACCACATCACCGTGAGAGGGAACTCCATTGAGGCTCCTCGTGTCCGTATTCCCTCCCTGACGCCCTCCCTCACCGCCTCCCTAACGGACCCCCTCCGCCCCCCTCCACCCCGCAGCCTGCTCCCTGTCATGATCACGGAGATGGAGAACGGGAACGCTGTCCGGTGTTAAACACACACACCTACAGTACTTGCTAGTGGACACTATCTCTGTTCTGTCTTCAGCCCAACTCTCTCTTCAGATACGCCACAATGCAACTACCCCATCATCCACACTGTACTGTAGCTCCCAGCTCCAGCCTCAGCTCTTCTGACCTATCACCTGGCTGTGTTAAAAGACCTTTGAACCCTATCTCCGCACCTTCAACTTGACTCAGCCAATCACCTTCTCTCTTCACAGCTAGTAGATCATGTTCAGTATTTCCCACATAGAGCACTAAAGTCGTTTTTAAACCGTGTCACTGAGTCTTTGAACATTGCGGTATTGTAATTTAAAGGTTAACTCAGCTAAAAGACGTTGCCACGAGCAGCACCGCAAATATTCAGATGAGCGAGATGCAAGTCACACACAGTATCTGCGCATGTACACAGGTTCGCTTCACGCTGTTGGAGCGGTAGGTACGGATGCTTACTCTGTTGGAGCGGTAGGTACACGGTAGGTTCGGATTCACGCTGTTGGAGCGGTAGTACGGATCGCTTCACGCTGTTGGAGCGGTAGGTACGGATCGCTTCACGCTGTTGGAGCGGTAGGTACGGTTCGCTTCACGCTGTTGGAGCGGTAGGTACGGATCGCTTCACGCTGTTGGAGCGGTAGGTACGGATCGCTTCACTATGTTGGAGCGGTAGGTACGGATCGCTTCACGCTGTTGGAGCGGTAGGTACGGATCGCTTCACGCTGTTGGAGCGGTAGGTACGGATCGCTTCACGCTGTTGGAGGCGGTAGGTACGGATCGCTTCACGCTGTTGGAGCGGTAGGTACGGATCGCTTCACGCTGTTGGAGCGGTAGGTACGGATCGCTTCACGCTGTTGGAGCGGTAGGTACGGACCGCTTCACGGCGTGTTTGGAAGCGGTAGGTACGGATCGCTTCACGCTTGGTAGAGGAGTGGTAGGTACGGTTCGCTTCCGCTGTTAGAGCGGTAGGTACGGATCTCTTCCGCTGTTAGAGCGGTAGGTACGGATCGCTTCACGCTGTTGGACCGGTAGGTACGGTTCGCTTCACGCTGGTAGAGAGTGGTAGGTACGGGACCAAAACAAAGGAAATTGACCCACTATGCTGTTTACTTTCTGCATCTACTTCATATATGAGTCTACGTTTAAATCTGTGCTCTTAAGATAACTTTTTGTTTTATTTATGGTTTTTGTTTGGTTGAATGTTTTTTATGTGTGTGTTTGGTGTGTACGGTATTATGTGAGTAGATTTTTGTTGTTTATGTTATGGTGGTAATTGATTTATCTTTTTAAAATAATATGTGTTTTGGGGGGTATTCAATGTGATTGGGGCGACGTTAAGATGGGTAAGAAAGCGTCACTGTCGGCCCATTTATTTGTGACTTATTATAAAAAGTCTGTATCAGGAAGTTACAGTACTTACTACTTTGTACCTGCTGGCAACAGGTCGAGATTCTACTGGAGTCACACCAAAAACAATAAGGATTTATTTAACGAGAATAATTTGTTATTAACGTTTGATAACACATGATGCTTTTACAGTTCTAGGCCTTCCCCCTGAATGGTTTGTATCTGTGATGGCCACAGTGAAGAGTTTGTATGCCCATGTATTTTTGACAGCACTCGAAAAGAAAGTATATATTCTTCTTTTCATGAAAAATGTGCAATGTGTAGTTCACACTGGACCGAGGTGTGAATTGCTTGGAAAGTGATGGCTTTGCGGGGCTTTAAAGTTGAACTGTTTATTTCTCAGGTAAATAAGAGTTCTCCTAAACGCTATTATTGGCATGTTTTTGACCTTCTACGATTGTAGCAGTAATGACTGACAGGCAACACACGTGAAAGGTTTGGTGGAAAGAACAAATAAATATTTTTGTTATAAATCTGTATATGAGTATAGTATAAATGTTTTAATGGGGATATTTCAAGGTTTGTTAATGTACGTTGGCATATAAAAAGGTCAAATATTAGTCCTTTGTTATCCATAAACCACAAAAGTTGAAACTAGCACATTTGGGCATTAATTGATCTTCTCTAAATGGAAACCACAAGCCAATAGCTATCACTGATATACTGGAACTACAAATAATTGATTGTACAGAAAACTGTATGTCTGTGAAAACTCTCACTTTATCTTCCTATGGCAGTTCCTAATACAAATGTTTCACTTACTACTGTTAGAACTGTACAGGCTTCATCCTAAAGGAGCGGCACATGCTTGTCATGCTGTGGTGTACCCCTTCACATTCCAAACTTTAAGTGTTTGTTCTAGAGGAGGACTTGTCCGTTTAAAAAATGATTCCATTGTTTTTATTGATTATAATGTCAATTAAAATACTATAATCAGGTACTATTCTAACCCCAACAAGGCTGTTATTGATGTGTATATTTCTTCCTTCCAATAGTGTGCATGGTCAATGTCCTCTCAATAAATGTGATTATTGATAAGGAAGATTATTGTATTTATTTTATTCTCATGATCCAAAACTCTCATGATCCAAGACTCAGAACTCAGGCTACAAAGATATTACAATATAATTCAAACACACATTGTAGGAGCAACATAAATATGTCTTCAATATCAAATTCACCTGTTATACACACACCACTGTTTTTATATAATAACCCAGACGCGTTTATCCAAAGTGATTTACAGTCATGCATGCATACGTTTTACATACACGTGATCCCGGGAATCGAACCCACTATCCTGCCGTTGGAAGGACCATTTTACAGATCTGTAAATACACTTACAAAATACCATTGCAGTTTGGAGATGGGTCATAGAGAACTTGGTCAACACATCAATTCTGACATGTACATATATATATCTCTGCAGAGCCTGTGGGTCTAGTGGTAACTGCCGGCTTCCCCACCGAAGGCATGGGTTCAATTCCCTGCTTCAACCCTCCAAACTGTTTTTCCCACCTATATACAGTATACATATATGTATCTACAGTCATAACGATTCGCACTTGATTTAAATTATGATGTTTTATTTTCCTTACTTAAAGAGTACAGTATTTGACTAAAGTCTGTAGGACCAGTCTATGTAAGCATATCCTTGTCTTGTATGTGACTGTTGTGTCCAGAGGCAGTGCTCAGCAGGGAAAACAAACATTGGTTGAAAAAAGGTTGAAAACAAGTCTTCATCTACAGCAGGTGTGGCCTGTCCTATCTACACAGCTTGTGGCCCCGAGGGCCACAGTGTATGCTGGTTTTTAGTTAGAAAATGAACTATATTTTGACAATCAGTTATTTTACATTTTTGACCAATTAACTACAGTAATCAGCAGTTAGAAAAATTTAAGAAAATAAAAGACAATGAAATGAAACAGATTAAATAAAATGGCACTGAAATGTTCTTCGACGTTGGTCGGTCAGAAGTCTGTCCACTCTTGGTTCTCACCACCAATCAGAGTCAGAATCCAAGTGATATGTTTTATCATGGTCCTCTGGGTATTCTGTCTGTCACTATTCATGCTAGGCCTATGTCTAGACTGACAAAGTCCACAGGTGCTTTGCTTCAGCCAGCCAGTCAGGTGGGAGGATGCTCTCTGTCTGTCTTCACTTATACTCCACCATTATGTTCTCTTAGAATTAATGTCAAGGGTATGGTGCTAAGAATCACCTCCCACCACTGTCTAATAGAGTTACTGAGTTAAGTTCTTGTATGCTCCATTTAGTGCATGGTGATGTCAGGTATGTCACTATAGCTCACTAGCTTGGTGGAGTATAAGGCTGCATCTCAGATGACACCCTTTCCCCATACAGTGTACTACTTTCGGTCATAAGTACAGTAGCAGTGCACAATATGGGAGATAGGGTGTCAGTTGAGATTCGCTCCCCAAGTCAAGCATGGATGCTCCAACCCTTCGGCTGTTGAGTTAGCACCTGCTAGCTGTTAGCTTTCCTGGCTAAAGCTGTGAATCTGGGTGAGGAACTGAGACAAGCTCTCCTCCCCATCCTCCTCCAGGTGCTGCTGGTAACACTGGAGCAGTCTGGCAGCGCTAGCCTCTGTCGGTGTCTCCCCGGGGGGCAGGCGGGCGCTGGACATCCCCAGGATGATGGTGGTCAGGGACTTGATGTAGTTCTCAGCCAGCGTCAGCGTCTCGATTTTGGAGAGCTTCTTATCCATTTTGACATGCGGGATGGCCTCTCTGAGGGCCTGGAAAGCGTTGTTAAGTTTGTGCATGCGCTGGCGCTCTCGCTCGTTGCTCTCCAGCCGCCGGACGTTGCGTTCTTTGTTGCTGTTGTGAGACCGTCGGCGTCTGTGGGGGTTGTGGGTGGCAACCCCTCCTCCTCTACCTTGCTCGCGGTCCCCGCCCCTCAAGACCCCCCTCCAGGAGCCTCCGATACGGACCGAAGCCTCAGAGCCCTCTTGTTCGCTAGAGCCTGGTTCACTGGTGTCACTGGTCTCTGGTTCGGGGTCTGGCCCAGTCCAGGGTTTCCTGGATGACTTAGCGGCCTTCCCTTTAGACTTCATCCTTCAGCCTGATTCAGTTACCCCTCTTCCTCACACTGCCAAAAGCTTTGAAAGATGAGAAAAACAACAACTGGTTATAGAAAGGGCTTGTCATGGAAGAAATAAGCAAACAGGGGGCAGGGCCTTTACCCTGAAGGCTACAGTGTTACAGTTGAGTTTAAACACTCAAGTTGGAATATCCGGCTTTTTGAGCACCATTTTATCCCCTTCCAATCTCATGGCTTAAACTTGAGTTTTTATTATTACTCATAAAAACTACTAGAAATTGACAACCCAATGAAGTTATAAATGCTGATTACACTGTAATTACATTGTAATTAGCTAATGGAACTAATCCTGCTGTTTATGATCCATAAGCATTTTACTGTACCGTTTACATCCTGTATCCTGACGTATAAGCTTAGATTGATGAGTGAGGATGAGGAATACCTGCATTATATGTTATTTTACAGTAAGGCCCTTTTATCATTGTTTTTATTCGCAGTTTTAAATGAAGATTTAAGAAACACAGCATCTATCTAATCAGCCAGTGTGTGAAAACACCATAATGTTGGGTGTGTAATCTCCACCTCTCTTATCCTGCTGCAGGCTACCCAAGGCTCCAGATAATACCCGACTCAAGGTTACTCTCTTATAACAAACGGGCCAGAAAAGAACAGCACACGTTTGGTAGAGAGATTTTCCCCTGTGTATGCCATCTCATAATTTAAAAAACCTCTTTAAGGATCTACGGGATCGGTGTCCCTATACCGGGGCGGTTGTTGCTAACCTGCGCCAATGTGACTAGAATGACGTTGTAAGTAACAGCAAACTTTCCAGGACATAGACATGTCTTATAAGGGCAGAAAGCTTAAATTCTTGTTAATCTAACTGCACTGTCCAATTTACAGTAGCTATTACAGTGAAAAAATACCATGCTATTTGAGGAGAGTGCACAAAAAAAACTTAGCACGGCAACTGGTTTGATACATTCACCTCTGAAGGTAAATAATGTACTTACATTCAGTAATCTTGCTCTGATTTGTCATCCTGAGGGTCCCAGAGATAAAATGTAGCATAGTTTTGTTTGATAAAATACATTTTTATATTCAAATGTAGGAACTGGGTTCTACAGTTTGAACCCCTGCTGTCTATACTGTTATGCTTCATCAGATGCTATTCATGTACCATGGTAACAGGTGAATACACTAATAATAATACAAGGGACTTATATAGCGCCTTTCAAGGACTCAAAGTTTTTTACTGCAAGTGGCTGTTCTGCTATACTACACCAGCAAATTCAACAAATAATAAGTATTATTAAGTATATCAGCCTAATCGAAGTGTAGATTACAACATATATTAAAAAGTGTTCGAACTTGCAACAATGCTGGGATTATTACTAATGCGACTTGGCGCATCCAATGGCAATGTCTGAGTTAGGTATTACGCCGGGAGCTGTCTGCTGATTTGACAGCTCCAACGCAGTTACACCTCTGACATCCCTTAAATAAAAACATGCAGTTGCCAGTTATCGCAAGTTAAGGCAGAACTGATTGAATCTAGCCCTAAATTGACAACAAATATTTCCAGTGCATTTTTAAGGCATGTCATATTGACCAACAACTCAGTGTATCAATATAATAAAGCCTATTTTATATTAGCATTTAAAAGTATACATTTTACCATTTTTTCTGAAGTTATTATCTTAGTTCTGAACCCAGTACCAGGACATTTTAACCAAAAACCTGGTTGGCTCTGCCAGGAGGCTGAAACTTGGCCTCAAGTGGATCTTCCAGCAAGACAATAACCCCAAGCACCCATCAAAATCTACAAAGAAATGATTAATTGACCACAAAATCAACATTTTGCAATTGCCATCTCAGTCTCCGGACTTGAACCCCATTGCAAACCTGTGGTTTGAATTGAAGAGGGCAGTCCATAAGGGCAGACAAAGGATATCAAGGATCTGGAAAGATTCTGTATGGAGGAAAGGTCTTAAATTCCTCACACTGTGTTCTCCAATCTCATAAAACATATTAGAAAAAGGCTCAGGTCCATCATCCTTGCAAGATGAGGTATTGAAAACATGGGTGTCAATCTTTTTTTAGAAAAATATATATTACTTGTTCATAAAAAAAGTATTTCTATGAGCAATTGTATTAGTATAAAATAATATCATTTCATTTTTTTTGCATACAATATACTGTAACTCAGAATTTGTATGATTTATTCATGCATTCTTTTTTTGCTAATCTTTATCAAGAGTGCCAATCATTTTGAACCTGATTGTATGTTTAGATGCATGGAGAATGTTCTACAAGTCAATAATACAAATTTTAAAAAGAGAGGTGTCAAGTATATTTGCTTTAGGGCCTCGAAACCCATTCTTTGTCAATAATTGGATTTAAACAAAACTTCTTAGGCTTGTAGAGACACTAACCAAGCATTAGCATTGTTACTTTGTTCCCCGGTCTCCCCTACTGTATAAATGTTGTAACTCTCTCATACTCTCTTTCTCCCACGCTCACCAATCATTTACATAAAGTAAATAGTTAGCCTTCATCAAGTTGAGAAAACAGTGAACATCTTAAATTAATACAACTTCATTAGATTTCAATAAAGAGAAAAAGGAATAGACAACAAATTGACATTTTAGTTACCTTTAAAAATGAAAGTAAGATGCCTGTGTATGTAGAAGAATAGTTTTCACCGTGAAACATCAATAATATCCTCTGAATTAAAGTTTCGGTTGAGTGGAAGAAGCGTCTGTCGTTCTGATCCAAGGATGAAAGATAACTGTCGCATGTGAGGTACCTGTCGCTGCTGTAATGTACACGTTGCGCTCGCTTAGCCAATGGGAGTGCGCTCAGACTCCGGACGTGGTCATCTGTGCCCGTGCGTAGCCAAACGCCTCGTTTACATCTGAGGCTATGAAGCTAACATGCTTCATTTGTCCTGGTCTTATCAACATTCTGATTGTGCCCACATTGAAGCCTTTGCAGCTACACCAGAGGAGGCTGGTCGGAGGAGCTATAGGAGGACGGGCTCATTGTAATGGCTGGAATGGAGTAGTTGGGAACAGTATCAAACACATCAAATATATGGAAACTACATGTTTGACACATTCCATTTATTCTATTCCAGCCATTATAGCTCCTCCCACCAGCCTCCTCTGATCTACACATGGTAGTAAAATGTATCTCTCTAGGTCCATCCACTGTGTCCGCATTGTGACCAGATATCCTGGTCTCTCCCTGTATGCAAATTATGAAAATGATTTGAAAGACCACTCCAGAGGTGGTCAGTAAGATTAAATGACAATCATATCAAAATGTGTATTTTAAAAGTCTACACCTGTCTTTAAAATGTCGGCACAATTAGATTTTGGACAAGATCAGGACAAATTAGGTTTTGTCTAGAAGGGATACAGCTTTTGTCACAATTTACTTTTTGTAGCAGGTTTAGTAGAACCTATGCAGCAGGTTAGGAGAATGAACGTAGCAGGTTAGAAGAATCAGGTTAAGATTAGGAAATGGGTTAGCTAAAACGCCCCAAAAATCTACTTTGAGGTCAATTTGACAAAAGCTGTATCCTATCCAGACATGACCAACAAATGACGCATGTTAGAACCAAGTATAAACAGGGCTAAAACTATCGACATTGGTCAACTATTTGACATTGGTCAAAATCAACTGGAGGCTTTCCACATGTATCAGTCCACTCCTTGCACCCGCCCATTCATTTTCTGAATCCTTCCAAGTAGCCCATCAAAAAAAAAAATCAAAAAAAATAATTGTTGCTCATCAATTTTCACAGTGGGGATTTTATAAGATTTTTATGTTGGTTCATCTATTTTCTTTTTCTATTTGAATACAGAATTTTGTGATACACGTCTGTGTGTGTGTGTGTGTGTGTGTGTGTGTTTGTTTGTGTTGTGTGTGTGTGTGTGTGTGTGTGTGTGTGTGTGTGTGTGTGTGTGTGTGTGTGTGTGTGTTGTGTGTGTGTGTGGTGTGTGTGTGTGTGTGTGTGTGTGTGTGTGTGTGTGTGTGTGTGTGTGTGTGTGTGTGTGTGTGTGTGTGTGTGGTGTGTGGTGTGTGTGTGTGGTATTTACTTATCACTGAGGTACGCTTCACAATAGGCAAGGGGAAACAAATAAAATGAAAACTGTAGAAATATTTTATTTTATTTTCAACATCAAGCTCTTATCAGTACAGTGGTTAGCTGATGAAAAACCTGATAAATGTTCTTACATTTTGAATATGCAGGCTGTCAAATACTTTATGAGTGAATCAAGAGATTTCCATTGTTGGGACCCATTTATTCAATGTTGGATTATCAGGTCACCATTGCTATGTTCTGATCATCAGACCCTCTGTTATTGTTAATGTGTCATAGGCTAATCCTTATTGGGAGACAGGCACAGCCCTGAAAGGTAAACAACGACTCTTGGTGGTACAGTAGCCTGAAAAGGGATGGTTTATCACCCTGCAGTTGACCTTAGTCGGGCCATAGAATGTAAAGGGAGTATGTGTAGTGTTTACTAGTGGTGAAACGCAAGGCCCACTGTTGAGCTCTTCTGTTCTTCTGTTTATTTGGAGATTTGTCTTCCATCACATTGTCTCCTTCAGCAAACACGCTGTTAGACCTCATCCCCAGTGGTGGATACTGGGCTAAAACACAAGAAAGCCAGACTTCTGTATGATATAGTGTTATGGTTCCACAAACATTTCTACGGTATCTAAAGAGAATGTCAGACACAGGTGAGCAGCTCCCACAGCAAAATGTGCAGCGGTGAAGTCCTTGAGTATGTGTGTTTATTTTTGTGTGTGTTTATTTTGTGGGTGTGTGTTGTGTGTGTGTGTTGTGTGTGTGTGTGTGTGTGTGTGTGTGTGTGTGTGTGTGTGTGTGTGTTGTGTGTGTTGGTTGTGTGTGTGTGTGTGTGGTGTGTGTGTGTTGTGTGTGTTGTGTGTGTGTGTGTGTGTGTGTGTGTGTGGGTGTGTGTGTGTGTGTGTGTGTTGTTGTGTGTGTGTGTGTGTGTGTGTGTGTGTGTGTGTGTTGTGTGTGTGTGTGTGTATGCATATATGTGTATATGTGTGTGAACACTAGTACTGGTCCTGCCAGGTTTCTTCTAATCAACCAAACCACCCTTCAGGTTCTGTGGAACATTTCTTTCCGTTTGTTCAGTTTCTCCTCAGGACAACCATATGTATTTAGTTTACCCACGGGCTCTGATAACTAATAACTACTGGGTATACATTCAAATAAGTCAAGCAAACTCAGGTCTTACAAGCTGGACCAAATACTGTAACACACAGGCACACGGATGCCGACATCCAAGCATGAACATGCGGATCAGAGTTGAGTGCCATCCTGTCTTGTCCTCCACCTACACTGGCCATAGAGCCGTCCGCAGCCCACAGATGGACTCAAGGACACCCCTTGAAATAGCTAGACAAATAAAGGGCCCTCTCCTTTTCTTTCCCCCTCTCTCTGTCTTCCATTTCCTTTCCTTCTCCCCTTCCCTTCATCTTTCCCTTTTCATCACACCTCTCTGTTTAGAGTCTACACAAACCTTGCTTTTTCTTATTATAAAAGAATAAAAACAGATCAATATTATCTATTTACTACATCACTTACTACATTGTGTAATGATGAAGTCACTGTGTCTTAGAAACCTATGGAATAGCCTTTTCACTTTCGTTTGGCCTGAGGCTGAATGTGGCACGAGAGCATGACCGGCGGCATTGATAAGACAGTAGTAAAACTAGACGTCTGTTGACTGGACTGAACAATAGGCCTTTATGTTGACTGAGAAGAAGATAACATGCTTTCAACTCCAGCCAGAGCCACAGATCTGATATCTATTGCTTTCACTGTGGCCAGCTGTGCTGTTAGCTACTACACAGCCCAGGCTTATTGAGTCAGACAATGTACTGTCACAGAGCTTTGTGATATCAGTGTAACCAACCGACAGGTGGTTTGGAACTGTTGGAGAGAAGAAGAAAAAACTCTCCAGCTAGAAATCCATTAAATAATGAATCATATAAGGGAAGGGGAGAGGAGTGGAGTGGAGAGAAATGAGGGGGGAGAGGGAGAGGGAGAGAGGATAAGTAATTTTTTCCATGAGCCCAAGGCTCTCTGGGTGACAGAAAAACAAGTGTGCAGCCAATCACTTGCCTCATTGCTCCAGGTCAGCATCAGTGACGTGGGTGAGGACCAGACTAGAAGGTCTCAACTGTGAGCAGGCATGGGTGGATGGACAACTCCACCTCTGGTGTGAGGATGTGGAGGTCTGGTGGGGGGATGCGGAAGATATACTGGATTCTGATATTATAAGATGGTGATCGGCCATCTTGGTTTTGTGGGAGCTGTCCAAGAAGGAGAAGTCATCCTCCCATTCTAAACCAAGACCTGTAGGGCAGCGTAAACACAACCACCATCAGATAGATATGTCATCAGACAGATAGAGAGATCACCATCAGGAAAGAGAGATAAAGACATACCATTGTCCTCTAAGCAGACCCCTGAGGTTGCCATGTGAGGTAGATGGTTGACACAGCTGCAGGGCGGGATTGGGGATTGATCATTGGTCTCAGGTGTGTGTCTGTAAATTGGTATTGGAGATTGACCCTTGGTCTCTTTGCTGTTGGTCTCTGGCCAGTGACTTTGTAGCTCCCTGGTGGGACTCTCCTATGGAGCGTGTTCAAAATGAAATGATGTTGATACTGTAGGCATAAAAACATGACTCTGATGTAAAATACCAATTATCTGTATGATAGATGCAGTTACCTGATCAAACACATAGACAGTGACATCATCAAAGAAAGACACCTTCCTCCCGTGTCCAGGTTCGTCCCCTTCTGATGACACAGGGCCGGGCTGGGGGGTCACAGGGTTGCGGTGGGGGGCGACGGGGCTGGCCTGGGGGCCCCTCTCACCTGATGAGAGCCAGCACTGGAAGTCTTCATACCTGCATGGAGAAAAATATGATTCTTTCACATAAAATGCAGTTAATTTTATGTTATTCTTCAACATACAACTTGGTATTTTATACAAATAAATAAACATCTACTGAGACGTCCATCGTCTCCTTTCACATTGTGTGCCCCAGAGTGCTAGCGACAGTATATCTCCTTCCAAAACAGGAAGTGCAAAAACTCATTACTAAGCGGCTCCTTTCCATACAATGACATGGCACCAAGGCAATCATTGGAGAATGTATGTCTATTATTTTCTCCTGGCCACTCACTGCAGGGCCTGAATAAATATTGGTGGCTGTCTTCGCAGGCGAGCACGCAATAGGAACCTTTTTCCGTTCTGCGGTCACCGGGCAACCGTTAAATGAGTGACTCAGGCAAGGAAAAAGAGATGCTGACTCACTGAGCGCTATGACGAACGAACGCAAGAGGCAGACACACAGCCCAGGAGATGCATACACACGCTCTTGCCCCCTCCCCTCTCTCTCTCTCTCTCTCTCACATTTACACGCATGCGCGCACACACACACACAGACACAGACACAGACACACACACACACACACACACACACACACACACACACACACACACACACAC
>NC_036848.1:41434309-41449735 GCF_002910315.2 Salvelinus sp. IW2-2015
TACACGTTTTCCTTTTCAAATTCTCTCTTCTTCTTCTGTTTCTCCTCCCTTCTCGTCTCTCTCCATTCGTCTTCTCTCTGGTGTGTGAGGATCTTTTCGTCTTTTTCTCTTTTGTATTTGTCATTTCGGGCTCCTGTTTTTTTCTCGGTTTCCTATCGATTTAGCTGCGCGGGTACATACTCGCATCCAACAGTGAGTCACCTCTCCCCTTCTCTCCAATTGTTTTCAGATGATCTCCCCTTTCTCCTCAATTGCCTTTTTTCCCCCTCTCTATCTCCTCTCTTAAGTCTTCCTCTACTCATCGTTACTTTGACTCTTGTTCTCCTTCTTCTTTTTTTTTTTTTTTTTTTTTTTTTTTTTTTTTTTTGTGTTTTTTTTTTTTTTTTTTTTTTTTTTTTTTTTTTTTTTTTTTTTTTTTTTTTTTTTTTTTTTTTTTTTTTTTTTTTTTTTTTTTTTTTTTTTTTTTTTTTTTTTTTTTTTTTTTTTTTTTTTTTTTTTTTTTTTTTTTTTTTCTTTGTACGCTCTTTCTTTGCTCCCCCTCTGTTCTTCTCTCCTTCTCTTCTCTTTCCTCGCCAGTCTCTCTCTTTTTCCAATTCCTGTTCTTTCTCTCCCAGTTCATTTATCTGAGATTACTGAGCCACTGATCTCCTGACCAGTCTCCAACTTGGCCTTAGTGACCAGTCGTACCCGTCAGTAACCCAGTCACCAACAGTCAGCCAGTCAGTCGTCAGTCGTACCCGTCACAGGCGGCCTCAGATTTCTAGGTTATGTGAATTATTGGAGTGGCATACCATTTTAATTCCAGTACATTGACTTTCATTTTGAGACAAATGTATTGTGTGAGCAATAAAGGACAAAGCATAGTTTACTTGTTTTAAGGTCCGTGCTGACAAAATAAATTTTTCCTGTGTTTTATTCTATGTACGACAGCTGATGTAACTCACTGTAAGTGTCACATTTTTTGTGTGTTATTTCTTGATAGTTGCTGGTTGAAAATACTTATATTTGCCAGGAGTTTCGTCTTTCTATGGTGACAATCCATGGGGTAAACTGGTTAATAGCCATAACTGTTACGTCCGTCGTTAAATGAAGACAAGAAGTGCAGCGTGGTAGGCGTACATTTTCTTATTAAAATGTTCCCCAAAACAACTAACAACCTCACGAACAAAAGCTTAGGAGTGCAACCCATGCAACAAAAAAGACAAGATCCACACAGAAGGTGGGAAAGGCTGCTCAAGTATGATCCCAATCAGAGACAACGATAGACAGCTGCTCTGTGGGACATACTCGGCCAACAAGAATATAAACATAGATTTCCCATTCGTCACCTGACCTACCAAAAAGATTTAAGGTCAGGAGTGATAGTACCCCCACCCCCCAATGTGCGGGCTCCCGGCCGCAACCTGAACCTATAGGAGAGGTCCGGGTGGCATCTACCCTCGGTGGCGGCTCGGTTCGGACGTAGCCCCGTCCTACGCTGATCCTCCGCTTTGTGGAACCGGCCGTGGATCGTTGCGGAGACTCCGGACCGTGAATCGTTGCCAGAGGACCGGACCGTGGATAGTCGCTGGAGGCTCTGGGATCGGACCAGTCGCTGGGACTCTGGGAGCTGCGTGACCGTCGCTGGAGGCTCTGGACTGCGGACCGTCGCTGGAGACTCTGGACTGCGGACCATCGCTGGAGACTCTGGACTGCGGACCGTCGCTGGAGACTCTGGACTGCGGACCGTCGCTGGAGACTCCGGACTGGGGACCGTCGCTGCAGGCTCCTTGCCATGGATCGTCAATACAGGCTCCGGACCATGGATCATCACTGGAGGCTTCGTGCCATGGATCATCACTGGAGGCTCCGTGCTATGGATCATCACTGGAGGCTTCGTGCCATGGATTATCACTAGAGGCTCCGGGCCATGGATTATCACTGGAGGCGTCGTGCCATGGATCATCACTACAGTCTCCGGGCCATGGATCATCACTGGAGGCTTTGTGCCATGGATCACCACTGGAGGCTTCGATCCATGGATCATCACTGGAGGCTTCGTACGTGGAGCCGGAACAGGTCTCACCAGACTGAGGAGACGTACTGGAAGCCTGGTGCGGGGACCTGCCACAACGCGTCCTGGCTGGATACCCACTTTAGCTCGGTGAGTGTGGAGAGCTGGCACGGGACGCACTGGGCTATGAAGGCGCACTGGGGGCATAGTGCGTAGAGCCGGCGCAGGATATGCTGGGCCGTGGAGGCGCACTGGAGGTCTGGAGCGTAGAGCTGGCACAACGCGTCCTGGCTGAATCCCCCCTGTAGCAAGGCAAGTGCGGGGAGCTGCCACAGGCCACACTGGGTTGTGCTGGCGAACTGGGGATACCGTGCGTAGAGCTGGCGCAGGATATCCTGGGCCGAAGAGACGCACCGGAGGCCAGGAGCGCTGAGCCGGCACAATCCGTCCTGGCTGAATGCCCACTCTAGCACGGCAACTGCGGGGAGCTTGCACAGAGCGCACCGGACTGTGGATACGCACTGAAGGCATGGTGCGCAGAACCGGATAACACAGTGCTTGACCGGTCACTCGCTCCCCACGGTAAGCACGGGGAGTTGGCTCAGGTCTGAACCCTGACTCCGCCAATCTCCACGTGTTCCCCCCCCAAAATTTGGGGGCTGCCTCTCGTGCTTGCTTCGTTGAGCTAACTCCTCGTAACTCAACGAACAAAAAGCTTAGGAGTGCAACCCATGCAACAAACAAAGACAAGATCCCACAACAGAAGGTGGGAAAAAGGGCTGCCTAAGTATGATCCCCAATCAGAGACAACGATAGACAGCTGCCTCTGATTGGGAACCATACTCGGCCAACAAAGAAATATAAACATAGATTTCCCACCCTAGTCACACCCTGACCTACCAAATAGAGAATTTAAAGGATCTCTAAGGTCAGGGTGTGACAATAACAAAGAGTTCCAAATCTCTCTGCCAATTACAGCTAGTTTATAGTTGCCCCCTCCCGACTCAGACCACTCCCAGACATTCCTAGCAATATTCTTGCTTGATAAATTGTTTTTTGCTAAAAAGCTAATTTTGCCAATTTGAATGGAAATCTATTACAGTAAGGCACTTAATTGTTACCCAGAAATGATTTGATATTGACATTAAAAACAGTGGTGTGTATTCATGGATGCCAAGGGAAGCCAGGCTCCCCCCCCAAAATTGTCCTATAATGTTTTTTTAAAAGATAAAATAATGTATCTTTCGTCTCTCTGTGTTTCATAATTGTCCTTCAATTCGCAAGTGCCTGAAAGTATCTCACCGGAGAATGTATCTGAGCAAGTGAAACAGTGCCCCTCTGTCTCTGTGTAGCCTTCTATCTGATGCTGTCAGGTCAAAAAGTGTATGACATTGTTGCCGCCCATTGCATTGAATGCAAAGGAAGCCAGCGAGTATTTGGCCTCCCTTGATAAAAAAAGTATAAAATAATAGCCAATCAGCGTTGAGCTAAACTGAATGAGCTCAACTGAGAATGGGCCTGGCGCACCAAAAATAAATGTTAAGAGAAGCCAGTTTGGATTTGGCTTCACACCAATCACATCACATCAAGAGTGAAACATAATTGACAGAAAAACTTGAATTGTTGCATCTCGTGTTGTTGTCCTCCGGTGGCTAGCAAGCTAGCTAAAATTGTCCCTTTCCTAAATTAGCCCTGGATAGAGATAGGGATTTGAATTGTGGTTTTACTTAATTATCTGTACAGGGCAATGATTATAATGACGATTCTGATCCAACCATAAATTCATACATTGTGCCCCTGGCCTGAGAGGATGGAAGTTCAAGACGTAGCTTGACATAGCATGCTAATGTTAACTAGCTGGCTCATCTTTGCCTATGTATGGAAGTTAGGCTTGRGAGCAAGCATTTTAGCCAGGTAGCCTAGGACAGCAAAAACTAAAAGTGTGTACTGTATAACAGAGTCATAGACCGTTTTGTCAACATGAAAGAGAGGAGGATGGCATTAGCGTTTCTATACAAGTAGGGTGAGTCAACATGTTTTTTCTACTAGCACGAATGTAAGCACACACACACACACAGAAATCAGAACCATGGACAACCACATCATATTTAGCTTATGTTGATTGGATTACATCGTTTTTGGTATCTTTCAGTTGTCACTGTATTAGACTAAGCAGAGGTGATTTGATAATGTTGAAGTTGAAATAGTGATGGAATAGTGGAGGAAGCTCCTGTTTTCTCTGTGACTTTTGGTAACTCTCTGTGGTTCTAAATCAATCGTTGTTTAGTAGCCCGAAAATAAACATTAACCTGCAGGTCATGCTGCAGGTCATGTAACTGTTTGTTACATGCAATATGCTTTGTGGACTTCAATGGACAGAGGTTGCTCTCCGGTTTTGTGATGAAACAAATGTGTGGATGAATTTATCCTGCCACTGTGTCATCCTATCGGCAGTCAGGCTACCTCTGGCGAGCACATGGAGGGCTGTGCGGCCCCCCAAAGAAATGCCACCCCACACCATGACTGACCCACCGCCAAACCGGTCATGCTGGAGGATGTTGCAGGCAGCAGAACGTTCTCCACGGCGTCTCCAGACTCTGTCACGTCTGTCACATGTGCTCAGTGTGAACCTGCTTTCATCTGTGAAGAGCACAGGGCGCCAGTGGCGAATTTGCCAATCTTGGTGTTCTCTGGCAAATGCCAAACGTCCTGCACGGTGTTGGGCTGTAAGRACAACCCCCACCTGTGGACGTCGGGCCCTCATACCACCCTCATGGAGTCTGTTTCTGACCGTTTGAGCAGACACATGCACATTTGTGGCCTGCTGGAGGTCATTTTGCAGGGCTCTGGCAGTGCTCCTCCTGCTCCTCCTTGCACAAAGGCGGAGGTAGCGGTCCTGCTGCTGGGTTGTTGCCCTCCTACGGCCTCCTCCACGTCTCCTGATGTACTGGCCTGTCTCCTGGTAGCGCCTCCATGCTCTGGACACTACGCTGACAGACACAGCAAACCTTTTTGCCACAGCTCGCATTGATGTGCCATCCTGGATGAGCTGCACTACCTGAGACACTTGTGTGGGTTGTAGACTCCGTCTCATGCTACCACTAGAGTGAAAACACCGCCAGCATTCAAAAGTGACCAAAACATCAGCCAGGAAGCATAGGAACTGAGAAGTGGTCTGTGGTCACCACCTGCAGAACCACTCCTTTATTGGGGGTGTCTTGCTAATTGCCTATAATTTCCACCTGTTGTCTATTCCATTTGCACAACAGCATGTGAAATTTATTGTCAATCAGTGTTGCTTCCTAAGTGGACAGTTTGATTTCACAGAAGTGTGATTGACTTGGAGTTACATTGTGTTGTTTAAGTGTTCCCTTTATTTTTTTGAGCAGTGTACATTTTGAAACTGCACTATGAGTTTTATCCCAATAGCCAGAAGGGGAAGCATTGAACTACAGAAATTCAGCCTTGGCAGTATAGAGACGGAGTCCTCCATCGGGGTGTTGAGAGACAGTAGGTCTGATTTGGTTAGATTAATTAGCCTAATTTATCTGTGATCTTCAATGTGTTTCGGAGCAATTGAAATACATTGTCTAGATATAGTAAAATATCACCTGTGTATAATAAGATGAAGTGATCAGTAGATTTGAGGGAAATTGATGTTATTTCATTCGATTGAAGAATTTCTTGAGCCAGAGGTTCCATGGATAATAAAAATCGCAAAGGACAAATCGGATCGCCTTGTCTGCTGCTTCTAGTGATTATGAACGGAGCTGAGCAGAATTTGCCTGTTATAACTATGGTTCAGGGATTGGCATATAGTATTTTAATCATATGAATAAATTGGAGCCAATTCCCATGTTCCAAGACATACCAGAGATATGACCATTTTACTCTATTAAAAGCTTTTTCTGCATCGAGAGATAAAACAGCCCAAGGATCTGTTGTTTCTGACTAAGCATTTAAGATATGTAATAGTCAATGGAGGTTATCCGAGGATAAAAGTGTTTTAACAAACCCGCTTTGGTCCGTGTGGTCCAATTTGTCTAAGTAAGTGTCAAGGCGGGATTACTTTTTGGAAAAAGTTGAATATCTGTGTTATTTGCGTTTATGAAAGATAGAGGGTGATAGTGAGAACACTGGGTGACATCCTTACCTTTTATATTAGTGCTACATTCACATCTCTCCCAAATGAACCTTTGTGAACGGCCGTGTTAATCATTTCGAGCAATAGTGGACCTAATTGATTCACAAATGTCAAATAGACCTCAGGAGGAATACCATCCAATCCTGATGATTTTATTTATGTTACCCAATGCCCGTTTGAGTTAACTGAGAGAGATTTGGGCTCCCAGTGAGGCAGCTTCATCTGTTGAGAGAAGAGTTCTTCATTATTTTAGAAAGGACTTAGTCTGGGTTGGTGTGGATTTACAATCAGAGGAGTACAGTTCTTAATAGAAGAGGGAGAATCTTTCATTTGGGTTCTGTAATTCCACTGTTTCAGATTCAATAGTGGCTATATCAGCTAATTGATCATTACTGCTTAGCTTGTTGGCCAATAAAGAACTGGGACGATCACCATGGAAGTAATGGTTGAGTCTAACTCAATGGATTGCAAATTCTTCTCTCTGTCTTATCAATAAATTAAGTTCTATCTTGACTTTGAAAAGAGTATTAGCTAAAGAAAAGTGTTTATTGAGAACACTCTAATGCAGTTAACAACATTTCTAATTCTGATATCTTCTCTACTTGTGGTTTATTCAACCCAGATGCAAATGCAGTTGCATTATTTTTATGAAAACCTTTGGTGGCATCCCATAGAAGTCATCAACTGAATTTTTACTGATCATTATGAATTCATTTAGTTACATTTCTAATTTATCACAGAATGTAGGATTGTGTAGTAATGAAACGTTGAAACGCCATCTTATAGCTCTTTTAGGAGATTCTGAAATGTGTAGTTGCCAGTAGTAAGCATGGTGATCAGACAATCTCATATGTCTCATTTCAATTTTCTTAATTTTAAGAACGTAGAGGTGTAGGTAATAATATAAAATCAATTCGGAAGAATGTTTTATGCCTGTTTGAATAGAAAGTGTATGCTTTTGGATTATGTGCTTGCCAGGCGTCAATGAGGTTGTAATCAGAGAGCATGTGTTGGAGAGCTTGATTGCATTTGGATTGTAGTTGGTCCTTACCTTCTCATTCACTTCATCTCTCTCCCTCTCTTTTTACCACTCTGTCACTTTCTGCCTCTCACGTTGTCTTCCGTTAGTTTTTCTTCTCCTCTTCTTTCACACCTCTGCCTTTATTCACATTCCAGTTTCCTTCTTGACCAGAAGCAAGTTTGATCCGCACGTTCCTTAAATATGCACATCTTTTGATTAAAAAGGTTCCACCCTGAGATCTCAGTGAGGCCCTAGAGCGGCGCAACACCCTTTTCCTTCCCTAACTCCTAAGCACCCAAACATAAACCCTTCATCTTTACGCTACAGCAAGGTGATGGAACGCATGCTTTAGTACTCTTTAGTCTTTCCCTCTTTCTTTGTATCTCTCTCCTCCTTTCTCTCTGTCTCTCGGTGACGTGGCGGCTGTGTATGTACTCCTGTCTTTATCTGGCTTTGCGCTTTATTCTGCTCTCTACTTCTTGCCTTGACGAGAGAGGTGGAGTGACAAAGCCAAGGTAACCAGAAACAATGCGTAGACACACACACACACACACACACACACACACACAACACACACAACCACACACACACACACACACACACACACACACACACACATCACACACAGCAATGAGCGTCGGGTAACCAGAGCCCACCTCGTGCCTCTGTGGCAGTGGCCCGAGTGCAGCTCTCCTTACCTGCCTGGGCAGAGTATGGTTACACACACCTCTCTGATTCCAAGTTCTGTGGGTCAGGTTGGATGTGTGTGTGAGAGAAGGAAACAGAGAGATAGAGAGAAGGAGAGAAAAAAGGAGGGGAGAGAAAGGGAAAAAGGGATGAATTTGAAATAAATGTGAATTTCAGAGAGGGGAGGAAGGGGAAAAGTTGACAGAGAGAAAGAAAGAAGGGGAGAGTGGAGAGAGAGCAACATAAATGTGTTTGTTCATTTTAGTGAGAGCACTAATCATGAACGTCATCTTTTCTCCCCCTGGTGTACCAACAAGGAGTTGTTGATCAAAGTAGGGCCCTATGTGTGTGGTTAAAGCGTATTTTGGATAGTAAACAGACGTGTCCATTCTTAACCCTTCTAATCCTTCTCCCAGTGATCACCAACCAAGCTAATCTACCACCGTTACCCCTCACCCTGACGAGTTACACACACACACACACACACACACACACACACACACACACACACACACACACACACACACACACACACACACACACACACACACACACACACACACACACAGTTGAAGTCGGCAAGTTTAACATACACTTAGGTTGGAGTCATTAAAACTAGTTTTCAACCACTCCACAATTTCTTGTTAACGAACTATAGTTTTGGCAAGTCGGTTAGGGACATCTACTTGTGGCATGACACAAGTCATTTTTTCAACAATTGTTTACAGACAGATTATTTCACTTATAATTCACTGTATCACAATTCCAGTGGGGTCAGAAGTTTACATACATTAAGTTGATTGTGCCTTTAAAACAGCTTGGAAAATTCCAGAAATGATGTCATGGCTTTAGAAGCTTCTGATAGGCTAATTGACATAATTTGAGTCAATTGGAGGTGTACTGTGGAAAGTATGTCAAGGCCTACCTTCAAACTCAGTGCCTCTTTGCTTGACATCGTGGGAATTTCCAAAAGAATCAGCCAAGACCTCAGAAAATAAATTGTAGACCTCCACAAGTCTGGTTCATCCTTGGGAGCAATTTCCAAACGCCTGAAGGTACCACGTTCATCTGTACTAACAACAGTACGCAAGTATAAACACCATGGGACCACGCAGCCGTCATAACCGCTCAGGAAGGAATGCGTTCTGTCTCCCAGAGATGAATGGCTTAGGTGTGAAATAGTGCAAATCAATCCCAGAACAACAGCAAAGGACCTTGTGAAGATGCTGGAGGGAAACAAGTACAAAAGTATCTATAGCCACAGTAAAACGAGTCCTATATCGACATAACCTGAATGGCTGCTCAGCAAGGAAGAAGCCACTGCTCAAAACCGCCCATAAAAAAGCCAGACCTACGGTTTGCAATGCACATGGGGACAAGATTGTACTTTTTGGAGAAATGTACTCTGGTCTGATGAAACAAAAATAGAACTGTTTGGCCGTAATGACCATCGTTATGTTTGGAGGTAAAGGGGGGAGGCGAAGAACACCATCCCAAGCCGAAGAACACCATCCCAACGTGAAGCACGGGGGTAGCAGCATCATGTTGTGGGGGTGCTTTGCTGCAGGAGGGGCTGGTGCACGTCACAAAATAGATGGCATCATGAGGTTAGAAAATGATGTGGATATATTGAAGCAACATCTGAAGACATCAGTCAGGAAGTTATAGCTTGGTCGCAAATGGGTCTTCAAAATGGACATGACCCCAAGCATACTTCCAAAGTTGTGGCAAAATGGCTTAAGGACAACAAAGTCAAGGTATTGGAGTGGCCATCACAAAGCCCTGACCTCAATCCTATAGAAAATTTGTGGGCAGAACTGAAAAAGCGTGTGCCGGGCAAGGAGGCCTGCAAACCTGACTCAGTTACACCAGTTCTGTGAGGAGGAATGGGCCAACATTCACCCAACTTATTGTGGGAAGCTTGTGGAAGGCTACACGAAACGTTTGACCCAAGTTAAACAATTTTAAAGGCAATTCTACCAAATAGTAATTGAGTGTATGTAAACTTCTGACCCACTGGGAATGTGATGAAAGAAATAAAAGCTGAAAGAAATCATTCTCTCTACTATTATTCTGACATTTCACATTCTTAAAATAAAGTGGTGATCCTAACTGACCTAAGACAGGGAATTTTTACTAGGATTAAATGTCAGGAATTGTGAAAAACTGAGTTTAAATGTATTTGGCTAAGGTGTATGTAAACTTCCGACATCAACTATATATACACGCACACACAGAGTCCATCTGCTAGTGACTAACCAAATGCACGCACAACACACACATAGGAATGACACACACACACAAACTTCGGTGAGAGGACAGTCCAAGAGTTCATGATAAACTACTCCTCCATCTATTTACTCTTTCTGCGACCCAGACTGGACCTGCTGGCCACATGCAAACACTGATGTATGGACACACACACATACCCACACACTACATGACGGAGCTACAAACACAAACCATAACCTTGTCTTGGACAGATCAGGTGAATGCCTACCCATTTAACCGTGTGATCAGTCACTGAGACTCAAGGTCTGTGGTACAGCAGATAAAACACTGGTCAGCTCCCAACAAGGCCACCAGAGGGAGCTCTTCCTACACACACTGAAAGCTTGAACAAGACAACAATCCATTTTGAGGACGTCACAGACAGATGAAGGACTTGATTCAATCTGCAGCCCTGAAGATCAGTGCTGTAGCGCGATTGACATTTATAGGTCATTTCTGATTGAGCCGACATATGCAGTGTTTACAGTGAATGCGTTCTCCTCGAAAGCGGGAACATTGCCTTTTTTACATTTTTATCGCACTGTAGCGCAGGTCTACAGCTAGGTCTATTTAGATAAAACTGTTGTTATCAATCTCTTTAATATATAATTAGATATTTCTTTAATTTTTTTATTCACCATAGCCATTTAATTTTTTTATTCACCATAGCGGGCAACTGGAAGCTTAAGGAATGGCCCTACTTATGGTAGATGACATAGAATATGAAATCAACCTGGGACAAAAAAATAACTTGAATAAAAGTGGACATCCACCTGATAGCCCAGAGAGATATTCACCAGACTAGATTCTAACTAGCATTCATCTGCTGCTGCGGACTGACATGTCTTTGGGATGTCTCTTCATTCTAAGTCAATTGATACTCTTGGTAAGGCAATCTGGTTGTGTGTGTGTGTGTGTGTGTGTGTGTGTGTGTGTGTGTGTGTGTGTGTGTGTGTGTGTGTGTGTGTGTGCGTGTGTGTGTTGGTGTGGGTGTGTGTGTGTGTGTGTGTGTGTGTGTGTGTGTGTGTGTGTGTGTGTGTGTGTGTGTGTGTGTGTGTGTGCGCGCGCGCGCATGCGTGCGACTACACAGGGTGAACACAATACTCTTTACCTAGGAAATAACAGAGATGAATTGGAAATCAGAACCTCACATTAGCATACCTGAGCCCTCATCAAGGAGTAGAAGCACACACATACTCAAGCACACACACCCACACACTTTAATAACAATAAATATTATTTAATAAAAAGTATGCTTCTATTTACTATATTATTATAATTCTCCCCATTATATTTCCTCCTCATGTGGACCATATCCCATGCATCATCAGCTCTTCTCTGTGGCCGGGGGGTGTCATCGTCTTCTGATGTTCCGTCGCTCTCGCTGCCGTTGGCACGGCAACGGCTGTCGATGGCCAACCAGATGTTATTGTGGGATGGCGGCTGTGCCAGGTTCACTGTGGCAACTGGAATGGTGCTTTAGAAGCCATTAGAAGCCATAACTGCGCTCSTCTGATGACACTCAAATAGCTACCATTACACCTCCTCCAAGGAAAAACCAGGGAGGGAGAGAGAGAGGGAGGATGATGGAGAGGAAGAGATGGAGAGAGGGAGGGAGTTGAAGGAGGGAGAGAGAGAGAGGGTATGTGAACTTACAGGGAGAAAGGGGAGAGAGAGTTAAAGTATGAGAAGACAGAATGAGAAAGGGGAGAGAATAAGAGAAAATGAGGAAGGAGAGCACAGTGCAGATAAAGACAGAGAGGGGGAGAGAGACAGAGTTAAAAAATAAAATGTTAGAGTTAACAGCCCCCAGTCTTTTCTAGCCTATTAAAGTGCTATTCTGCCATTTCCCTGGTCTGCAGGGTGCTCGCCAACACCCCTACTCCTATTTCCTCCTCCCTCTCTCACCCCACCACCTCCCTCTCTCACCCCTATCATTATCATACCTCATCACTCCCTTACCTCTTTCCCATTCTCAGCCTCACCTTCTCCTCCCTCATTTCTCTCTGGCCCATCACAAAGCCTGACCTCAATCCTATAGAAAATTTGTGGGCAGAACTGAAAAAGCGTGTGCCGGGCAAGGAGCCTGCAAACCTGACTCAGTTACACCAGTTCTGTGAGGAGAATGGGCAACATCACCCAACTTATTGTGGGAAGCTTGTGGAAGGCTACACGAAACGTTTGACCCAAGTTAAACAATTTTAAAGGCAATTCTACAAATAGTAATGAGTGTATGTAAACTTCTGACCACTGGAATGTGATGAAAGAAATAAAAGCTGAAAGAAATCATTCTCTCTACCTATTATTCTGACATTTCACATTCTTAAAATAAAGTGGTGATCCTAACTGACCTAAGACAGGGAATTTTTATAGGATTAAATGTCAGGAATTGGAAAAACTGAGTTTAAATGTATTTGGCTAAGGTTATGAACTTCCGACATCAACTATAATATCACGCACACACAGAGTCCATCTGCTAGTGACTAACCAAATGCACGCACAACCACACATAGGAATGACACACACACACAAATTCGGTGACTGGACAGTCCAAGAGTTCATGATAAACTACTCTCCATCTATTTACTCTTTCTGCGACCCAGACTGGACCTGCTGGCCACATGCAAACTGACTGTTGATGACACCACACATACCACACACTACATGACGGAGCTACAAACACAACATAACCTGTCTTGGAAGATCAGGTGGAATGCCTACCCATTCACCGTGTGATCAGTACTGAGACTCAAGGTCTGTGGTACAGCAATAAACACTGGTCACTCCCAACAAGCCACCAGAGGGAGCTCTTCCTACACACACTGAAGCTTGAACAAGACAAAATCCATTTTGAGGACGTCACAGACAGATGAAGGACTTGATTCATCTGCAGCCCTGACAGATCAGTGCTGTAGCGCGATTTGACATTTATAGGTCATTCTGATTGAGCCGCCATATGCAGTGTTTACAGTGAATGCGTTCCCCTCGAAGCGGAACATTGCCTTTTTACATTTTTATCGCAACTGTAGCGCAGGTCTACAGCTAGGTCTATTTAGATAAAACTGTTGTTATAATCTCTTTAATATATAATTAGATATTCTTTAATTTTTTTATTCACCATAGCCATTTAATTTTTTTATTCACCATAGCGGGCAACTGGAAGCTTAAGGAATGGCCTACTTATGGTAGATGACATAGAATATGAAATCACCTGGGACAAAAAATAACTTGAATAAAGTGGACATCCACCTGATAGCCCAGAGAGATATTCACCAGACTAGATCTAACAGCATTCATCTGCTGCTGGCGGACTGACATGTCTTTGGATGTCTCTCATTCTAAGTCAATTGATACTCTTGGTAAGGCAATCTGGTTGTGTGTGTGGTGTGTGGTGGTGTGTGGTGTGTGTGTGTGTGGTGTGTGTGTGTGTGTGTGTGTGTTGTGTGGTGTGTGTGGTGTGTGTGTGTGTGTGTGTGTGTGTGTGTGTTGTGTGGGTGTGTGTGTGGTTGTGTGTGTGTGTGTGTGTGGTGTGTGTGTGTGTGTGCGCCGCAGCGCGGCATGCGTGCGACTACACAGGGTGAACAACAATACTCTTTACTAGGAAATAACAGAGATGAATTGGAAATCAGAACTCACATTACATACCTGAGCCCTCATCAAGGAGTAGAAGCACACCCATACTCAAGCAACACACCCACACACTTTAATCAATAAATATTATTTAATAAAAAGTATTCTTCTTTTACTATATTATTCTATTTTTTATTCATCATCACCATTATATTTCATCCTCATGTGGACCTTATCCACGCGCCATTAGCTCTTCTCTGTGGCCGGGGGCGATGTCATCGTCTGTGCTGTTTCCGTCGCTTTCACTGCCGTTGGACAGCAACGGCTGTCGATGGCCACCAGATGTTATGTGGGATGGCGGCTGTGCCACTTTCACCGTGGCAACTGTAGAATGGTTCTTTAGAAGCCATTAGAAGCCATAACTGCGCTCGTCTGATGACACCAATAGCTACATTACACCTCCCCAAGGAAACCCAGGGAGGGAAGGAGAGAGGGGGAGGATGATGGAGAGGAAGAGATGGAGAGAGGAGGGAGTTGAAGGAGGGAGAGAGAGAGAGGGTATGTGAACTTACAGGGAGAAAGGGGAGAGAGAGTTAAAGTATGAGAAGACAGAATGAGAAAGGGGAGAGAATAAGAGAAAAAGGAAGGAGAGCACAGTGCAGATAAAGACAGAGAGGGGGAGAGAGACAGAGTTAAAAAATAAAATGTTAGAGTTAACAGCCCAGTCTTTTTAGCCTATTAAAGTGCTATTCTCATTTCCCTGGTCTGCAGGGTGCTCGCCACACCCCTATCCTATTTCCTCCCCTCTCACACCCACCACCTCCCTTCTCACCCCTATCATTATCATACCTCATCACTCCCTTTACCTCTTTCCCATTCTCCTCATCCACCTCCTTCTCCTCCATTTTCTCTTCTCTCTCCCTCTCTCTTCTCTCTCTCTCTCTCTCTCTCTCTCTCTCTCTCTCTCCTTCTCTCTCTCTCTCTCTGTGTCATCCTCTTCCTCATCCTAACCCTCTCACCCTTTTCCTCATTCTCAGCCTCACCTTCTCTCGCTCATTTTCTTCTCCTGTCAGCCTTACCTCTACTCCCTCCCGGCACTCATCCTCCACCTCTCCGGCTCCTACCCCACCCTCACTAGCCTCATCCTTCTCCACTGTCTTTTCTCCCTCTCTCACACCACTCTTCTGTCCATTCTGTATTTACTCTCCTTTCTCGGCCTACTACGCATCTCTCCATCATTATGTTCTTCTCTCCTTTCCTTTCACACTCTGATATCTCCCTCCTTCCTCCCTCCTAAACTCCCTCCTTCTCTCTCATCTCACTCAATCTCTTTCTCCGTTTCCCATTATAACTGACAGCAAACCATCTCTCTTTCATTTGCCGCGACCCTCTTTCTTCCTTTCACTCTACCCCTCTCCGAAAACCCTGCTCCTATCCATAGGGACACACTTTTGGGACGGGCCGGATGAAAGAAAGCTGATCTCTGTTCTCCTCTGTCAGTCTAACACTGTGATAGTCTCTTTCTTTCTTTCTTTCCTCTCTCGCCTCTCTTCTCTCTCTCTCTCTCTCTCTCTCTCTCTCTCTCTCTCTCTCTCTCTCTCTCTCTCTCTCTCTCTCTCTCTCTCTCTCTCTCTCTCTCTTCTTCTCTCTCTCTCTCTCTCTCTCTCTCTCTCTCACCTCACAACACACACAACACACACACGCACACCCACACACCACCACAACACACACACACACAAC
>NC_036848.1:41449760-41502148 GCF_002910315.2 Salvelinus sp. IW2-2015
CTCTCTCTCTCTCTCCTCTCTCTCTCTCTCCTCTCTTCTCTTCTCTCCTTCCCTCTCTCTCTTCTCTCTCTTCTGTGTCATCCTCTTCCCTCATCTAACCCTCTCACCCCTTTCCTTCTCAGCCTCACCTTCTCTCGCTCATTTTCTCTCTTCCTGTCAGCCTTACCTCTACTCCCTCCGCACTCATCCTCCCCTTCTACCAGGACCCCTCTACTTAGCCTCATCCTTCTCCACTGTCTTTCTCCCTCTCTCACACCACTCTTCTGTCCATTCTGTATTTTTATCTCCTTTCTCGGCCTACTACGATCTCTCCATCATTATGTTCTTTCTCTCCTTTCCTTTCACACTCTGATATCTCCCTCTTCCTCCCTCCTAGACTCCCTCCTTCTCTCTCATCTCACTCAATCTCTTTCTCCGTTTCCCATTATAACTGACAGCAAACCATCTCTCTTTCATTTGCCGCGACCCCTTTTCTCCTTTCACTCTACCCCTCTCCCAAAACCCTGCTCCTATCCATAGGGACACACTTTTGGGACGGGCCGGATGAAAGAAAGCTGATCTCTGTTCTCCTCTGTCAGTCTAACACTGTCGATAGTCTCTTTCTTTCTTTCTTTCTCTCGTCTCTCCTCTCTTCTTCTCTCTCTCTCTCTCTCTCTCTCTCTCTCTCTCTCTCTCTTCTCTCTCTCTCTCTCTCTCTCTCTCTCTTCTCTCTCTCTCTTCCTCTCTCTCTTCGTCCTCTCTCTCTCTTTCACTTCCACACACACCACACACCACCACACACACACACACCACACACCACACACACACACACACACACACAACAACAGCACACCACTTGGGCACAAACCACTATGAGGCTCTGTTTGTACACACACACACACACACACTTGGGCACAAACACACTATGAGGGCTCTGTTTGTTAATCAGCAGACCAGATGAGGGCCACGTCTGACAGCTGTAGTTCCACATGTCTCCACTAAGAGGCAGTATTAAGCTATCCTACCATACAGCCAGACCCTTGGAGGAACCAGAATATGTTTTTAAAGAAAATAAAAAGATTGATGCTTGGTTTGTCAGACTTGGTGCCTGTGTGACTGAGCAGCACAGGAGGGGAAGGCAGGAATCTCTAAACTATTTTTAATCACTGTTTTATTGCCCTCAGCTTCGTTAATGGGGGCCTTCCAGAAACGTAAGAAGTGAACTCAAAGATGTTAACACGTGGACGTTATCTGCCTTAAATCATCACTGCAATTAAATGGCGAGAGAGAGAGAGAGCTGAACAACGACCTATCAATGTGTCCCTTCCCTTAAAAGTGGAAAGATTACAGCGAGGGACATAGTGAAATAGCCTACAAAGCTAAATCTGATGCTGATAATATGTCAGCCAATAAGGCACTATAGCCTGATTGCTCAGCATGCATTCACCATTAGTAAAAGCCTACATAAGGCCACCCAGGGATGGCAACCTGTATGGTTTTCGCTAGGCTAGAGGAACGGCTATTACACTGTATGGACACCATGCCACCTAATAGGTATAAGGCTTTCTTTTGATAGGAAACAGAAACACAGTCTAAATTAGGCAACCGGTTCTTACACTAACACTAACTAAGTGTCCTTATCTTGCACCATCACCTGCTATCAGGTTTCTCTCTTGCCTTTGCCTACTTGCTTAGGCTACTTGTTCAACACCTGCTTTCCTTTCTAGTGAGCTGAGAAACATCTGGGATTGACTTGGGCTATGCAAGACCAAACTCTTTCTTCTAGATTGAATATGTCTTTATTTTTTGACATGTTGTTGTGTCTAAGTTTTTCTAACTAACCACATCTGTGGTCTAAATAATTAATCCACATTATTTCATTTGGTCTACTAATAGCTCATTTTAGGCTATAAAACCATTTGCTTACTATGCTATGTTCCTGTGGTAGTAAGGGGTTAACAAATGGTACAAACCAGATGACTGAGGGACTGTATGAAATTGTGAACCAATCCGTACCAAGATTAACACCTTATTTTTCCCTGATTGGCCAGACCAGCTTCAACGCAAGGTCGGTGTTGTTTGGGACTCACACCCCACGTGGGGTAAAGATCACTATTTGCCTTTTCATTGGTTGAATTCGCACATCCATTCCCTTACAACCATTTGATTGGTTTAACCGTCCGCGATCCGCTCCTCCTTTCCTTGTTTTCAGCCCTAAAGGAAATATCCCTCTCGCGAGCTCCGTGGGCCTGAGCCCCGGGTTCGTCGCTTCACGTCTATCAAGAGGCGCGTGAAACGAACACAGATCTGACATTTCGCGACGGTCCTCTTAACAACCGCAATATGATTTCTTTTAAAAACATGATAATTAGATATGATATTTAACTCCGTATCGTCTGCTCGATGCAAACGGCCACCACCTTCACAATATGTCTTCTAGAGGCCATTATTTGGTTGTATTGCCAATTGCCTGGGACATATTCCCCTCTCTCTCTTTTTCGCTTTCACTTTTCTCTCTTTATAAAGCCAATAGCAGTAGCTCCCTCACTCCCGCAACTAGGGCTACACAAATAACCACTTTCCCAGTGGAATCAAATGTTTGTCACAGCAGCCAACCCGACCAGACAATAATATCAAGCCATTTTACCTGAGATTGCGCCTTCCCTAAAGGCCATAATATGCTGTAATTTGCCCATTCAAACAATAACATCGGATTCAAAAGGTATTTTTAAAACAATTTTAGTTTTATTATCTGACAAGAAATTGCCTACATTTTCTTCCCTTCATCAATAGGACGACACACGTTCATGCGCGGCAGACACATGGCCTCGTTGAGATGCAAGAAACGTTACCGTGACAGATCTGACAAACGCTGCGACAGGGACTGTTAACATTTAAACGACCTTTAATGAATTAATTAAATGAATGAATATTAACATGAGAGTAAACTTAATTCAATGCATTGTGTGAGTACTTCAAAAAGCGTCATGCAGGTCTTAGACYGAGCCCAGTTTTAGTGGACCTCTGTCGTGTTGCTCCCGGTTAGAGCAAGGTAGGCGTTTCCCATAGCCACAGATCTAGGATCAGATCCAACCTACCCAAACCATAACCTTTACCATTAGGATGACTGAACATATGTCTGACCATGGACCTGTGGTTTAGGACAGTGGTTCTCAAACCTCTCCTCGGGGATCCCCAGCCGTTCCATGTATTTGATCTATTCCAGAGCTCACACACCTGATTTAACTTGTTAATTAATCATCAAGCCCTTGAATAGGTGAATCAGGTGACTTAGTTCAGGGCTACACCAAAATTGTGAAATGTATGAGGGTCCCTGAGGAGAGTTTTGAGAACCACTGGTTTAGGAGACCTGAGTCAGCCCTCAACCCAGAGAGCTGCCTGCCAGCAGTGGCAAGGACCGAGGAAGGGGACTCCCCTGTGTGCCACAGAGATTGTTGTCGTGGCGATGGAAGTGGTGCTGGTTGCCATGGTGATGGTGGTTGCTTGTCTGACCCGTCCTCCTCATGCTGTCACAGGCGTTATTGATGCACGCCACTGTTCAGCATTGTGGGAGTGCAGGAGAGAGGGCAGAGAGGACAACACTTAATGAGTTCATGAGAAACAAAAAACTCTCCCCTCTTCTTTCTCTCTATCTCTCTCGCTCTCTGTCTCTCTGTCTCTCTGTCTCTCTGTCTCTCTCTCCCCCCTCTCTTTTGCCTCTCTGTCCCTCAATATTTTTCTCCTTCTTCTCATACTCCCTTTCTCTGTCCCCCCTTATTTATTTCTCATTCCCCGTCTCCTCTTCCTCCGCTGTCCCCTCCCCTCCTCTCTTTTTCTCTGCTCTTCATTTTTCACAGGTTTCTGTTTTGTGTGAGTGTGTTAAGAATGTGCGTTTCTCGTGATCCATCATGACAAAGTACTCTCTCTCTCTCTCTCTCTCTCTCTCTCTCTCTCTCTCTCTCTCTCTCTCTCTCTCTCTCTCTCTCTCTCTCACACACAAGCACACACGCATCCACTCACATTCTCACACACATTTTACTCACACACCATAACAGTTTCATTCACAACCAAAACCTCTCTCCTGCTTATTCACACACACACACACACACACACACACACACACACACACACACACACACACACACACACACACACACACACACACACACACACACACACACACACACACACACACACACACACACACACACACACACACACACACACACACACAGAGAGAGAGATTCTGCCCTGCTGTTATGCCTGAAGCTAAGAGAGGCAGCAAGATTAATAACGACCCCTACCTCCCTATAGACAGCCCCAAATATACACAGTTTGGAAAGAGAGGGAAACATGGGGGATAGAGAGTGGAGAGGGAGAAGAGTGAGAGGTGAGGGAGGAGAGAGAAGAGAGGAGCGAGAATGTGGGCGAGGTAGAGAGAGCGTGTGAAAGAGTGAGCAAGAGGGTACTTTTGCTTTGACGGTGGGTTGCTAGCTCTCACTTTCTTCCGCTATAGCGCTCACACAACCTTTTCAGGCCCCCCATTCCCCAAAACTCTCCACACACACACACACGCACACACGCACACACACATGCACACTAGCGTGGATTAATGTGTTTAGTACAACTATTTCATTTATTACTGTCTGAGGCTTTTTGTGATGAGGACATTTTTCAACTTACTAATAACCATTATTCCCCCAGGCCTCTGGCCTCTCAGCCCAGAACACAGCTCAGTTAGACACTCACCCCAGGCCTTTGTTACGGCCTCAACACAGCATCTGTCCTACAAGGGAGGAGAGAGAGATAGAAAGATGAAGGACATGTTCTTTCTTTCTTTTCTTTCTCAACACCTTTATGTCATCTCTCATTCTTATTGAAATGCGTATTGGCGTATGCAAATGTGTTTACACTGTTTCTGCATCTAGTGGAGGACAAATTACATGCTTATTGAGAAATAAACCAGCTACAGATGGAGCATCCTGCTCTGTGAATTATGGTTTGTGTTTTGGTTAGTTTTCATGGGAGTTTTCCAGCCGTGTTTCCCGACTGAGCGGTTCATTCTGGGCTTGTCTGTTTGTTTATGAGTTTATCTTTGGGATGCTCTGAGAATTAATCTATAACACTCCTACTGCCGAAGAAGGAGATCATTGTCAATGTGTGTTAAAATGCAAGACAGAGAGAAAGAGAGAGACTCAGGCCTGTACACATGCAAGTTGTACAACTAATGTACAATGCATTTGGCACAGCTGTTGTGATACAGCAGAGAGTTTTCTTTGTACAAAAATACAGTAAGTATTGTGGAGACACCACAGAATGGTTGTGTAAACATCTTGGACAAACTGTCCGTTGTATCACAAAAATATCAATTGTATCACAACCATTCTGTCAAGTGCGTACAGGGCCAGAGAAATTCAAAGTGTGGAACTATTATTAAGGCCAGAAGGTCAGAAGGAAGCTATGTCTGCATTACCAGGTCGTCCACTGACTGCTTGTGCCAACCACAGACACCTAATTTACTGTAGGCTATGTTGTCATGCACTGCCAGTATGCACACTGACCAGATCCACATCTCCCCTCACTCTGTGAGTATACTTGAAATGCTAGTTCTTAGAATTAACAGGTTATTCTCAATGGGGAAACATATTTCATAGAGTGCTACATATTGTTCAAGTAGCGATTGCTAACCCTTTCTTGTAAGGATCAGGTTGAGTTGTTCAGCAGCTATAAACTGTGTTTAGTTGACTAGCTGTATGTTTCTAAGCCTGCGGGGTGGGAGACCTTAGAAACATCAGGAAGTGTATTCTTTGTTTTTTCTCTCGTCTGTGGCAGGTTGCTATGGCCTCATTCTTTTTTCACAGTCTTGTTCGACTTAAGTATCAATTCATACTAAAATGTTCATAAAATGTTCATCAAGAGTTCACTGTGAGATGGTGAAAGAATTGTGTGTTGTGTGACTGTGTTGTAGTGGTATTGGGTCAAGATGGCTGGAGTGTGACTTACCGACAAGACAGTAGCTGTGCTTTGAAGGGGTTGTCAGTGGACCTGCCCTGCACTTACACATATCCCAGTGGTGCTAAAGTCACAAATGTCTTCTGGTTTAATAAATGTCCCTTTTCTGAAGACCTCAGTCAAATGCCAGAGTATACAGGTTGTGTGGAGTACCATGGTGATAAGGAGAGTGACTGCACCCTGAGAATCACAGACCTGAGAGAGAGAGTGACTTGGCTATGTGCTGGTGCAGATTCTGGACAAATCTAAATGGAGGGAAATATAATGGAATTCCCAGAGTCTCTGTCACAGCTTTTACTTAAAGTCTTCAGGTGAAGGTGATACCTACAGGTACTACAATGACAGAAGGACAGAGAGATGTACTGACTTGCTGCACCACCTGTACTCTGAGTGACAACTCCATCTACATCTGGTACAAGAAGAGACACTCTCAACTGTGGCCTACTGCACGAGAATACTCTGTTTGGTCTAATACTGTATACAGCCACTGCTGTGCTGTGAAAAAGCTATGAAGATCTTCGCTCTCCTGCAGTTTGTGTCGTGGATCAGAACTGTAACAGAGTGACATACGCCAACAGGAAAATGTGTGCTTTAAAGCGCTCATCAGTGGACATATCCTGCACTTATAGCAGTGGTTCTAATATTGTCACCAACTCTCTGGTTTAGTCCTACATGTATTGATCACAGTGCCATTTTTGTCACCAAAGCCCCATATACTACCCACCACTGCGACCTGTATGCTCTCGTTGGCTGGCCCTTGCTTCATATTCGTCGCCACACCCACTGGCTCCAGGTCATCTATAAGTCTTTGCTAGGTAAAGCCCCACCTTATCTCAGCTCACTGATCACCATAGCAGCACCCACCCGTAGCACGGGTGGTATATTTCACTAGTCACCCCCAAAGCCAATTCCTAATTTGGCCACCTTTCCTTCCAGTTCTCTGCTGCCAATGACTGGAACGAATTGCTAAAATCACCGAAGCTGGAGACTCATATCTCCCTCACTAACTTTAAGCATCAGCTGTCAGAGCAGCTCACAGATCATTGCACCTGTACATAGCCCATCTGTAAATAGCCCATCCAACTACCGCATCCCCATATTGTTATTTATTTTTTTGCTCCTTTGCACCCCAGTATCTCTACTTGCACATTCATCTTCTGCACATCTATCACTCCAGTGTTTAATTGCTAAATTGTAATTATTTCGCCACTACGGCCTATTTATTGCCTTACCTCCCTAATCTTACCTCATTTGCACACACTGTATATAGATTTCTATTGTGTTATTGACTGTACGTTTGTTTATTCCATGTGTAACTCTGTGTTGTTGTCTGTGTCGCACTGCTTTGCTTTTTCTTGGCCAGGTCGCAGTTGTAAATGAGAACTTGTTCTCAACTAGCCTACCTGGTTAAATAAAGGTGAAATCAATTTTAAAAAATGATATGTGGAAGGATAAATCGATCCCTGAGGAACTGAACAGAGACCCAGGGTATGCAGGTCATGTGGAGTACCCTGAAAAATAGAGCGGTCACTCCACCCTAAGAATCACAGAGCTGAGAATTAGGACTGTTGCGGTGACCATATCACTGCCACACCGACGGTCACGAGTCATGAAGGCAGTCAAAGTCCACGTGACCATTTAGTCACAGTAATTCGGCTTTTCCAAACTCTGATGCTGCTGATGCTCATTAGTAGTCTACCAAACTTGCTAACTGCCTGGTACTCAGCACTCTATTGGCCCTCTAATCACTCTGACATCAATGCAAATGTTTCAAAAATCTAATCAAACACTTCACGAGAGCCCATGAGCTCATGTTGAGCAACATTTCTATAGGCTATGCAATTGCTTGAGAAAACAGAGTGATGGCCTCTACTGAAAAGAGGAGGATCAGCTTTCTATAGGCTAGGCCTACTGTATTTATTTTACAACTTTCCTAATATTAAGCACATTGCTTATATTTACAAAATGAGTATAGCCTACCTGGCTGGCATGAAAATTAAACATGGGGAAAAGCATCCTCCATTCACTATTTAAGTGCATAGATGACATGTATTTTTTCCCACTGCCCCTGCTTCGATACAGGTGCATGATAATGGTCCATTCTAAATCAAAACAAATGTCACTTATTTAGTATATGTAAAGACAAGATTAAATCAAGAATAGTCTGATGGGTGACAATATTAGCCTATCACTTGTAAATGATATGTTATCACTTGTGAATGATGCCCAGCATAAGAAGCAATGCCATTTGTTTGCAACTTTTTCTAATCATAGTCGCACACCTCATGTAGCCTAGCCCATAGGCCTATATGTTTTAATAAGGTTTGTATCACAACTAAAGTGGCCAAATACCTTCTTAAAATTAAGCACATTAATCTGCTTTACAAGGAGTGTAGAGCCTAACTGGCATACATAAGCAGCACATGAGTTTCAAGTTTGGGGAAGAACATTTTGACCATAAAAATGCACCTTTAAAATAAAAGCATTACATGCATAATTGCATTGCGGTCTCTTTTGATAATTCTGTTTTCCGTTAATGGAACATTCCCGCTTATAGCCTACTACCATGTGCACATTGCTGCGCTTATAATGTGAAGAAATAGCCTAATAGTTTATCAACATTTTAAGCTAAAAGTTCTGATCTGTTATTTTGATGCTAGTGGTTGTATTCATTTGGGATCTATCGCATCCCACAACTGTCCCAGACTATGTTTGGAATATTTATTTCTCGCACAGAATGGAATAGGTCGACCTTTGTACTATAGACGGTAGTAGATTGACATAGGCTAGTGCTTTTGCTGTTCTTTAGGCCTACTCATTTTGTTGGCTGACGAAAAGTAAATGTGAACTGTTCTTCCAATATCTTCAAAATGCACTTCATAAATGGATAAGGAAGTGCACAGTTGCGTCCCCGAAGTGTCTGTCTTCACTTGTAGCCTGTGAGAAAGACCTGATCATGTGATGGAGCGCGCAGCACTCAGCGAGAAGGGCACAATGGCCACTGGCTGCAAAAGGCATTTTTTAAGGTGCATTACGGTCACACAAAGGGGATGCCGCCGTGAAATTCTAGGCATTATCAAGTGCTTGTCAAATTGTGAATGAGTGACTGATGTAGTGCGTACAGCCTGCGCAAAAAAACCTAATCAGAGCTCATGCATTTCAAGCTACTTTTTTCAAATCATCATTAGAGTCGCATCATGCAGCCTTACAATGTATTAAACATCTAAACATATAGCCTAACCTTTGGAGAACATTCAATAATAACTTACATTAATAACTCTAAATGAAGCATATAGGAATACCTATTTCTTTGTTAACCGCTGAACAGGTGCGCATGTGCACACTCCCTCAAATCGTAAAAATCTGTTGTTCTGCCGTGAGCAAGGCAGTTAACCCAATGTTCCCCGGGCGCCGAAGACGTGGATGTTGATTAAGGCAGCCCCCGCACCTCTCTGATTCAGAGGGGTTGGGTTAAATGCGGAAGACATATTTCAGTTGAAGGCATTCAGTCGTACAACTTACGAGGTATCCCCCTTTCCCTTTCCCATCAGTGGCTTGTAGGCTATGTGTGGATGCCAGGAGATGCTAAATGTGTTCATGTTAATTAACATTCAATTACCGTGAGGCCGACAGTTAGTTGCTTGACAATCACAGGCTGACGAAATTTCGTGACCGCCACAGCCCTAGTACCGCTTCCTATTTAAGACATACCACAGAATGGGGTCATAGCTTCCCTGTCTGTGACAGGTCTGCAGGTGAAGGTGAATCCTGCCACAGTAATAAGAGGACAGAAGGTGACACTGACCTGTAGCACCACCTGCATTCTGACTGGAAGCCCCACCTCAAATCAAATCAAATTGTATTTGTCACATACACATGGTTAGCAGATGTTAATGCGAGTGTAGCGAAATGCTTGTGCTTCTAGTTCCGACAGTGCAGTAATATCTAACTGTCATGGCTGTTGAAAGAGGAGGACCAAGGTGACCACTCCCTGACCAAACCAAAATAGAGACATAAAAAGTGTCTCTAAGGTCAGGGCGTGACACTAACAAGCAATCTAACAATTCCCCAACAACTACCTAATACACACAAATCTAAAGGGGTGAATGAGAATATGTAAATGTAAGTATATGGATGAGCGATGGCCGAGCGGCATAGGCAATATGCAATAGATGGTATAAAATACAGTATATATACATGTGAACACACCTGAAGTCCATGATCATCTCCTTTGTTTTGTTGACGTTGAGTGAGAGGTTGTTTTCCTGACACCAAACTCCAAGTGCCCTCACCTCCTCCCTGTAGGCTGTCTCGTCGTTGTTGGTAATCAAGCCCACTACTGTTGTGTCGTCTGCAAACTTGATGATTGAGTTGGAGGCGTGCATGGCCACGCAGTCGTGGGTGAACAGGGAATACAGGAGGGGGCTGAGCACGCACCCTTGTGGGGCACCAGTGTTGAGGGTCAGCGAAGTGGAGATGTTGTTTCCTACCTCATCACCTGGGGGCGGCCCGTCAGAAATTCCAGGACCCAATTGCACAGGGCGGGGTTGAAACCCGGGGCCTCCAGCTTGATGATGAACTTGGAGGGTACTATGGTGTTGAATGCTGAGCTGTAGTCAATGAACAGCATTCTTACAGGTATTCCTTTTGTCCAGATGGGATAGGGCAGTGTGCAGTGTGTTGGCGATTGCGTCGTCTGTGGACCTGTTGGGGCGGTGTGCAAACTGAAGTGGGTCTAGGGTGGCCGGTAAGGTGGATGTGATATGATCCCTGACTAGTCTTTCGAAGCACTTCATGATGACAGAAGTGAGTGCTACGGGGCGGTAGTCATTTAGTTCAGTTATCTTTGCCTTCTTGGGTACAGGTACAATGGTGGCCATCTTGAAGCATGTGGGGACAACAGACTGGGATAGAGAGCGATTGAATATGTACGTAAACACACCAGCCAGTTGGTCTGTGCATGCTTTGAGGACGCGGCTAGAGATGCCGTCTGGTCCAGCAGCCCTGCGAGGGTTAACACATTTAAATGTTTTACTCACGTCAGCCACGGAGAAGGAGAGGGGGGGGGGGGGGCACAGTCCTGTTAGCGGACCGCAACGCAGGCAAAGCAGGCAAAGAAGGTGTTTAGTTTTTCTGGAAGCTTGATGTCAGTGTCCGTGACGTGGCTGATTTCTTTTGTAGTCCGTGATCTCCTGTAGACCCTGCCACATTCGTCTCATGTCTAAGGTTGAATTGCGACTCCACCTTGTCCCTGTACTGGCATTTGTTTGTTTGATTTGCCTTGCGGAGGAATAGCCACACTTTTATATTCAGACATATTCCCAGACTTCTTTTCGTGGTTAAATGCGGTGGTTGGCGCTTTCAGTTTTGTGCAAATGCCGCCATCCATCCACGGTTTCTGGTAAGGGTAGATTTTAATAGTCACAGTTGGTACAACATCTCCAATGCACTTCTTTATAAACGCACTCACCGAGTCAGCGTATAGGTCAATGTTGTTCTCTGAGGCTGACTGAAACATATCTCAGTCTGCGTGATCAAACCAATCTTGAAGCGTGGCTTCTGATTGGTCGGACCAGCGTTGAATGGTTCTCGTCACTGGTACACCTGTTTGTTTTTGCCTATAAGATGGAAGGAGCAAGATGGCAGTCGTGGTCGGATTTGCCAAAGGAGGGCGGGAGCCTTTGTATGCATCACGGAAGTTAGAGTAGCAGTGGTTGAGGTGTTGCGCATGCGCAGCGCAATCAATATGCTGGAGAATTTAGGTACACTGTTCTCAAATTTGCTTTGGTAAATCCCCAGCTACAATAAATGCAACCTCAGGATGTATGGTTTCCAGTTTGCATATAGTCCAGTGAAGTTCCTTGATGCCATCTTGATGTCTGCTTGAGGGGGAATTTACAGTCGTGGCCAAAAGTTTTGAGAAGACACAAATATTAATTTCCACAAAGTTTGCTGCTTCATTGTCTTTAGATATTTTGTCAGATGTTACTATGGAATACTGAAGTATAATTACAAACATTTCATAAGTGTCAAAGGCTTTATTGACAATTGCATGAAGTTGATGCAAAAGAGTCAATATTTGCAGTGTGACCCTTCTTTTTCAAGACCTCTGCAATCCACCCTGGCATGCTGTCAATTAACTTCTAGGCCACATCCTGACTGATGGAAGCCCATTCTTGCATAATCAATGCTTGGAGTTTGTCAGAATTTGTGGGTTTTCGTTTGTCCACCCGCCTCCTGAGGATGACCACAAGTTCTCAATGGGATTAAGGTCTGGGGAGTTTCCTGGCCATGGAACCCAAAATATCGATGTTTTGTTCCCTGAGCGACTTAGTTATCACTTTTGCCTTATGGCAAGGTGCTTCATCATGCTAGAAAAGGCATTGTTCGTCACCAAACTGTTCCTGGATGGTTGGGAGAAGTTGCTCTCGGGGGATGTGTTGGTACCATTCTTTATTCATGGCTGTGTTCTTAGGCAAAATTGTGAGTGAGCCCACTCCCTTGGCTGAGAAGCAACCCCACACATGAATGGTCTCAGGATGCTTTACTTTTGGCATGACACAGGACTGATGGTAGCGCTCACCTTGTCTTCTCCGGACAAAGCTTTTTTCCGGATGCCCCAAACAATCGGAAAGGGGATTCATCAGAGAAAATTACTTTACCCCAGTCCTCAGCAGTCCAATACCTGTACCTTTTGCAGAATATCAGTCTGTCCCTAATGTTTTTCCTGGAGAGAAGTGGCTTCTTTGCTGCCCTTCTTGACACTAGGCCATCCTCCAAAAGTCTTCGCCTCACTGTGCGTCCAGATGCACTCACACCTGCCTGCTGCCATTCCTGAGCAAGCTCTGTACTGGTGGTGCCCCGATCCTGCAGCTGAATCAACTTTAGGAGACGGTCCTGGCGCTTGCTGGACTTTCTTGGGCGCCCTGAAGCCTTCTTCACAACAATTGAACCGCTGTCCTTGAAGTTCTTGATGGTCCGATAAATGGTTGATTTAGGTGCAATCTTACTTGCAGCAATATCTTTGCATGTGAAGCCCTTTTTGTGAAAAMCAATGATGACGGCACGTGTTTCCTTGCAGGTAACCATGGATGACAGAGGAAGAACAATGATTCCAAGCACCACCCTCCCTTTGAAGCTTCCAGTCTGTTATTCGAACTCAATCAGCATGACAGAGTGATCTCCAGTCTTGTCCTCGTCAACACTCACATCTGTGTTAACGAGAGAATCACTGACATGATGTAAGCTGGTCCTTTTGTGGCAGGGCTGAAATGCAGTGGAAATGTTTTTGGGGGATTCAGTTAATTTGCATGGCAAAGAGAGACTTTGCAATTAATTGCAATTCATCTGATCACTCTTCATAACATTTTGCAGCATATGCAAATTGCCATCATACAAACTGAGGCAGCAGACTTTGTGAAAATAAATATTTGTGTCATTCTCAAAACTTTTGGCCATGACTGTACACAGCTGTGACTATAACTGACGAGAATTCTCTTGTAGGTAAAATGGCCGGCACTTGATTGTAAGGAATTCTAGATCGGGTGAGCAGAAGGACTTGAGTTCCTGTATGTTGTTATGATTACACCATGAGTCGTTAATCATAAAGCATACATTCCCGCCCTTCCTTTTCCCAGAGAGGTGTTTATCTCTGTTGGCGCAATGCATAGAGAAGCCCGGTGGCTGAACCGATTCCGACAACATTTCCCGAGAGAGCCATATTTCCGTGAAACAGAAAATGTTACAATCTCTGATGTCTCTCTGGAAGGCAACTCTTGCTCGAATTTCGGCTACCTTGTTGTCAAGAGACTGGACATTGGCTAGTAGTATACTCGGGAGCGCCTACTGGAATTAGCTCCATTGTCCTGGGTGGTGGTCCGAACAGAGGATCCGCTTCGGGAAAGTCGTATTCCTGGTCATAATGTTGGTAAGTTGACGTTGCTCTTATATCCAATAGTTCTTCCCGGCTATATATAAMAAGACTTAAGATTTCCTGGTGTAACAATGTAAGAAATAATACATAAAAAACAGAATACTGCATAGTTTCCTAAGAACTCGAAGCGAGGCGACCGTCTCTGTCGGCGCCATAATGCATCTGGTACAAGAATGGATATCAAATAACCAACCCAAAGTTTCTAACCAACCACTTGTACCTAGACCCAGTGAAAAGAGACAACCACTCTTGGAACAGACAATTACACCATCCCCAGCATTAGTCTTGAAGACCAGTACTTCTGTGAGGCTGGGAATGAGATGGGAGCTCAGCTCTCCACTTCCTTGTTCCTCAACATAGAAGTAAATGACTCACCACCAACACCGAGCGGATAAGCAATGTATGTCTGGGCTCCTGTTGTGGGGGTTGTGGCTGTCCTGGCTTTAGGAGGCCTTCTAGTCCTTATACTGAAGAGAAGATCCACAGGAAGTAATGTCACAGCGGACACACCTGACCCAAACAGTCCTGACCAGAACATTGACACGTACACAGCTCTGAACATTAAGACCTGGTCCTCTGAGTGTGACACAGTTGCAGGTGTGAGGGACTTAGCCTCTGAGAGAGACACTGAGTCCCCAGAGTATGAGAGCATCCAGGGAAGAGAATCACGACAGAGCCTGGACTGAGGYCTTTTGGACAGAAATGGACTGGCCATTGGGAACAGCAGTAATGGCACCAAACCAAAGCTATGTACCTAACAGCTCTGCTTTTTTCTATATGTTATATTGATTTTGTCTATCCAATGGGCTTAAGCGGGTTTAAGCTTAATTTAGATTATATGCCTTGAAGTATATAGAAATMATTATTGCTAATTATTACTAAATACTTTTTGTTGTTGTTGATTTTTAACAGTAAATGTGATTATTAATGTATATTCTATGTTATGGAAAATGTTAAATATATTTCTGTCATTTACCATGGCAGATTTTGGATTACCTAATGCACCGTTCTGAGCTTCTAATGGGAATGAATTGAATGATTWTTCACTCACACAAATCTAGTGTTGATTTTTCAGTATAACATAACAATTAACACTGTCAGTGTTAAATTAACACGTATTGGTGTAAAAATAACCACAGTGTTGGTTTTAATACCATAGTTTAACCCAAACCACGCCCATCATTATCATATTTCCAAGTGTGCTCTAATGCAGGTTGATTTTTTAAATTGTTTGTTTCAATATCAATGTTTTTGCATGTACATTGATCAATGAATCTTTTGCTACTCAAATATACGTTACATACATTTTCTAAACTAATGAAATATGTTACTTGGACTTATTGAACCCATTACTGAAATGGTTGTTCCAGTTTAGATACTTTAGGTCATCTCATCGTTTAATCCTCCCAACCCTGGCAGTCATTCCCAACCCCTCACCCGCAAGTTGCGGGTGAGGAAAAATTCCAAAGGTTGGATTTCCTCACTCTGGCTTGATTCCAATAGGATTTACACATCACTTTGCAAGCCAGCATAATGTGACTTGCAGGCCTGCTGTGGCCTGTAAACCACGAGATTCAGGCCACTGTATTGGGGTGAAACTAGGTCCTCAAAATAAGGCCTTATGAAATACAAGTCAAGGGTTTTTCTTTATTTTCACTTTTTTCTACATTGTAGCATAATAGTGAAGATATCAAAACTATGAAATAACACATAAGGAATCATGTAGTAATCAAAAAAGTGATACAAAAATCGAAATATATGCATTCCAGGTGACTCATGAAGCTGGTTGAGAGAATGACAAGAGTGTGCAAAGCTGTCATCAAGGCAAAGGGTGGCTACTTTGAAGAATCAAAAATCAAAAATATATTTTGATTTGTTTAAAACTTTTTTGGGTTACGGCATGATTCCATATGTGTTATTTTATAGTATTGATGTTTTCACTATTATTCTACAATGTAGAAAATAGTTCAAATAAACAAAAACCCTTGAATGAGTAGGTGTGTCCAAACTTTTGACTGGTACTGTATGTATTGTATTGTGCTAATTATTTGCTTAGGATCTCACTTGATGAAGTCCACAGGACTTCATAAGGATGAATGCAACAACCATGTCTCTGTCACTAACAAATACAGTCAAATACAACAAATACAATTTACTCGTAAGGCAAGGCACTCTGGGAAATGCAAATAAAGCTTTACACTAAGCAGTGTGTTAATTCAACACTGTTCAGTGTCTATATGGGTCCACACTTTCATTGTTAAATCTAACACTCTCAGTGTTGATTTAACACTGGATATTTTGCTGTGCTTTTGATGTGGTAAAATATGTGTGTGTGTGTGTGTGTGTGTGTGTGTGTGTGTCGTGTGTGTGTGTGTGTGTGTGTGTGTGTGTGTGTGTGTGTGTGTGTGTGTGTGTGTGTGTGTGTGTGTGTGTGTGTGTGTGTGTGTGTGTGTGTAGCCCATCTGTGTCTGCTCAGTAGCTGGAGATAATGACATAAATAAGCAGACATGTTGGATGATGTATCAGAGAATGTAAACAATGTCTGCTGTGCCCTCTCCACCCCTCCCTCACTTTGTTTTCTTCTTCTTTATCTCTCCTCTTATCTCACACTCTGATTCTGCACATCCATCTCGACTATGTTCTCTATCTTGTCACTTTCTCTGTCTGTCTGTCTGTCTGTCTTCTGTCTGTCTGTCTGTCTGTCTGTCTGTCTGTCTGTCTGTCTGTCTGTCTGTCTGTCTGTCTGTCTGTCTGTCTGTCTGTCTGTCTGTCTGTCTGTCTGTCTGTCTGTCTGTCTGTCTGTCTGTCTGTCTTGCTGTCTGTCTGTCTGTCTGTCTGTCTGTCTGTCTGTCTGTCTGTCTGTCTGTCTGTCTGTCTGTCTGTCTGTCTTGTCTGTCTGTCTGTCTGTCTGTCCTGTCTCTGTTCTGTCTGTCTGTCTGTCTGTCTGTCTGTCTGTCTGTCTGTCTGTCTGTCTTTCTTTCTTTCTTTCTTTCTTTCTTTCTTTCTTTCTTTCTTTCTGGTGCCTTTTCTCGCTCCCCCTTAGCATGTTCTTGTTCTCTCTCTCTCCCCATTTCTCATATTTATAAAACCTTCAGGTTCCAGAGAACCCTAAACACAATCCACAAACGCGCATTTGTTTTATTTTGTCACACAACACACACATATTTATTTTTCCAATACACTCACCGCTTCATTCATCAGTACCCAGTAGATTTATTCCCAGGTGTAACTAACTACCTAGGGGAACAATTTTTTTTTTTTAATGCCACTAACCCAGCCATCTTTATTTGGCTTTGGCCTTAATGTTCACTGCCAGTAAGACGGTCGTACCCCGTTTATCACTTCATTGGGTGTGTCAAATCAAAGTTTAGTGGTTGCATACACAGTTTAGCAGATGTTCTAGTGGGTGCAGCAAATTGCTCATGTTACRAGCTCCTAACAATGCAGTGTAGTGTTAAACAGTACACAAAAAAAATATTCAAGAAGAAATCAAGAAATGTCGGAACGAATCTAATTAACAACCCAAATAGTACTGTAACAGTAATCCAAATACAATCTATACATATTTACACCAGATGAACTTACGAAACATACACTAAAATGCAGTGTACAGTAGTAGAAATTTTAGAATGAGCTATGTAAATTAACTTCCGGACCAGAGTCTGGAATATAAATCCAATCAAATCAAATCAAACTTTATTTGTCACATGCGCCGAATACAACAAGTGTAGATCTAACCGTGAAAGGCTTACTTACAAGCCCTTAACCAACAGTGCAGTTCAAGAAGAGTTAAGAAAATATTTACCAAATAAACTAATGTAAAAAAMAAAATAAAAAAATAATTAAAAGTAACACAATAACATAACAATAACAAGGCTATATACAGGGGGTACTGGTACCGAGTCAATGTGCAGGGGTACAGGTTAGTTGAGGTAATTTGTACATGTAGGTAGGGGTGAAGTGACTATGCATAGATAATAAACAGCGAGTAGCAGCAGTGTACAAAARATATAAATATATACTGTATATATGTGAATGGTGTGTATAGACAGTATGTGAATAGAAAAGGTGTGTTCAGCAGTATTTATATAGAATGATCCATGACTACAATACAGTATATACATATAAAGTGGGTAAAACAGTATGTAAACATGATTAAAGTAACCAGTGATTGATGACTATGTACATAGGGCAGCAGTCTCTAAGGTGCAGGGTTGAGTACCAGGTGGGACTCGCCTAGTAACAGTGTATGAGGCTCAGGGCAGGGTATTGGGCAGAGGCTGGCTAGTAGTGACTGTTTAACAGTCTGATGGCCTGGAGATAGAAGCTGTTTATTAGTCTCTGTGCTCAGATTCATGTGACATTTCAAGTATTGGAGATCACTGTTACTGTAACTAAGTTTTTTTTGTCACAGAGAGAGTGGGGGGAGAAGAAGAGAGGGGGGACCGAGGGACAGAGTCCTCAAGGTATCTGCTCACCTGTCAAGAAAGAAGGGGAAGGGTGAGAGAAATGGGGGGGAGATGGACAAAGGAAGCAAGGAGGACAATAAGTACAGTCCTGCTCTCAAACATCAGAAAACAGAGGCTTTTTCCTTCCCTTACTGTGTTTACATTGTTATTTCTTCTCCTCCTCCTTCTTCTCCTTCCTTATACCCCTATTTTTCTCCCTCTCTCCTCCCTCCTCCCCTCATCCCCTCCCCACTACCAATTAGCTGGGTGTCCATAATGGATGTTGTTTGCCGTGCTTTCCTGTCAGCAGAGTGAATTAGCGCTAGCTTGTCTGTGTCTGCATGTGTTGTCCCTGTTTGTGTGTGTGGTGTGTCTCTTTGTATGTATGTATGTATGTGTGTGTGTGTGTGTGTGTGTGTGGTGTGTGTGTGTGTGGTGTGTGTGTGTGTGTGTGTGTGTGTGTGTGTGTGTGTGTGTGTTGTGTGTGTGTGTGTGTGTGTGTGTGTGTGGGTGTGTGGTGTGTGTGTGTGTGTGTGTCAGTGTGTCAGTGTGTGCGTGTCTCTTTGTATGTGTGTACGTGTGTTGTGAGAGTGTGTGAGTGATCATCTTATCGGCTCTTAGTACAGTAATGAAACACTGTTATAAATGGCTGCAATCCTGTTAACAAAACAGAACCTAAGTGCTGGCCGATAGATAAATCAAAATCAGGAGATTCCGACCCGGCGACAGTTGCTAAGGTGGGGAATCAGAAGTCACGCGAGACAGATTAATCACTTGCCTCATTGAAATCCCAGGTCTTAACCAATACACACACATGCTCATGCACGCAAAACATGCACACACACACACACACACACACACACACACACACACACACACACACACACACACACACACACACACACACACACACACACACACACACACACACACACACCACACACACACACACACACACACACACACACACACCACGCCACACACACAGTGACTACACAGGCGGCACGCGCACGATCAGTGTGTATGTCAAGTGCGTGGTGCCTGAAAGATGAAACAAGCATGCATTGCTAGTTTAAGCAGGACTGAGTTAGGATTATTCATAGTCACGCTTCCATTGAGAGATTGTTGAGAGATTGCATGTTTTTCTACTGGCGTGTGTGTGTGTTTTCTAGGTTGAGAGAGGAGTGTTTTGCAAGTAAAAAAGCCATCTGTGGACTCTCATTTTGAAACAAGTTTGCAACACCGTGGCTCCTATCTCAGATTGGATCAAATCCCAGTATTTTASTGTCGCTCTGAAATGGTGAACTCTGTAAATGTTTTGTAACTCTTCTCCCCACACTCTCACCAGGCCCCAGAGCATGAGACAATGTTACAGGAGTAAGAAAATAAAAAACACATAGCTCAGTCATCATGTGCTGAACATAACTCACTCAACCAGATCAGAGTAACGTCCCTGACTGTCTTCTGTCTGTCCTCACCTCATAGACGGAGCCAATAGTCATGCACACACACACACTTTTTTTCACACACTAGCTTGACTGTGTACAACATTCTTGCAGCAAGCCATACAATTTCACTATCAATTGCGAAGGCCAAAAAATGACACTGAATAAAAATATTAACTTGTCATGTAAAGTGTTGGTCCCATGTTTCATGAGCTGAAAACACATTTGTGCACAAATTTGTTTACATCCCTGTCAGTGAGCAGTTCTTCTTTGCCAAGATAATCCATCCACCTGACAGGTGTGGCATATCAAGAAGCTTATTAAACAGCATTATCATTATACATGTGCACCTTGTGCTGGGGACAATAAAAGGCCACTCTAAAATGTGCAGTTTTGTCACAGAGCACAATGCCACAGATGTCTCAAGATTTGAGGGAGCGTGCAATTGGCAATCTGACTACAGGAATGTCCACCGAAGCTGTTGCCTGAGAATTTAATGTTAATTTCTCTACCATAAGCCGCCTCCAAGGTTGTTTTAGAGAAGTCCAACGGCCTCACAACCGCAGACCACGTGTAACCACGCCAGCCCAGGACCTCCGCATCCAGCTTTTTCACCTGCGGGATCGTCTGAGACCAGCCACCCGGACAGTTGATGAAACTGTAGGATTGCAAAACCGAAGAATTTCTACACAAACTGTCAGAAACCGTCTCAGGGAAACTGCTCTACTTGCTCGTCGTCCTCACCAGGGTCTTGACCTGACTGCAGTTCGGCTTCGTATAAACTTCAGTGGGCAAATACTCACCTTCGATGGCCACTGGCATGTTGGAGAAGTGTACTCTTCACGAATTAATCCCGGTTTCAACTGTACCGGGCAGTTGGCGTCGTGTGGGCGAGTGGTTTGCTGATGTCAACATTGTGAACAGAGTGCCCCATGGTGGCGGTGGGGTTATGGTATGGGCAGGCATGAGCTACGACAACGAACACAATTGCATTTTATTGGAAAGAGAAACCGTGACAATATCCTGAGGCCCATTGTCGTGCCATTCAACTGCCACCATCACCTCATGTTTCAGCATGATAATGCACAGCCCCATGTTACAAGGATCTATACACAATTGCTGGAAACTGAAAATGTCCCAGTTCTTCCATGGCCTACATACTCAGCAGACATGTCATCCATTGAGCATGTTTGGGATGCTCTGGATTGATGTGTATGACAGTGTTTCCCAGTTCTCACCAATATCCAGCAACTTCACATAGCCATTTGAAGAGGAGTGGGACAACATTCCACAGGCCACAATCAACAGCCTGATCAACTCTATGCAATGGAGATGAGTCACACCGCATGAGGCAAATGGTGGTCACACCAGACACTGATTGGTTTTGTGATCCTACATTTTTTTTTACAGTATCTGTGACCAACAGATGCATATCTCTATTCCCAGTCATGTGAAATCCATAGATTAGGGCCTAATGAATGTATTTCAATTGACTGATGTAACCTTTATTTAACTAGGCAAGTTAGTTAAGAACAAATTCTTATTTACAATGACGGCCTACCCCAGCCAAACCCAGACGTCGCTGGGCCAATTGTGCACCGCCCTATAGGACTCCCAATTACAGACGGATGTGATACAGCCTGGATTTGAACCAGGGACTGTAGTGACACCTCTTGCACTGAGATGCAGTGCCTTAGACCGCTGCGCCACTCGCGAGCCATATATGATTTCCATATATGAACTGTAACTCAGTAAAATCTTTGACATTTTTGCTGCATGTTGCGTTTATATTTTTGTTCAGTGTAGTTAAACTATTTTACTATCTGTTCCAATTACCATGGACACAAAAAAAAGAGATCACTGTTTTCGCACAAATATGATCGGTTACTGAAGCAATATATCACAGGTCCATATTTCATAGGAATTATCACTGGTGTCATATTTGGAAGCAGCAAACACTGAGTGGACATTTACTCTCTTTCCAACTGCCATGAAAGTTCCATAACATGTTTGTTGGCATGGCTGTTTGAGTATCTGTTTAACTGAAGACTAAAGCATTTTGCATATTCATAACATGTTTGTTGTCATGGCTGTTTGAGTATCTGTTTAACTGAAGACTAAAGCATTTAGCATATTCTGGAAATTAGACAATTCAGCACTTATTTTACCATCTATCGCAACTGCTGAAACTCCTCAATTGTGCTTATGTGTATGTATGTGTGTGTGTCTTTAACAAACAGTATCCATGTCAAAGGTCAGTAACTGACAATTACAGCTAAACGGAAAGGAAGAATAAGAGGAAAGAGAGAAAGTGTGTTCGCGCGGGTTTGCCTCTGAGGTAGGCTACAAGGACACCACTGGTATGTGATATCTCCAGACTGTTGGGTTGGGCTTTGTAGATCGACTCTATAGAAAGAGACAGACAGAGAGAGAGAGAAACCAGACCACAAAGCAGGATTATCAAAATAGGATCCATTGATGTGTTTAATATGAGCAGCACCCAGATCAGAACATAGCCCTAAACAGACGTAATGAGCAGTGCTCTGTTGTGTCTACCTGGAAATTTAATGTGTGTGTGTGCGTGCATGTGGTTGTGTGTATGTGTTTGTGTGTGTTCGTTCGTGTGTGTGTGTTTGTTCGTTCGGGTGTGTGTGTTCGTTCGCGTGTTCTTGGGTTAAACGTCAGTGCTGTGATGTTGCATTAATTGCCTGCCTGCGTCCTCCCTGACTTCTCCGTTAATGAAGAAACAGCGGAGGGAAAGATCCAGAACGGTGCTTCAGTCACATGTCACACACACACACACACACACATACCTCCCACCAGCACTCCTCTGTGGCCTGCTCTGCATTTAAACACTTTAATTTGTCTTTTATAATGAAATAAACGTGTCTGCTGGATTATTGTTATGATTATTCCTCCCTCTCCAGACTCCATGCTGTGATTGGATAATGACTTTGTGCTGACTGGCAGCCGTCCTATCGTGTCGTCCGGAGAGAAGGGGGCCAATGGACAGTTTTTCTAATGTAACACAATTATAATACCGCTGTTATAGCTAACTTTCCGATGTGAGCTACATGTGACGCAAATCAATTAAATTCTATCTTTATTGTCCCAGTAGGGACATTCAATAGATTAAAATGATGAAGGTCAGTGTTTGAGGTTAGGCGACAGTTTGGCCACCCGATCTCATCTGAAGCCAAGCAGGGTCTGTCCAGGTTAGTTCTAAGATTGGAAGGCATCAGTGATGTCCACTTGTTACTCCCGTCCACTCTCTCCATCTCTCCATTCCCAACCTCTATTCTTTACTCTCTCACTCATCCCCTCTTCTAACAATTTCTCTCTCTCATCTCTTCTCGTCTTGCTACCTCCTCTCATTCTCTTTTTACCATCCCTCGTCTCTCCCCTCAATTCTCTGATCGCCCCCCCCCCCCCTCTGCTCCCTTTCTCCTTCTCCCACATGACTCTGTTGTTGTTCATAGACTCTTTTCACTCCTTCTCTTTCTCTCGTTCCTTCTCTATAAACATCCCACTGTATTTATCCGTTTCTCTCCATCTCTGCCCCCCGTGCTACCTCTCTGCCTTTCAACGCTCCTCTTTGTCTCTCCTTTTATAGTTCTGTAAGTGTTCAGGGCTCCACCTCCCCAGATACAAAACATAAAAACACGCACACACACTCACCACACGCACACACACCTGACTATAGGGTATATGACTTAGCCTCTTGCTCAGACCACAGGCAGTTAACATAAGATACGTTCTAATATACATTACATACGCTAAAACATTTGGGTTCATCTAGGGTTCATTGGCAAGGGTGATGGTTCTCTGTGGAACCATACTGACCCAAAGAACCCTTTGAGCCCTTCAATGGTTATTTGCAGTCCAAAAAAGGGTTCTTTCCTCTTTTAGTGATAATTCAAATACAGTGGCGGCAGTTCATTCAAATATTTTGGGGCGTGGTTTGCGCACAGCTCTTTTTGTGCAACCATGAGTGAGAGTGTCATTCCAGTTGGTCTAATCTGTTGTGTTGTGATATTGCATGTTATATATGACTGTGGTCAATGACGGTGTCTTGTGAAAGACTCACATATGGCCTTTCATCAATTGAGAAAGGTTGACTAAGTCTGTAGTTTTCAAGTCTCTCCTCAGGGACCCCCAGCTGTTCCAGAGATAATTCAACTTGTTAATAAATACAATAATAAAACCTATGGAATTTTAACAATATAATATGGCTATTAAACCAGGATAAAAAAAAATGGTATGCTTCTAGCCTAGTGGTTAAAGCGTTGGACCAGTAACCGAAAGGTTGCTGGATCGAAACCATGAGCTGACAAGCTAAAAATATGAAATTCTGCCTTTGAGCAAGGCAGTTAACCCACTGTTCCCCGGGCGCCGAAGATGTGGATGTCGATTATGGCAGCCCCCCGCACCTCTCTGATTCAGAGGGGTTGGGTTAAATGCGGAAGACACATTTCAGTTGAATGCGTTCAACTGACTAGGTATCCCCCTTTCCCTTCTACAAATAACCTTTGAGATTGAGAAAGGTTCTTTATAGAACCACCTTCCATTAAGGTTATATAAAGAACCATAAAAAAGGGTTCTATATAGCCCCAAAATGCGTTGTAACGATAGCGTAACCCTTTTTTGGTGCTATATAGAACCTTTTTTTAAGGGTTCTTTATAGCACCATACAGGTTCCATTTAGAACCTTATGAGCATGGTTCTTTATAGAACCTTCAAAAAAAGATTCCATATAACACCAAAAAGGGTTCCGCTATGGTTACAAGCTGAATAACCCTAATTTGGCACTATATATAACCATTTGTTTTTAGTGTGTATATGTTAGAGTTAACTTCCCAGCAGGTGGATGGACGTTATGGGATGTGGTCAGATACCGCAGTTCGTATGGTTGGATGTCATAGGCCTGTATCTAAGCAGAGGAGATATTTAGAGAGAGAGGAGGGTCATATAAAATATAGGTCGTAAAGACAGGAGAGGTTGATTTCAACATGTTGAATAGCCTTGGCAAAGACAGTAGCCCTGGTTTCTGTGGTCGCTGCGGGATAGATGATTGTGTGTGTGTGTGTGGCATCCGAAGGACAGCTTATTAAAAGCTGTCCTTATAAAACTGAAGAACAACATGTTCTACATGCCATACACGGGAGGGGGTCAACAGTGTGTGGGGGAGTATCGGGAGTACAGTATTTATTACTGTACTCCAGATCGAGATTCTGGCAGTCCTAATATGAAATGTTACTACATTCCTAACCTTTGACCAAATTGCATTGAATACTTTCTGGTTACACAGCATATGTCGAACAGTGTGTGGAAATGCCACAGTGGCCTTCGCTTTAATTTTGCAATAGACAGTTATTAAATTAGATTTCCTGTCATAAAGATTTCTCTTCATACCAGGTGTGGGTTGGGTTTTTCCCCAGTGTGTGTGTGTGTGTGTGTGTGTGGTGGTGTTGTGTGTGTGTGTGTGTGTGTGTGTGTGTGTGTGTGTGGTGTGTGTGTGTGTGTTGTGTGTGTGTGTGTGTGTGTGTGTGTGTGTGTGTGTGTGTGTGTGTGTGTGTGTGTGTGTGTTCGCGCGTGCGTGCGCCGTGCGTGGGTGCGTGTGTTAATCTCAGCAGAGCCCAACATGCAGAGAGGAAGTGAGTCACAGGAAGTCAAATCAAATCAATTGTATTTGTCACACACTTCGTAAACAGCAGGTGTAGACTAACAGTGAAATGCTTACTTACGGTTCCTTTCCAACAATGCAGAGAGAAAGATAAAGATTAAAACATAAAAATACATTTGAAATAGTGACACGGGGAATAAATACACAATGAATAATGAACACATTGAGATGCAAACATGAGTCACTGAGCCACTTTGTAACATGGACCAATGCAGTAGAGCTGTTGTGCTTCTTGTTGTTTGCTCTTTGCATGCACATATATCACTGTATCATCTGCAGACATTTGAACTTCAGACCCAGTACAGACAGAGACAGAGGGCAGATCATTAATGTACAGGCTGAACAGGAGGGGCCCCAGTATTGACCCTTGGGGCATGCCCACATCTTAGCTAAGAGTGGAAGACATCTCATTGCTCACTCTGGCACACAGGGTTCTGTCTTCAAGGTATGATTTCATCCATCTCAAGGCATCGGGGGAAAAGTTGAACTTGGACAGTTTTGTAATGAGAATCTCATGGTTAACAGTATCAAAGGCTTTCCTTAGGTCTAGAACACAGCCCCAACAACGCCCCCTTTGTCCATTTTGGACCTCACATTTCTGTGGAGCGTTTTGCGCTGAAGCCAAACTGCATGGAGTGTAATGTGAAGGGGCTGTTGTTGAGGTGGGCAATCATTCTCTGCTATACACTTTTCAGCAACCTTCGACACCACAGGTAGTAAACCAATGGGTCTGTAGTTACTCACGTCAGCAAAGTCACCTGATTTAAAGATGGGCGTTATTATGGCCGACTTCCAGATCCTTGGAAACACCCCCTGGCAAATAGATGTGTTGGTGACCTTAGTAATGGGGCCAGTGAGTGACTCTTTGTAGTTTTTAAGAAAGGTAGAGTCCAGCCCAAACACATCTTTGGCTTTAGAGTTCTTTAGTGAGCCAAAGAAACCAGTGGAGGGGTTCTGTGTCAGTACCTTGACAGAGTCAACAAAGTAGAAATTGAAGGCTGTTGTTTCGACTGCATCCTGTGTTAGACTGTCATTCACATTGATTTCTAGTCTTTTTGCAGTGTTACTATGGTCTTTCCCTGTTCACTTTTTTCGATTCTCCCAGATCATTTTAGAATTTCCCTTGGCTTCACCAATTATGTTGATTAAAATGTTTTCCTTGGCCTGTCTGATTTATTTCATCACCTTATTTTTTAACATGGTAAACCTACATCTGTCATGCTCCAATTTGAGACTTTTTAGAGCATGATCTTGTTCTTTCGTCAGTTTCCAAATTTCTCCATTTAGCCAAGGAAGAGTGCTCTTTTGGCCAGGTTTGGATTTCATTTTCTTTAGGAAGCCATTTACTGTAGTCAGGATTGTGGATAGAAAAACATGACTGTCAGCTTCCACATTTGTATAGGACAGAAGATCATTCCAGTTAATTCCCTTAATTGTGTTTTCAAAATCATTTAAATTCAGCCATATGTAGTCTGAGCTTATCAGGCTTTCTAACAGTAGAGAGGTTAAACCTGTTCTTAGAAAGCTTTCTGGCTATGAGTGTCAGATTATGGTCAGACAGCTCAGTAACCATATTGAATGATTTAGTCACTCTCTCTGGTTTATTACTGAACACCAAATCAATATGTGTTTTAGAAGAACAAGTCACCCTGGTTGGCCCTTTAACTAGCTGTGTAAGGTCAAAGGCATTAGTGATACGTTTGAGGGTTTTCCTACAAGACTTGTCTTCATAATTAATGTTAAGATCTCCCATTAAGATTACCTCTTTCCCAAAACCACATTTCCTACGTATGTTGTTAAACGGATTTTTTTTTAAACTTTTGGTGGAAGGTGGTCTGTACATTTCAATGAGGGTAAAAGACATTTGGGGAGACAGTGCAACGTTTAGGCCAATACATTCTAGTTCATTATCACATGACCACTCAATTTGTTTACATCGATATGTTCTTTAATGTAAATCATCAGACCCCCTCCTCTTCCTTCAATCCAGTCTCTCTTGAAAACTTTGTAGCCGGGCACAATCAAAGCAGCAGATGGAGAGTTTTTATGGAGCCATGTCTCTGAAAGGCAGAGGAAGTCAAGGTTGGAATCTGTGAGAAGATGTTGAATTTGAACACTTTTTGGAATAACACTGCGAATGTTCAAGTTCCCCTCTAGTAGTCCCTTGAGCTTAGCTTGTGGGTCTCAGATGACTCCAGCGTGATTGACACKCTGGTGTTATCTGACTGCTGGGTTTAGACCATTTTGTTAAGTTTTGATTAGGGGCAGTTCGTTAGTGCAATTAACTATCCCTTGCGCTTGCATTGGATGCGGGGAACTAATTAAAACAGCTTGCGTGCCAGAAGCAGAGTCAGGGATCGAGTATAGCGACTTGGATATGTTTGTAGAGTCGAATTTCACCTTGGAGTCAGGTGACTCAAGAGAAATCATGGGACCATAACACTCACCCACCTCAGCGGCGGCGATGATTTGAGGACACAGCCCTCCACTGCTTTCCACTCTGGTGAGTATTTCTGGTTCGGTGGTGGCCCAGGGTTGAGGTGCATCTCCCCAGAGAGCAGGAGGGTAGTGAATAGGTAGCTTAGCAGATTCTGGTAGGTGTTGGACTTGTGTTTGTTACTCCCAAGTGATTCAGTGGAATAGGGAGCGAGGTAGACTTGGCCATTATTCAGAACATTATGGTATGATGTGTACTGTCCGCTCGTGTGGAACGGTGAACCAAGGTGTTTGTCTGGGGAGTTTGCATTTCCCAACAGTATATTGATTGTGTCATCCCAGCAAGGACGCACTGAGACTATCAGTAGAGCAGCTACATAGCTGACAATCGTGGCAAAGTACTGGAGATAAAACACATAATTGCGCTTTAAATCTTTGCAAGAGTTATTTAGCTGGGGTCGGCGTACACCTGTACACACAATAACAGCATCTGGAGGAGAAACAGCACGTGCCGCACCGCCCTCTCTTCGATCCGCCATCTTTTTCTGTGTGAGGAAGAGAGGGATATAGAAAGACAAAGTTTGAGTGTATATTAGTGAATTCAAGTGTAGACTAACAGTGAAATGCTTACAGGCCCTTCCCAACAATGCAGAGACCAAAAAATTGAGAAATGATAGAAAAGTACAACTAATAATAAAAGTAATAATAAATAACAATGAGTAAGGATAACTTGGCTATCTACACAGGGTACCAGTACCGCGTCGATGTGCAGGGGTAAGAGGTCATCTAGGTTCATATTTACATATAACTAGGAATAAAGTGACAGATAATAAACAGTAGCAGCAGCATATGTGATGAGTCAAAAAGGTTAGTGCAGGGCCTCCCGGGTGGCGCAGTGGTCTAGGGCACTGCATCGCAGCGCTAGCTGTGCCACCAGAGACTCTGGGTTCACGCCCAGGCTCTGTCGCAGACGCACAATTGGCCTAGCGTCGTCTGGGTTAGGGAGGGTTTGGCCGGTAGGGATATCCGTGTCTCATCGTGCACCAGTGACTCCTGTGGCGGGCCAGGCGCAGTGCATGCTAACCAAGGTTGCCAGGTGCACGGCTGGCTTCCGGGTTGGATGCTCGCTGTGTTAAGAAGCAGTGCGGCTTGGTTGGGTTGTGTTTCGGAGGATACATGGCTTTCGACCTTCGTCTCTCCTGAGCCTGTACGGGAGTTGTAGCGATGAGACAAGATAGTAACTACTAACAATTGGATACCATGAAAAAGGGGGTGAAAAAGAAAATAAAACAAAGGTTAGTGCAAGAAGGGTCAATGCAGTTAGTCTGGGTAGCTATTTGGTTAAGTAGCTAACTATTTAGCAGTCTTATGGCTTGGGGGGAAGAAGCTGTTCAGGGTTCTGTTGGTTCCAGACTAGGTGCACTGGTACCGCTTGCCGTGCGGTAGCAGAGAGAACAGTCTACGGCTTGGGTGGCTGGATTCTTTGACTATTTTTTGGGCCTTCCTCTGACACCGTCTCTTATAGAGGTCCTGGATGGCAGGGAGCTCAGCCCCAGTGATGTACTGGGCTGTACTCACCACCCTCTGTAGCGCCTTGCGGTCGGGTGCCCTGCAGTTGCCGTACCAAGAGGTGAGGAAGCTAGTCAAGATGCTCTCAATGGTGCAGCTGTAGAACATTTTGAGGATCTGATGGCCCACGCCAAATTATTTCAGCCTCCTTAGTGCGAAGATGTGCTGTCTTGCCATCTTCACAACTGTGTGGGTGTGTGTGGACAATGTTAATTCCTTAGTGATGTGGACACTGAGGAACTTGAAGCTCTTGATCCGCTCCACCACAGCCCCATCAATGACGAAAGTGCTGTTTGAATGAATGCTTACGAGCCTGCTGGTGCCCACCATCGCTCAGTCAGACTGCTCTATCAAATCATAGACTTAATTATAACATAATAACACACAGAAATAGGTCATTAATATGGTTGAATCCGGAAACTATTAACAAAACATTTATTCTTTCAGTGAAACACGGAACCGTTCCGTATTTTATCTAACGGGTGGCATCCATAAGTCGAAATATTCCTGTTACATTGCACAACCTTCAATGTTATGTCATAATTACGTAAAATTCAGGCAAATTAGTTCGCAATGAGCCAGGCGGCCCAAACTGTTGCATATACCCTGACTCTGCGTGCAATGAACGCAAGAGAAGTGACACAATTTCACCTGGTTAATATTGCTTGCTAACCTGGATTTCTTTTAGATAAATATGCAGGTTTAAAAATATATACTAGTTGCAAGAAGTTTTAAGAAAGGCATTGATGTTTATGGTTAGGTACACGTTGGAGCAACGACAGTCCTTTTTCGCGAATGCGCACTGCATCGATTATATGCAACGCAGGACACGCTAGATAAACTAGTAATATCATCAACCATGTGTAGTTATAACTAGTGATTATGATTGATTGATTGTTTTTTATAAGATAAGTTTAATTCTAGCTAGCAACTAGCAACAAAAATAGGCAAAATTAGGCAAAAAATCGGCGCCCCAAATTACCGATTTCCGATTGTTATGAAAACTTGAAATCGGCCCTATTTAATCGGCCATTCCGATTAATCAGTCGACCTCTAGTATGCACGGTCACTGTGGGGATGACGTCGTTTATGAACTTATTAATGAAGCCGGTGATTGATGTGGTAATCTCTTCCATGTTATCGTATGAATCTCACATATTCCAGTCTGGGCAAGTGAAACAGTCCTGTAGCTTAGCATCCTCTTCATCGGACCACTTCTGTATTGAGCGCGTCACTGGTACTTCCTGTTTGAGTCCCTCATTGTAAGCAGGAAGCAGGAGGATAGAGGTATGGTCTGATTTGCCAAAGGGGGGGCGAGGGAGGGCCTTGTATGCGTTTTTATGTGTAGATTTTAAGTGATCTATTGTTTTGTTGCCTGTAGTTGCACATGCTGGTAAATATGAGGTAAAACGGATATCAGTTTACCTTCATTATAATCACCGGCCACGAGAAACGCCACCTCTGGATTTTCTTGTTTGCTTTTGGCCCTATACAGCTTGTTGAGTGCGGTCTTAGTGCCGGCATCGGTTTGTGGTGGTAAATAGATGGCTATGAAAAATATACTCTCTTGGTAAATAGTTTGGTCTGCAGCTTATAATGACGTAGTCTAACTCAGGCAATCAAAAAGTCAAGACTACCTTAATATTAGAGATCGCGCAACAGCTGTTGTCAACAAAGAGACACCCCTCCTCCCTTCATCTTACCCGAGTCTGCCGTCTGGTCTCGACGATGCATAGAAAAACCATCGAGATGTATATTATTCATGTCCTCATTCAAATCAAATCAAATCAAATTGTATTGATCACATGCACATGGTTAGCAGATGTTAATGCGAGTGTAGCTTGTGCTTCTAGTTCTGACAGTGCAATAATATCTAACAAGTAATTTAACAATTCCCTAACAACTACCTAATACACACAAATCTAAAGAGGTGAATGAGAATATGTACAGATAAGTATATGGATGAGCGATGGCCGAGCGGCATAGGCAAGATGCAATAGATGGTAAAACATACAGTATATACATGTGATATGAGTAATGTAAGATATGTAAACATTATTAAAGTGGCATTGTTTAAAGTGACAAGTGATCCATTTATTAAAGTGTCCAGTGATTGGGCCTCATTGTAGGCAGCAGCCTCTCTGAGTTAGTGATTGATGTTTAGCAGTCTTGAGATAGAAGCTGTTTTTAAATCTCTCGGTCCCAGCTTTGATGCACATGTACTGACCTCGCCTTCTGGATTATAGCGGTGTAAACAGGCAGTGACTCGGGTGGTTGTTGTGCTTGATGATCTTTTTGGCCTTCCTGTGACATCGGGTGCTGTAGGTGTCATGTAGGCCAGGTAGTTTGACCCCGGTGATGCGTTGTGCAGACCGCATCACCCTCTGGAGAGCCTTGCGGTTGAGGGAGGTGCAGTTGCCGTACCAGGCAGTGATACAGCCTGACAGGATGCTCTCGATTGTGCATCTGTAAAAGTTTGTCAGGGTTTTGGGTGACAAGCCAAATTTCTTCAGCCTCCTGAGGTTGAAGAGGTACTGTTGTGCCTTCTTCACCACACTGTCTGTGTGGGTGGACCATTTCAGTTTGTCTGTGATGTGTACGCCCACCAACTTAAAACTTTCCACCTTCTCCACTGCTGTCCCTTCGATGTGGATAGGGGGGTGCTCCCTCTGCTGTTTCCTGAAGTCCACGATCATCTCCTTTGTTTTCAGCTACGACTCTGAGAAACATAGAAATGTACAGTTTTTCAGGTTCCGTTGACAGGATAGTCTCATTGCTCCAAACGTAAAATGTTTTTTTTTAAATGACACCCTGGATTGCTCCTCCTGCTCCACATCATTCCAAATGGTTAAGTTAAGGGTTCAAGATTTTGGATAGGGTTAAAAAAAAAAATTGAAGTCAATCTTGAGCAATCTGGCTCAGTCTCTGGATGAAAAACAAACAGAACATGACAACTCCTCTTTTCACAATCACAAAAATACACCCCTTCTTCCCCATCCTTCCCTCCCTCCATCTGTCACGCCATCCATGTTTCCCGTAAGGCTACAGTCATGAAGGAGAGGCACCATTCAACCAGAACCAGCCTGACAAGTCAACCCAAACTGATGAATGTGTCATTTTCATACAGAATGCCAAACAATGTAACACTGTTGATCAAGGGCTGAATCTTAATGCAAACTCCCATTGACATTCAAGTTAAGCACGTTTTTCAAGGATTTACAGCATGTCTCCAAGTCAGTTAAAAAGCCTAGGGCTGATAGTCTCGACTGCTTGTGTATTAGGCTATGTGAGTTCGGACGTATGAGTTGCGAGAGTTTATTGTGGAGTTGAGGTATGTGGAGTTGGAGGTATTGTGTGTGTTGTGATGTGGTGTGTGTTGGTGTGTGTTGTTGGGTTTTGTGTGTTGTGTGTGTGTGTGTGTGTGTGTGTGTGTGTGTGTGTGTGTGTGTGTGTGTGTGTGTGTGTGTGGTGTGTGTGTGTGTGTGGATGCGTGCGTGTCCTCCTCTCTTTGTCATCACTAAAGGAGAGAGATGGAGAGATGGACAAAGAGATGCCGCAAGGGACTCTACCTCATCCAGCATGGCTGCCTATCTGTCGCCATGGAAACTGTGTGTGTGTGTGTGTATGTCCATTTGATTTCGAGTGTGATGGAGGGGGGAGTAATGTACTGTGGTGGGTAAGGTATACGTATATACCCTCTACCGTGTCAGAATACCTCCACTATACACTATACCGCAATGATTACATTGTGCGTGTGTGTCTGTGTATGTGTGCGGCTGGTTGTATAGTGTTGCGTGTGTGTGTGCGCGTGAGGGTGTATGCGCTTGTGTGTTTTCTAGGGGTGGAGAGATCCTATCGTTTAAATACAGGCCCCCGTCTGTTGATGATGGACAACAGAACAGAATGATTGATGAGAGATGGAGTGATGGGACGCTTGACGGGATGAAAGACGAAGCTATCGGGACGCAAATGCAAACAACACACACACAAACGTGCACATGCACATGCACGAACGTCGAAAGTACGAGCACAGTCACACATACACAGTCTCAAGCGTGAAAGATGAAGAGATGATTACAGGTGAAAAGTTGAGGCGACAGAGATGTGAAGAGAATAACACAGTTTAGACTATAATACCACAAACACACACAGACACACACACACACACACACACACACACACACACACACACACACACACACACACACACACACACACACACACACACACACACACACAACAACACCACACACACACACACACACATCACACACACACCACCACACACACACACACACCACACACCCACACAACACACACCACACACACACACACACACACACACAGAAAGAGGAGTTAAAAGCAAGCCATGACATACAAGCTGGGTGACCAAACAAGATCTCACGGTCTCATGCATAATAATCATACCATTTGTCCATAAATGTCAAATTTAGAAAGTTAAGTTTAGGCATTATTCTGAATGTTTAAGTTAATGGTTAAGGTTTGGTATAGGGTTAAGTTAGCATTATTCTGAGTGGTTAAGTTGAGGCATTCATTCCGAGTGGTTAAGATTAGGCATTCATCTGAGTGTTAATCTTAGGCATTCAATCGTGGTAATTGGTTAAGTTGAGGCATTCATTCCGCAGTGGTTAAGATTAGGCAACTTGCATCATCGAGTGGTTAAGATTAGGCATTCATTCTGAGAGGTTAAGTTTAGGCATTCATTCTGAGTGGTTAGATTAGGCATTCAATCTGAGGTGGTTTAAGTTTAGGCATTCATTCTGATGGTTAAGATTAGGCATTCATTCTGAGTGTTAAGATTAGGTTCATCTGAGTGGTTAAGATTAGGCATTCATTCTGCGAGGTTAAGATTAGGCATTCATTCGAGTGCGTTAACGATTAGGCAATTCTCATCTGAGAGGTTAATTAGGCATTCATTCTGATGTTAAGTTTAGGCATTCATTCTGAGTTTAAGTTAGCTTCATCAGTGTTAAGATTAGGCATCATTCCGCAGTGAGTTAAGATTAGCCATTCATTCGAGGTTAAGATTCAGCATCATCCGAGTGGTTAAGATTACGCATTCAATCGATGGTTAAGATTAGCATTCATTCTGCATAGCGTTAAAGTTAGCATTCATTACTGAGTGTTAAGATTTAGCATTCATTCTGAGAGTTAATTTAGGCATTCCATTCTGCCAGTGTTAAGATTAGCATTCAACTTCTGATCGTAAATTAGGCATTCATTGCAGTGCTTAAAGATAGGCCATCCATTCGATCGGTTAAGACTTAGGCATTCATTCGATCTTAAATTAGGCATTCATCTGAGTGGTTCACATTAGCATCATCTGAGAGTTCAAGTTTAGCATTCATTCTGAGTGTTAATATTAGGCATTCATTCCTGCAGTGCGTTAAGTTAGGGTGCCCTAGGCAGGCTTACGCCCATCCACCATCCCTGTCACAACTGCCCCTAGCACAAACCAGGCTAACCTAATCGTAATATCCTCACCAACTGCCGCCTATGTGGCGGTTTTGAAGGACTTAATTTCCGCATGGATCTTTGAGCAAATAGCTGCTGTGGTTGACCATGTGGATAAAGTCCAGCTTTGAACAATGTTTTCCTCTCTTCGGCTGTCAAGCAAGAGACAAGACACAGAACAGAGAAGTAAGCACATGGAGAAAGAAAAAGAGAGGCAGAGAGAACGAGAGACGAGAGAGAGAGACGAAGAGAGAGAGAGAGAGAGAGAGAGAGAGAGAGAGACAGGCGAGGGAGAAAGAGAAAACTGGGAGAGAGGAAGAGTGAGATAGCACGAGAGAAAAGAGAGGAGAGAGAGAGAACGAGAGAGAGAGAGAGAGAGAGAGAGAGAGAACGAGAGAGAGCAGAGAGAGAGAGAGAGAGACGAGAGAAGAGAGAGAGAGAAAGAGAATTTTTCTGCCGTCGCGAAGCTATTTCAGAATGCAGTTCCCCTCCGCCCCCTCGCCTTGTTAGAACAGGCCCACCCAGCCCCCTGGCGCACGCACGCACGCACGCACGCGCACGCACGCCACGCACGCACGCACCGCCACGCACGCACGCACGCACGCACGCCACGCACGCACACACCACACAACACACACACACACAACACACACACACACACACACACACACACACACACACACACACACACACACACACACACACACACACACCACACACCCTTGGCACCTGAGGAGTGTCCCGGTGCCAGCTGTGCCAACATGTGGGAGCAGTTACAGCACTCACCCCCATGCCAAAACAACTCTGAGTAGCATACTGCCTGCCAGCACACACACACACACACACACACACACACACACACACACACACACACACACACACACACACACACCACACACACACACACACATAGCACCACCACACACACACACCACACACACACACACCACACACACCACACCACACACAACACACCGCGATATTCATATTCACACACACACACACACACAAGTGAACACACTTGATCACAGGTACATCCACTTTGACCTGGCAAAAATAAACACACACACAAAAATGTGTTACATAGTCACTCCCTGGCAACACCTTTCTCTCGCTCTATCTTTTTCTGCTCGTTCACTTTCTCTCCCTCCTKTTTTTCTCTCAGTCCCACACATACACACACAGAATATTAGAAAGTGCTGACTCATACTAAGAAACAGTGGGTAATAATATGATCGCAATAATGGAGGCTCCTCAGAGGAGGAAGGGGAGGACCATCCTCCTCAGTGAATTTCATAAACATTTAAATTGTAAAACAAAAAAAAGTTATCCTTTTAGATAAAACTATGCTAAATATATTCACGTTACCAAATAATTGAAAACACACTGTGTCTCTGATCAAACGATCAGAGAATTAATCTAATACTGAAAGCATACGTTACAGCTAGCTAGCACTGCAATGCATAACATGTGGTGAGTAGTTGACTCAAAGAGAAAGACAATAGTTGAACAGTTTTGAACAAATTCATTTCTTACAAAATGAAGGAGAAGCAATTACACTTTTTGTAACTTTCAGTTTCACTTAGTTAGCAAATGCAGCTAAATAGTTTAGCCTACTCAAACACCCTGCTCAAACGGAGAGATGCTATGTTAGCTAGCTGGCTATGACTATCCAACACTACACTGTCACTCTTCCAAGTCAAGGTAAGCTTTAGGTTTAACTAATTTATTGCCACCGTAGCCCGCCGGTGTAAGTCCGACACTGTAACTTTACTGCATGATTGTATTGGGTTTACTAATGCATTAGTTCTATTAGCTATGTTGACTATGACGTTATTTTAGCGAATATGGTGACGATGTAGGCTGTGTGTAGTGGTTATGATATGGTTTGGCTTGGATAGTTTTTTTTCCCTGGTCACATACAGCTGATGTGTTTTATATTAAAGTCCACAAGGGAAGGAAAAGGTGTGAGGAGGGGAGCTCATTGTTGTGAAAAGGAATACAATGTGGCTGCTATGGACGTGAACTATGTTTTTACGCGTGATCCCAGGTGTATTCATTCCGCCGATTCTGTAGAAAAAAAGTTTCTTAAACGGAAACAAATGGAACAAAACAGAGATAAACAGATGTGAATTTGTCCAATAGAAACTCACATTTGCAACTGTTGGACTAATGATTACACCCTGGATCAGCTAGATGCAGGCAAGAGTGTGCAAGGCGGTATTGAATGTGTCACTGTCTGTCCATGTGTCACTGTCTGTCACCTCAAATTTTTCTTGCGACCTGTGTGCACCTACAGTATGTTGTAAACTTTAATTCATAGGCTAGGTTGTAGAAACCTCATGATGGGTATAGGGAACGTTTGAGTATCATGTAGTAACCTAAACCAATCGCTGTTACATTGAACTGGGTGAATGGAATATGAATGACAGTCATCCAATATGTTGTAATAGAAATAAGCTATGCTCATGAAAAGTCAAACATTTCCCCCTCATCTCAAATGGCACTGACCGCCACTGGATCCCAACAGCAAAATGTATTGAAATCTGAAAATATTTCATATAGACTGAAAGTGACATGCACAGATACAGGTAACTCCTAAAAGAATGGAAACACTGAGTAAATAGGGGATACAAAGTACATTGAACGCAGGTGCTTCCACACAGGAGTGATTCCTGAGTTAATTAAGCAATTAATATCTCATCATGCTAGTGTCATGTTAGTGGTCACTGAATGGTTTGATGAGCATGAAAACAATGTAAACCATATGCTATGGCCGTCTCAGTCACCAGGTCTCAACCCAATTGAACACTTATGGGAGATTCTGAAGTGGCGCCTGAGACAGCATTTTCCTCCACAATCGTCAAAGCACAAAATTATGACATTTCTCGTGGAAGAATGGTGTCGCATCCCTCCGATAGAGTTTCAGACACTTGTAGAAACTATGCTGAGGTGCGTTGAAGCTTTTTGGTTCGTGGCCCAACACCCTATTAATACACTTTATGTTGGTGTTTCCTTTATTTTGGCTGTTACTTTTAGGTTTCCATACAGGGTTAACTGTCCATGTATTTTTAGATCCTATGCCAGGGTACGTGGGTAACCGTGTGTTGGCATTTTAAGAAATCTGACAATCCCTTAGGTGGATCGGAGAAGTTTGTGTTACATTCACAGWGTGTGTGTGTTTATGAAATATTGATAAGCCATGAGGGAACTGGGTCTCATCCTCATTAGTTGTTCCGTTGTCTTGTCAGCACTGGAAAGAGGAAGCTTGTCACTGGCCAGAGGGCAAACACACACACATTCCTCATCTCACTGCCCAAGTCCTCCCGGACTCCCTACTGAGTGGATTTGGGTATCCCTGCATAACTCTGTGGTCTGGCAAGGGACTGGTAGGCAGGTCATCATGCCCAATAAGATCTCACAGTTTGACCAATTTCACTTCAGATTCCAACTTTTGTTCACATTTCTCCAAACATCAAATGTTGAAGTTGCACCAAACGTCAAATTTCTAGGTGTTTTGGACACCCTGGGTTGCTCCCCCTGCTGCAGTTGCACCCCGGGTTGTACCGCTCCTGTCACCAGTGACTCACGGCTTGTTAAGTTCAAGCATTCATTCCAAATGGTTAAGTTAAGGGTTTAGGTTTGAGATGGGGTTAAAACAACAAAATAAAAAATGAGTGTCTTTCATTGGGATTGAATAAGCGACCCTCAGAGCCGGAGGTCATTCATTCTGTGGTGGCTGGTCATTCTTGCCCGTGGTGGCTGGTCTTGAAAGCTTCTCTCGATGTCCTGGGTACCTGGACGGACGTCGGATTTAGAAGTGGATCTTGAGCGACCTGGATGACCATGCCGCACATAGACCAGCCATGTTAGTTTGACATAGACCGAGAGCAGAATGTGACATAGATACTGTGGGGGCATTGATTACGATGAGAGGCGCATTGCCCTGAGATGGTCCGTGGCAAGGAGAGCAGTTAGGGGAGAGGGGGCCATGGAGGGGCAAGATACAGAAATGGACACCGCCAGACAGGGAAGGGAATTTCTTAACTGTAGATATATGATGGCTAATATTTTATCTCTGCAATGTGGCTGCAGACACGATCTTAGGAAAGAACACACTGAGCGTGGAGAGGAATGGGGGATGGGGCAGGATGAGGAGAGGTCAGGGGAGGAATGGGGGTCTCCAGTTTCTGATGGATACCATACATTTACAGTACATTAACATTTTAGTTGTTTAGCAGACACTCTTATACAGAGCGATTTACAGGAGCAATTACGGTTAAGTGCCTTGCTCAAGGGCACATCAAAAGGTTTTTCACCTAGTCGGCTTGGGGATTCATCTCAGCAACCTTTCAGTTACTGGCCCGACATTCTTAACCACTAGGCTAACTGCAACCCATACAGGTGAAACGGAATGAGGGTCTCACAAATTAAAACAGTGTGTGTGTGTGTGTTGTGGGGGTGTTAGCTTGCCGTGTAACAGAGTGGCAATGCCTGGTTGGGTCTTATATAAATATATGTCCTGTCACCTACTGTCTCCAGGGCAGACTAGAACAGCTTGGCACTGTCTGCCGCAGTTACTGTACACACACACACACACACACACACACACACACACACACACACACACACGCGCAAGCATTCCGCACTGACGCACACACACACACGCACACATACACACTTCAACCACACACACACTTCAACCACATCCAGATCATATCCCAAATATCACACACATTCCCAAACAACCTCAGATCGTATCACTCATATCAGCTGCATCCAGTAAAAATGTACACGATGTTTGACCTACACGATCCATTAAAACTCCAATGCCAGTTGGAAAAGTCCCCAGAGTTGGAACAGTCAACCACCACCAGTATCCAAGGCCTTAAATCTTCTCCTCGGAGGATCCAGTTCCTTCTCAGTATGTAGTGCTACGCCAAATTTCAGCCGGGTGAATCAGCACTAACTGGGAGTATTACCCGGGCTCTGTGCATGATATCCCTTTCAACATTAACATTGGTCAATCGTGGGTACAGTTGGTACAGCTGGGGCACACGATTAAGTTATTTTGAGTGCTGTGTGCTATCCCATAACTGGATCCACTTAAAAAGAAGTAGGAAGATTACTTGGACTTCTCTAGCATAACCTTCAAAAACTAATTGGTGGTACCACGGTATTTGTTACCCCCCCTTCCCCTCCTCCGGAACTCATGCTTGTGACCCTGTGCAGAGTTCACAGCTCTCACTGCACAGCCATTGGCCAGTATCCAGGAAGAGGTTAGCAGGATCCACCAATCAATCACTCAGGCCTGAATGGGTATTCAGGAGAGGGGACAAGAAGGGTTAGGGTTGGGCCGGGGATGTAAACATGAAGTTAGGGTTAGGGTTAAGGTTGAGCCAGGGTGTGAACATGAAACGAGGGTTAGGGTTAGGGATATGGTTAAGGTTGAGGCCAGGGTGTGAACATGAAACTAGGTTAGGGTTAGGGATATGGTTAAGGTTGAGCCAGGGTGTGAACATGAAGCTAGGGTTAGGTTAGGGATATTGGTTAAGGTTGAGCCAGGGTGTGAACATGAAGCTAGGGTTAGGTTAGGGATATGTTGGTTGAGCCAGGGTGTGAACATGAAGCTAGGGTTAGGGTTAGGGATATGTAGTTGGCCAGGGTGTGAACATGAAGCTAGGGTTAGGTGATAGGTTAAGTTGAGGCCAGGTGTGAACATGAAGCTAGGGTTAGGGTTAGGGATAGGGTTAAGGTTGCCAGGTGTGAACATGAAACTAGAGTGGTTAGGACTAGGTTAAGGTTGGCAGGGTGTGAACATGAAACTAGGGTTAGGGTTAGGGATATTGGTTAGGTTGAGCCAGAGGTGTGAACATGAAACTAGGGTTAGGGTAGGATATGGTTAAGGTTGGGCCAGGGTGTGAACATGAAACTAGGGTTAGGGTTGGATAGGTTAGGTTGGCTAGGGTGTGAACATGAAACTAGGGTTAGGGTTAGGATATGGTTAAGGGTTGGCCAGGGTGTGAACATGAAAGCTAGGGTTTAGGGTTAGGGATATGGTTAGGTTGAACCAGGGTGTGAACATGAAGCTTAGGTTAGGTTAGGATATGGTTGAAGGTTGAGCCAGGGTGTGAACATGAAGCTAGGGTTAGGGTTAGGGATTTAGTGGTAAGGTTGAGCAGGTGTGAACATGAAACTAGGGTAGGGTTAGGGAGTATGGGTTAAGGTTTGAGCCAGGGTGTGAACATGAAACTAGGGTTAGGGTTAGGGATATGGTTAAGGTTGAGCCAGGGTGTGAACATGAAACTAGGGTTAGGGTTAGGGTTAAGCTTAGCCCACTCTCAGGATAGGACAATTAAGACTGCAACTCAGCTCCACCTGTTACTACTGCCAGCTATATTCGCAGACACAGGTATGCACCCATGCACATGAACACACACACACACACACACACACACACACTTATCCATAAGCAGACAGATCACACAGGATATCAAGTGGACGATGGATGAGGCGAGTCGGAGTAGTGGTGATCTCCTTCTACTCTCTCCCAACCCATGTTCCCAAAATACCCCAACCACATACACGTAAGCACACACACACACGCACACACACACAGACACACACACACAGGTTTTGAATACTGTGTTCTGTCTTTGTATCTGAAAGCCCTTGTCCCATTAACCCCAAGGTCATCCCTAGCTCCGCCCCTGGCCTCCTATTGTACCTCTATCTCCCTCGGCATGCTGGGTAAAGTAGTTTAACAATGTCAACAAGATAAGCCCAATGCAAACGTGCAGATAAGCAGTCAAAGACTGCTCTTAATGTCTGTGTTTTTTCAAGGCGTTGGTTGGATGAGAGGGCGAGTGGGGGGATGTAGTAGATGTTAAAAGTAAGCAGTGTGTGTGTTCTCTGTGTGTACCTGTGTGAGTGTGTGTGTGAGTGTGTGTGTTTGTGTGTGTGAGAGAGTATGTGTATGTTCAGACTGGCAGGCACACAGCTTCATATCTCTGTGTTTCCGCCATAAAGAGGTAAACCGCCCACACGTCCAGCTCTGAGAACAAAAGAGGGTAAACACACACATACCACAGGATAATGTATGGGTGCCAAACACACAGAAGTGGAACTAAACATACCGACCAGTGGAGGCTCCTGAGTTCGGATGTTCATTAATCTGATCCTCCTCAGTGAATTTCATTCATGTCAAACTTTTAAAACATCTAAAAAATTWMCCTTTTCAGATTAAACTATACTAAATACAGTGCATTTGGAAAGTATTCAGARCCCCTGACTTTTTACACATWGTGTTACGTTACAGCCTTATTCTAAAATGTATTTAATKGTTTTTTTCCCTTATCAATCAATCAATACACGCAATACCCTATAATGAAAAACTGAAATATCATGTTTACATACAGTACCAGTCAAAAGTTTGGACACACCTACTCATTCAAGGGTTTTATTTATTTGTACTATTTTCTACATTGTAGAATAATAGTGAAGACATCAAAACTATGAAATAACACATATTGACATTCAACGCTGCAGAAATGTTATGGTATCCTTCCCAGATCTGTGCCTCGACACAATCGTGTCTCGGAGCTCTATGGACAATTCCTTTGACCTTATGGCTTAGTTTTTGCTCTGATATGCACTGTATTGTGTGTAGATTGATGAGGATTTTTTTTTAAATTTAATACATTTTAGAATAAGGCTGTAACGTAACAAAATGTGGAAAAAGTGAAGGGGTTTGAATACTTTCCAAATGCACTTTTTTTGCAATGAAGGTCTACAGTAGCCTCAACAGCACTCTGTACGGTAGCACCATGGTGTAGCCGGAGGACAGATAGCTTCCGTTCTCCTCTGGGTACATTGACTTCAATAAAAAACCTAGGAGGCTCATGGTTCTCACCCCCTTCCGTAGACTTACACAGTAATTATGACAACTTCCGGAGGATGTCCTCCAACCTATCAGAGCTCTTGCAGCATGAACTGACATGTTGTCCACCCAATCAAAGGATCAGAGAATGAATCTAGTACTGAAAGCAGAAGCTATAGCTAGCTAGCATTGCAGTGCATAACATGCGGTGAGTAGTTGACTCAAAGAGAGAGAAAGACAACAGTTGAACAGTTTTGAACAAATTAATTTCTTCCAAAATGAAGGAGAAGCAAGAGTGAGATAGAGAGATTGTCATTTTTTTTTCACTTTCAGTTTCACTTACTTAGCTAGAAATTGCAGCTAACTAGTTTAGCCTACTGAAACACCCTGCTCAAACAGAGAAATGCTATGTTAGCTAGCTGGCTATGACTATCCAACACAATACTGTCACTCTTTCAAGTCAAGGTAAGCTTTTGGTTTAACTAATTTATTGCCACCGGGGCTCGCTGGTGTAAGTGTTAAACTGCTTAATGACTGTACACTGTAACGTTACTGCATGATTGTAGCGGGTTTACTAACGCGTTAGTTCTATTAGCTATGTTGACTAAAAAACTAAACCGTCCTCCCTCATCTTAAATGGCACCGACCGCCACTGGTCCCGACAAGGATCATTAGGACAGTCACTCAGGAAAGGAATGATTCAACTTTTCCAGTTTTAACCAGTCAAAAACACACCATAGGGGGCAGCACAGAAGCCATTTTGAATTTAAGAGCAGATCAACTTACATTCCCCAAATTCTGACCTAAAACATTACAGAGGAAAACAAAAGTGACCTTAGATCAGTGTTGAGATCCTCTACTCGTCCTCTGTAAGTTGCCATGAACCGACTACAGTAACATGAGGCTTTAGGCAGGGTATGGCAGAAATCCATGTGACAAAGGATACTGTCATAATGTAATAAACGGTAAGAATGTATCATGGGAAGTATCAAATAATATAATTCTCAAAGATATACACTTTGTCAAAGAAACTCTATACACTACAGGGGATTGTATAGGCTTTACACTCACACACACTGCGTGCTGCACACACACCAACGTGCACACACACAACACACACAGGTTTTAAATGAGTGTGTTCTTGCATGGGTAATGTGATATGGCTGCATTGTAGTCTTAATGGTTCTGCTCCGTTTGTATTATTCTAAATACCTGACCCACCTGTACTGCTTAGAAAGTCTACCAGTAAACCACACTGTACTACACACACACACACACACACACACACCACACACACACACACACACACACACACACACACACACACACACACTACACACACAGCACACACACACACACACACACACAGACCATAGCTCTATCACTCTCACTCTTTCACTCAAACATGGTATAAAGTTTCAGTTTACTGTTCCCCTGCTTATTTTTCTTTCTGCACCTAACAGTGGATTGTGAAGGAATTGTAACTTCTAAACTAAATTCAGGTACTTGTATATGTACTATAAAAATAAATTTAAAAACTTTGCTGATATCATTTTTAGTGTTTTTTTTAATGAAACGCAACACAAAGGCAATAAAATTAAGATAAATAACTTTTCTTTTTTGTTTGTTTTTTACACAGGGGAAATATTTTAGTCATGTTTCCAACAATGACTGAGACAAATGTTACAAAGTATATATCAACCCTACAAAGTAAATTGTTTCCAGTGGGCCTCAAAAACAGGTTGCGCAAGGATGATGACACTTTACCCAATGTGATGTTTAGAACTGAATCCAGTGTTTCTTTAGGAAAATACAGCTTTTAAAAAAGTGTTTAAAGACCTACAAAAAGTAACATAATATGGATGTTCACATTAGATTTCTTTTAAAGCTTTTGCTTCGCAGTGTAACAGCAACAATGTTTAAAAAAGTCGATGTATGTCGCAAACGAAAAGGCATTAATGTTCTCCTTGTAAAAACCTCAACACTGAAAACACAGTCATCCCAGGCTTGCATAACAGTCAGGAAAAAGACAATGGCAAAATAAAAATATTAAAAACAGAAAGAGACATTTTTGGCAATGCAGGAACAAGATTAAGCACAATTTTGATTTTATCTTTTTTTTTTAAATATATATTACCCTCTTTTGATTGGCTCTGATTGTCCTTTACTTTCATGTGATGTCATATACGGTTGTCATGGAGCCTTCAAGTGCAACAGCCGGGCAATGTGCAGAAAGAAAACGTTGCTCCCATGGCAACATGGTGGTGAAGCGATGTTCTATGCCAACAGGTATGAGGGAACACAGGTATTTTACTTCAATATGATTGCAGGATCCCGGAATTTTGATTAGATTGAATATTTGTATATTTGTATATTTCTTCATATTGTATTCTAATGTGATCAAGCGTAAACATAGATGCGCTTTGGTTTAGTTTTTTTGAGGCCAGATAAATACCTACATAGATCTCCTCTAGGAATATAATATAGATATAGAACATCTAGAAATCTCCGGTCTAGATCTTTAAGGATCAGCAAATAGAAGAAACTCGGTTTCTGTCCAGTATTTCTAATCTGTTAAACCCCCTCAGGAGAATAAGCACATAACAATAGACACAATAAAAACCTATATGAAAAATATACAAAACAGACCAATGATGATGTGGACACAAAAAGCCTTTTCCACTTTTCTTATAAAAACATCCCCTTCCATCCCAAGTCACCAAATCCACCCTAATCCCAAAAATGGGACTTGAACCCTTCCCTTGTAGCATATTTACAGCTTTACCCCTCTTGGACCCCATACCATCCCATCCCCACCACATACTCAGTGCAGGAAGAGAGGACTAAAACCTCCTCCTCCCTAAGCCAAAAGAACAACTCAAAGAAAAGTATTTGAAAAATAACACAACCTAAAGAGCAACAAAGAGGGATATATTTCTCTCTTCATGTATATTATATATGTATACTATGTACAGTTTAATCATAACGTCTTTATACATAATGCTGTACAACACACAGAGATAGACAAATAATTAAGCTGTACATCTATGCACCTGAATAGGAGGATATGAGAGGTATTGAAGTGTATGGCTTGACTGGAGAAATAATCATCCTTTTTGTCTTTTTTTTGTCTAGAGAAGAAGCTGTTAGTAAATCGATCTATATATTAATTAATATTTATAGATTTACGTTTAGTAGGTTTACTTTCTGAGTGTTAAAGACATTGAGGGTTTTCCATGGTGAGGTCTAGACTAGAGACCAATGCACGCACGCACAGACAAGCAAACACACACACACACACGCTAAAGCACTATTTACTCAGCTCTTCAAGTACCAAATGCATCCATTACAACCACTCAGCACACAAACACACTCATACTCTCACTCTCTCACACACACACACTTCAGAACTACAGTGTTTTTGGTCCTGTTGGGATTTCTCAATCCTGCCGTTGTTCATTTATCATCAGACCAGTGTGGCCACCAGTAAGACCATTAAACCCTGAAGGGGGAGAGAAAAGTCTCTGCTCTCCTCATCCCCTCCTTACGTTCTCCCTCTCTCCCAGTCTCTTTCATGTATTCTATATAACCATATCTATAGGCTGAGAAGTGAAAACAACATATTCTCACTTACAGCAACAACCTGGTGAYTCTCTCTTTGTCAGATTGCCTGAGAGTCAGTCTATGACAGTCTTTGACTCCATGACAGACTATAAAACAACTATTGGAGACAGAGTGTAGAGTGGGCACTGTTTGTCTTTGTTTTAGGTCAGTAGAGTACTGAAGTCCCTCTTCAGGTCAGATGACTCCAGTGCTGATAATAGAATCCACTGCGGTCCAAAGTGCTGTTATCCCTGTTGGGGTTTGGGATCGTCCACACCCAAATAAGACCAAGAACCAAGATCCAGAACCAGCAAGAACTAGAACCAGACCAAGGAAGATCCTCCTTTCCGGACTCTTCTAGTTCTGGACAGAACCATGCTTCACTGACACCAGCGCCAGTAGCTCGGTCCAGCCCTATGAGATGAGGTAGCCATCTTGAAGGCTTTGTTTTGTTTACACTCCATAGTTGTTGCTAGGGGACGATGGCCACGCCTTCGGCGCTGACTAGCTGGCCTGTGGTTGGTTCGTAGGTCCCGGCCAGGTAGAACAGGTCCTGAGCTCCGCCCCCTGACTTGCGTCTGCGAATCAGGTGCTCGTACTCGGCACGGTTGACCACCTGACAGCGGTGTGAGATGGTCTGGACGTCATTCTCATCCTCGTGGCTTGATTGGTACAAAGCATGCTGGGTAGAGGGGGGATACATTGAAAATCAAAAGATAAATAAAGAGCCACTTCATTAATCCCATGGAGAAATAGATTTATGTTGATTATTTGTTGATCAAATAGTTGATACATTTGATCAAAAAGTTGATCAAGTTGTTGAATGATTATCCATCGTACCTTTCCGTCGTGGTGCCTCTTCCCCAGGCGTGTTTCCTCGGGATGGTAGAACCACTTGACCCTGACCACCATGCTGGAGGACCAGGACTCCCAGAGGCTCTCCACTCGCCCCACGTAGGGCAGCTGGGGCCGACCGGGGGACAGGAATACAGCACAGTCCCCCACATGAACCGTCTCACCACCACGCACGATCGCCTTGTAGAACAACTTACGGGCCTTACCCTTCAGACCACGCCTCTGTAGGGGGAGAAAGAGGGGGGAAGTTAGGAGGGAGTCCAGGTAAGAACATGGAACCAAACTTCTATGGTGGCAAAATGGTTAGGGCCAGAGCCTTTAAAGCAGTGGTACTAAAACCATGTATACGGGTAAGAGTCTAGCTACATTTTCAGATATCATAAGTTTCTAATTTTGTCAGAAAGTAGTTAACATTGCAAGTTAAAGCATACTGTTAGCTAGCTAGCGATCGTTATCTTGCTGGTATGATCTATATAGTAATATTATTCATATCTCAGAAATCCATTTGCATTGCTAGTTATAGCTAGCTAGCTAATATTGAACCTAGTTGGTTAGCGTTAGCTACTTGCAGATTCATACTCCAGCATGTCATGCTTGGTGGCTAGCTATGACAATCTGTTTGTACTGTAGCTACGGGTTGGGATTATGGTTAATTGTTTAGCTAGCAAGCTACATGTCTAAACAAAAGACTCCACTTCGCAAAATAATGATTGCATGACCCATCAAGTTAGCCAGGTGTGTCTGGGGGTGATTARGGCCATCTATTGTATTTCCTGAACATCTAGACAATAGTGACCATCCACTTAGCTAGATGTGGTTATAGGATTTCTTTCACACTTGAGACAAGTGTCTGGGTAAGCATCATCTAATAATTCTAAAATAATTTATAAAATATTTTTATCTGCTAGTCAGATTAGGATACAGGCCAAGGACTAGACAAAGTGTAGTTTTACATGGAGTTTTCCCCTTATTGTAGGCTACTACTTAAACCACTTTTAGTCTTGAAATCTTTGGTTGTTTACTACACCACCTTACTCACCCTGTTTAGCACATGGCCTCACATGTGAATCCTTAAAAAGATGGGTGGGGCTAAGGCTTAAGAGGGTGTGAACGATGCTGAATAGGTGTAGACAAAGAAGAGCTCTCCAGTAGGTGTACCAAAACACCAAGGGCCATTTTCTCAAAAGTTGGGTTATAAGTTTATGAACCTTCTAAGCAGAATTACTTTACCATTGTTCATCAACTGCAGTGTATGATATACCATTTTATAGCTTAGAGTCTGTACTTTTTTCCAATGTAAAAAACACAATTTAACAGGTAGGCCATCATTGTAAATAAGAATTTGTTCTTAACTGACTTGCCTAGTTATATAAAGGTTCAATTTAAAAAAGTAAAATGTAAAATGTTGCCACGTAATACAGAATCGAGGCAGTCGGTCACAAATGTAGTGATCTTACTCAAAAAGTCAATTTAATAAGACCTTGCTCAATAAGTCTATTTCAGACTGTGTTAACCATCAAGCCTCCCACATACCAGCTTACAGGACAGGTTATAATGGCCTCTACTCTGACTCTGTGTGTCCTCTCACCTGCGTGGGGTTTCCAGACCATTTCCACAGCTGGCGACCCGGCAGGAGGGCGGACATATTGGGATGGGGGTCCGGTGACAACATCCTCTGCCTCTTGGCTGCTGGGTGGTCCTTCGGAGGATTGGGCTGGGAGGCTGGGGTGTTGGGGGTCGAAGTGTGTGTATTGGAGCCGGGACCATCTCTCCTCTTAGTTTGGCTTTTGGCTGCGCTACTGCTACTATTAGTCCTTCCCTTTGATGTGTACTCTTTCCTGTCCTCTCCTCTGTCACTTCCTCTCACCTTTGAACCTCCGGTGATGGCCATGGCTGCCTTGGCAACATAGGCGTGTGGTTGGGCAGAGGCTGAGGAGGCGGCGTTAGGTTTGGGGTTTGTGGAGGGGTCAGGGGTTAAGCGGTTAGAGGTCAAGCTCTGCCTGTGTTTGTGTTTCTGCTGCTGGAGCAGCGCTCTGTGGAGAAGGAGGGATGAAGACCCTTCTTCATCTGAGGAGTATGAAGAGTCATTGTCGGAAGAACAGAGGGAGGAGGAAGAGAGGGAACCGGAGGAGGAGGAAGAGGAGGAGGACGAGGAGCAGACGGAGAGACGGGAGAGGAAACGTCCCGCACCCGCTGCTGCTGCTCTCCTCCGAGCTACCTCTTCATCTCCATCATCATCATCCTCATCCAGCTCAGAGTAAGAGCTGGGGCAGTCGCTGGGGCAGTCCAGAGCTCCAAACTCTCCCCCCAGACCTCCTAAACCAGATGAGGGGAGCCCTTTTCTGAGGGCTGGAGCCCTCTTCAGGAGCAGCTCAGACCTGGACACTCCACTCTCTCCTCCTCCTTTCTTCCTGTCCTTCACTACCAGAGCAGGGTGGATGTACCTCAGGGGTGCACCCGCCACCCCTGCAGAGGGACCCTTGTGCCCCCTGCCACCACCCAGACGCAGCAGAGCTTTCCCATTCTTGGTTTTGGGCGACGTCACACCCTCGTGATCCAGCTTCACCAGGAACTGTTTTCTGTCCCTGTCGCTCGACTTCCTGTTGGAGGGTGCCGTTGTCATGGTGACAGAGTCCCTCAGCCCCAGAGGCATAACCGTGGTTACAGGCCGTTGGGTTCCGGTTCCGAAGGCTCCAGCGTAACCGTTGGCGATGCTACTGAAGGAGTCGATCTCGAATGGGGAACGGAAGATGCCCTTGAGGGGCGCAGGAGGGGCGAACGGGTGTGTGGCGGGGCGGTGGAACACCCCCAAGTCTCGCTGGTGACCCACTCGGTGGGTTTTACGGGACGTCCCGTTGAACAGGAAGAAGTCCGCTGGAAGTCTCTTTGCTGGCCAGCTTAACGAGGAAGTGTTGCCACTGGTTACACTCTCTGATGTTGTTGAGGAACTATTGGCCCCTGGCTTGACCTTTTTGGGTCGTCCTACTGGAAGAAGAAACAGAATAAAGAGAAAGGGTGAGAGTGAGAAAGAAAGGTAGACAGCAAGAGAGAGATTTATAAACAAGATTGATCAACCTAACCTTCCTTTAAAGCAGGTAAGTCAATGAGAACAAATTCTTCATAACCATAAATAACAGCCCTTACTGTAGAGCTGGAGGCAACTTGTCACATTTAGTCTGTGTTGAGTTATGAGAATGCTGTTTGACTGGAGGGCATTCAGACCAGTGACAGTTGGAACAGTGATGACGTTAGACATGAGGGGGGTTCCATTGAGAAGGAAGAAGTGTTGAGATAAAATCATATTATATATGTGTATTATACATGAGTAAAGCTGGTCTGAATAGTAAGTTGGCCAGGCGGGCCTATGAAGCAGTTTGTCTTGGGGCTACAGTGACTGATTGGGTCTGGGATGGTGAGTGATGAGATGACTGATGACTGGTTGTCTATGCTATCTATCTCACTGGTGCTGTAAGCCACAATTTCAAACAAATGGGAGGAACTGGCACCATCTACCCGGAAGAAAAATATAAACGCAACACACAACAACTGAAAAGATTTTACAGAGTTACAGTTCATATAAGGAAATTAGTCATTTGAAATAAATTCATTAGGCCCTAATCTATGGATTTCACATGATTTGAAATACAGATCTGCTGGTCACAGATACTTAAAAAAAAGGTAGGGGCGTGGATTAGAAAACCAGTCAGTAGCTGGTGTTACCACCATCTGCCTCATGCAGCGTGACACATCTCCTTCGCATAGAGTTGATCAGGCTGTTTGTTGATTGTGGCCTGTGGAATGTTGTCCCACTCATCTTCAATGGCTGTGCAAAGTTGCTGGATATTGGCAGGAACTGGAACACGCTGTCGTACAAGTCGAACCAGAGCATCCCAAACATGCTCAATGGGTGACATGTCTGGTGAGTATGCAGGCCATGGAAGAACTGGGACATTTTCAGCTTCCAGGAATTTGTTGTCTGTAGCTTATGCCTGCCCATACATACCGTAACCCCACCAACACCATGGGGCACTCTGTTCACAACGTTGACATTAGTAAACCGCTCGCCCACACAACGCCATACATGCATGCTGTCTGTCATCTGCTCGGTACAGTTGAAACCGTGATTCATCGGTGAAGAGCACACCTCTCTAGCGTGCCAGTGGCCATCAAAGGTGAGCATTTGTCCACTGAAGTTGGTTACGACGTCAAACTGCAGTCAGGTCAAGACCCTGGTGAGGACACAGATGAGCTTCCCTGAGACGGTTTCTGACAGTCTGTGCAGGAATTATTTTGTTGTGCAAATTCACAGTTTCATCAGCTGTTCAGGTGGCTGGTCTCAGACGATCCCGCAGGTGAAGAAGCCGGATGTGGAGGTCCTGGGCTGGCGTGGTTACACGTGGTCTGCGATTGTAAGGCCCTTCGAACATACTGCCAAATTCTCTAAAAACGACTTCGGAGGCAGCTTATGATAGAGAAATGAACATTCAATTCTCTGGCAACAGCTCTGGTGGACATTCCTGCATTCAGCATGCCAATTGCACACTCCCTTAAAACTTGAGACATCTGTGGGATAGTGTTGTATGACAAAACTGCACATTTTAGAGTTGCCTGTTATTGTCCCCAGCACAAGGTGCACCTGTGTAATGATCATGCTGTTGAATCAGCTTCTTGATATGTGACACCTGTCAAGTGGATGGATTATCTTGGCAAAGGAGAAATGCTCACTAACAGGGATGTAGATACATTTGTGAACAAAATTTGAGAGAATTTTTGTTGTTGTTGTGCGTATGGAAAATGTTTTATTTCAGCTCATGAAACATGGGACCAACCACATGTAGCGTTTCTGTTTTTGTTCAGTGTAATACCATGGAATTATGCTCTGAGCCATTACCTGGTCTCCGCTCCTGGCTCCTCTCTCCTGCCTCCCCATTGGTTGGTCTCTCTGTGGGCTTGTCTCTACTGTCCTGGGTGGAGCTTCTGCGACCACGACGACCAGGTGAAAGCAGGGCTGGAGATGGCTCCGCACCTGAGAGAGAGAGAGAGAGAGAGAGAGAGAGAGAGAGAGAGAGAG
>NC_036848.1:41505488-41506944 GCF_002910315.2 Salvelinus sp. IW2-2015
TGTGTGTGTGTGTGTGTGTGTGTGTGTGTGTGTGTGTGTGTGTGTGTGTGTGTGTGTGTGTGTGTGTGTGTGTGTTCTCACCTGGTGCTCTGCGTGTGTGAGATATATGCTCCATGTCTTCCTCCTCCCCCTCGGAGAAGCTGCTCTCCTCGTCCAATCGGAATCCTTCATCAGCCGCAAAGCTCTCCAGCAGCCGGCTCACTGCACGCCCTTTAGCCTGCGACAGGAAATTACATCATTAGACTATATACATCTTTAAACTCCTAAACCAGTGGTCACCCTCCCACGTTCCTGGACAGCTACAGAGTGTACAGGCTTTTGTTCCATCGCAGCACTAATTCAAATGATGGTTTATTTTTTTATTTCACCTTTATTTAACCTGGTAGGCCAGTTGAGAACAACTTCTCATTTACAACTGCGACCTGGCCAAGATAAAGCAAAGCAGTGCGACAACAACAACAACACAGAGTTACACATAAACAAACGTACAGTCAATAACACAATAGAAAAATCTATGCACAGGTTGTGCAAATGTAGTAAGGTTAGGGAGGTAAGGCAATAAATAGGCCATAGAGGCTTAGTAATTACAATTTTAGCAATTAACACTGGAGTGATAGATGATGATGATGTGCAAGTAGAGATACTGGGGTGCAAAAGAGCAAGAGAAGAAATAACAATATGGGGATGAAGTAGTTGGGTGTGCTATTTACAGAATGGATGTGTACAGGTACAGTGATCGGTAAGCTGCTCTGACAGCTGATGCTTACAGTTAGAGAGGGAGATATAAGTCTCTAGCTTCAGTGATTTTGCAATTCGTTCCAGTCATTGGCAGCAGAGAACTGGAAGGAAAGGCGGCCAAAGAGGTGTTGGCTTTGGGAATGACCAGTGAGATATATCTGCTGGAGCGTGTGCTACGGGTGGGTGTTGCTATGGTGACCAGCGACCTGAGATAAGGCGGGGCTTTACCTAGCAAAGACTTATAGATTACCTGGAGCCAGTGGGTTTGGCGACGAATATGTAGTGAGTGCCAGCCAACGAGAGCATACAGGTCGCAGTGGTGGGCAGGATATGGGGCTTTGGTGACAAAACGGATGGCACTGTGACAGACTACATCCAGTTTGCTGAGTAGAGTGTTGGAGGCTATTTTGAAAATGACATCGCCGAAGTCAAGGATCGGTAGGATAGTCAGTTTTACGAGGGTATGTTTGGCGGCATTAAATGAAGGAGGCTTTGTTGCGAAATAGGAAGCCGATTCTAGATTTAATTTTGGATTGGAGATGCTTAATGTGAGTCTGGAAGGAGAGTTAACAGTCGATTATCTTAAATTCATTGCTCATCGATTCATTTGGTATTTTAGTGCAGGCCTAGAACAAAAGCATGCACACCCTATAACCTCTGCCATATACTGCTGTCAGAATTACCCCTGTCCACCAACACACACAAACACCTCTTCACC
>NC_036848.1:41506969-41509467 GCF_002910315.2 Salvelinus sp. IW2-2015
CACCGACACAACGCCCCGCCACAAAACAATTACCACACACACACACACACACACGACATCGACACACACACACATCACACACACACACAGCACACACCACACACACACACACCAACAACACACGACACCACACACACACACACCACGAACACAACACCACACACACTACACCACACACAGGCACACAGCGACCAAGGTACACACCCGGGCCTGTCCTAAATTCCGGTTAGCGTTTCCTAATTGATGTACTGGGATGATGAGTGGAATGGGGCTGTAAATGCCTGTTCAGCAGGTTCTTGTCCTGTTCTGGGCTTTTTACAAAGAAAGGACCTATATATTATGCTGCCTGAAACGATGTGTGTAGTAAGGGTGTTTTGTGTGATGTGTGTGTGTGTGTTGTGTGGTGTTGGGTGTGTGTGTGTGTGTGTGTGGTGTGTGGTGTGTGGTGTGTGTGTGTGTGTGTGTGTGTTTTGGTTTGGGCGGGCGTGTGTCGGGTGAATGAGTTGTTTGTGTGTGTGTGTTTGTGTGTGTGTGGTGTGTGTGTGGTGTGTTGTGTGTTGTGTGGTGCTGGCGTGTCGTGCGTGCCGTCGCGTGCGGTGCGTGGCGTGGCGGTGCGTGCGTGCGGTGTGTGTGGTGTGTTGTCTGGGTGTTTTCCAACATGAGGACGAACGGATATGTACAGTGACAGAGGTTATCCGCAGAGGGTTGGGAATATTACTCACCTCCGTGCAGTGGTGGTGTGTGGGAATTGGTGTGTATGCGACAGACAAGTGTATGTATTAGTACGCGTGCGTCGCATGTATGTGAGTGTTTTAGTAAGTATGTGTGTGTAATTTGGGGTTTTGTTCTGTGCTGTTGCTTACGAGCATGTGTCTTTGTCCACATTCCCTCCAGTATGACTATGATACGGATCCAGGGTCAGAGGCAACACCTCAGGCTTTCCTCACCAAAACACACACGACAATCACTTATTTACATTACGGCTCATAAAGTATCTCACATACAAACCAAAAGCAACACATTTCACGACCATCAACCCCTGTATTCATTTCCCGTCATATATAGTCTCACTTCGAAACTTACACACACACCCGACATCACCTCATTATCCAAAAATTACACTGCTTGCTCCTCTTATTCTCCGTCTCAAATCAGCTCAGCCAAGAAACACACACGACATCACCCTTTCGATTCATCCGTCATATTCCTTACGCCAAAACACCTACAGACCACACCCTATTCATCCGTCGATTATGCTCACCAAAGAAGGACACACACTGACATCACCCTTGATTCATTCGTCATATAGTTCTCACAGCTAAACCCACTGACGATGCACCCTTATTCAACTCGTCATAGTATCGCTACACTACACACGACTTGGTTAAGGTAACATTACCTGTAGTCGATCGGATCATGTGTTAGACGATTTCGCGCCTCGGTATGCATTAATTACTGGTTGGCTCGTAATTCTAGAGCAAACTGGCACGTATACCTACTGGGATGACATCGTAATATCTACCAACACACAGATCAAATCCGCTATTCAACCGGTCATAATATCTCATCCATAAAACACTGTTGATTTGGTTGCGGACCAATCACCCTTATTCATTAAAATTTCCGTCATGATAGTCTCAGTGCCAGCACTAAGTTCACTGGTTGGTTAAAACTGGATCAGCTCATGCAGTTTTAGGTAATAAATATATGCGAGTTGGCATAGGCAATAGCTTCTGACTTAAATTGCAAATGCAGCATTTTACATTCAACCTTTCCAGAGTTACATTATGTACTTGTCCCATTACTGTCCATGCCCAACCAATCCTCTCCTCTTCATCTACCTGTGTTTCTGCTCAGGACCTATCTACTCCACGCTAACTGGTCCCATGTGGTCCTGTTCAGCCACACTGCTTATTCTTGTTTGTTGTTGCCCTATCCCTAACGCTCTCTTATCTGTGTACATGACCCCTCCCCCTCCCCTTCGACCGCCTCCGCCATGTGACCCGTAATCCTCACCTGTTTCTTCCTGCTCTTCTGCCGGCTCTAGGGGTGGGTGTCCTCGTCCGCTGGTGCTCTCAGTCTCCAGCTCAAGCGGCGAGCGCTCTCCTCTGGAACATACCTCAGAGACAGGTCAGGACTACAAGAAATGGTGTGTGTGTGTGTGTGTTTGTCTGGGTGTTTTCCACATGAAGGGACAATATATTACAGTGACAGAGGTTTCATCACCAGAGGGTATGGAATATTACTCACCTCTCTGGGTTGGTGTGTGTGGAAATTGTGTGTATGCGCACATGAACAAGTGTATGTATTTAGTACGCGTGCGCGCATGTGTGTGAGTTTAGTAAGTATGTGTGTGTATATTGGGGTTTTTGTTCTGTGCTGTTTGCTTAGAGTCATGTGTTTGTCACATTCCCTCCGTATGACTATGATACGGATCAGTCAGAGGCAACCACCTCAGGGCTGTTCTCACCAAAACACACACGACATCACCCTTATTC
>NC_036848.1:41509492-41538566 GCF_002910315.2 Salvelinus sp. IW2-2015
GTTCGTTAGGCCTATCATGGATTTCACATGATATTTGAAATTACAGATCGTGCTGGTCACAGATACTTAAAAAGGTAGGGGCGTGGATTAGAAAACTGAGTCTAGCTGGTGTTACCATTGCCGTCACTGCAGCGTGACACTCTCCTTCGCGATAGGTTGTCAGGTGTTGTTGATTGTGCCTGTGGAATGTTGTCCACTCATTTCTTGGCTGTGCAAAGTTGCGTGATTTGGCAGGAACTGAACGCGCTGTCGTACAAGTCGACCAGGCATCCCAACATGCGCAATGGTGACATGTCTGTGAGTATGCAGGCCATGGAGAACTGGACATTTTAGCTTCCAGGAATTTGTTGTCTGTAGCTTAGCCTGCCATACATACCGTAACCCACCAACACCAGGGGCACTCTGTTTCACACGTTGACAGTATAACCGTCGCCACACAACGCCATACATGCATGCTGTCTGTCTGCTCGGTACAGTGAACCGTGATCTCGGTGAAAGAGCACCTCTCTGAGTGCCAGTGGCCATCAAGGTGAGATTTGTCCTAGGTGCGTTACGACGTCAACTGCAAGTCAGGTCAAGACCCTGGTGAGGACACAGATGAGCTTCCCTGAGGCGGTTTCTGACAGTCTGTGCGGAATTATTTTGTTGTGCAAATCACAGTTTCATCGCGTGTTAGGGTGGCGGTCTCAGACGATCCCGCAGGTGAAGAAGCCGGATGTGGAGTCTGGGCTGGGTGGTTACCGTGTTGCGATTTAGGCCTTCGAATATGCCATCTCAACGACTGGGGCAGCTATGAAGAGATGAAATTCATCTCTGCAACAGCTCTGTGGACTTCCTGATTCGCTTGCCAATTTGCACATTCCCTCAAATTGAGACCATCTGTGGTGTAGTGTTGTATGAACAACTGCACATTTTTGAGTGCCTTATTGTCCCCAGCACAAGGTGCACCTGGTAAATGATCATGCTGTTGATCAGCTTCTTGATTGTGACACTGTCAGTGGATGGATTATCTTGGCAAGGAGATGCTCACTACAGGAGTGTAGATAACATTTTGAACAAAATTTGAGAGATTTTGTTGTTGTTGTGCGTATGGAAATGTTTTATTTCAGCTCATGAATGGGGACCAACCACATGTAGGTTTTTGTTTTTGTATCGGAATACATGGTTTGCTCTGGCCATATACCTGGTCTGGCTCCTGGCTCGCTTTCTGCCTCCCCATGGTTGGTCTCTCTGTGGGCTTGCTTACGTCCTGGGTGGCTTCTGCGACCCGCGACCAGGTGAAAGCAGCTGGGAGGGCTGGAGCGAAGACCTGGAGAGAGAGAGAGGAAGAGAGAGGAGGAGGAGAGAGAGGAGAGGGAGAGAGAGGGAAGAGAGGAGAGAGAGAACAGAGAGGAGAGGGAGTGTACAGGAGAGATTATTTGTTAGCCATTCTTTCTTTTTCTTTAAATTTTTTTTATTTTGATTTAATTGAAATGTACTCGACGAAGTTACACAATACAACAGCGAGTGGTGTACCTGAACATGATTATATGTATATTACTTTTACTACTGATTCACTGTATTCATTATCCTCTGCATTTACTGTATTTACTGAAATGCTGTACCACTATACTGCTTTGGCATATTTACATTTATTCATGCCAATAAGCAATCTGAATTTGACTTTGGAGAGAGGAGAGAGAGGGAGAGGGAGAGAGAGGGGGAGGTGTGTGACGGCGGAGGAAGTGACATGCGGAGAGTGACGAGAGAAGATGGACGAAGGAGGGGGGGCGGACGGGGGAGGTAGGGCAAACAATATTTAGCGTGAAGCTGGATTGAATGTTGCAGACTCCAGTTTCTCCGGACCTGTATTTACCCTCCAGGAATGTGTAATATATATGAAAATAGAGAGAGAGAGAAGGAGAGAGGAGAAGAGAGAGAGAGAGAGAGAGAGAGAGAGGATGAGGGAGACGGGAGAGAGAGAGAGAGAGAGAGAGGGAGAGAGAGAGAAGAGGGAAGAGAGAGAGAGGAGAGAGAGAGAGAGAGAGGCAGAGGACAGAAGACAGAGACAGAGACAGAGACAGGAAGGACAGAGACAGAGCAGAGAGCCAGTGTCTCACAGTGTATTGGTAACCTGGGGGCAGCAGGCGTAGGTTGGGCAGAGAGATTCTTCTCTGTCTCCGTCATCCAACTCCATCACACTGCCCTCCTTCTCTCCTCTCCAGACCCCTCTGTGAGTATCCGGGTAGATGGCAGCGGGAGGTCGCTCCGTAGGCACAAACCGCTTCGGGTCAGATGGCTTCCGTCTGCGGCGAATCCAACCTGTTCTCTAATAGCTGTTCTAGGAGTAGATCCTAGCTTGTTCCCCCTCCCCCTCGATCCTACACGGAATCTAGGAGAGAGGAGCGACGGAGAGAGAGAGCGGGAGATGCAGGTATTAATGTAATGTATTACATGGTAAGTATTACAGCCAGTCAGCCAGTCTTTGCATCAACATGTCTATCTGTAGTTAGCGGCCATATGAGTAGTGTCGTAGGTGTCAGTGCCTTAATGGTCGGCAGGTCCGAGTGTGTAGTCGCGCAGCAGTACAGAGCTCTCTCCTTAGTTCAACACCTTCGACATCACCAGCATCTCCTGCTCAGACACAGTTAGCACTGGCTGAGAGAGAGAGGGAGGCGATAGAAAGCGAGAAGACGAGAGAGAAAATGATGACTTTGACTGGTTTGGACCTGTGGTGTGTTGTTGGGTGTGTGTGTGTGTGTGTGTGTGGTGTGTGTGTGTGTGTGTGTGGTTGTGTGGTGTGTGTGTGTGTGTGTGTGTGTGTGTGTGTTGGTGTGTGTGTTGTTGTGTGTGTGTGTGTGTGTGTGTGTGTGTTCTCACCTGGTGCTCTGCGTGTGTGAGTATATGTCCATGTCTTCCTCCTCCCCTCGGAGAAGCTGCTCTCCTCGTCCCGGCGATCCTTCTCAGCCGCAAAGCTCTCGGCCGGCTTCACTGCACGCCCTTAGCCTGCGACAGGAATTACATCTTAGAACTATATATCTTTAATCCACCAGTGGTACACCTCCCACGTTCCTGGCAGCTACAGAGTGTACAGGCTTTTGTTCTCGCAGCACTATTCAATGTGGTTTATTTTTTTATTTCACCTTATTTAACCTGGTAGCCGATTGAGAACAACTCTCATTTACAACTGCGACTGGCCAAGTAAGCAGCAGTGCGACAACAACACAACACAGTTACACACTACAAACGTAAGTCAATAACAGAAATCTATGCACGGTTGTGCAAATGTGTAGGTTAGGGAGGTAGGCAATAATAGGCCATAGAGCTTAGTAATTACATTTTAGCATAACAGTGAGTGTAGATGTGATGATGTGCAAGTAGAGTACTGGGGGCAAGAGCAGCGAGAAATACAATATGGGATGAAGTAGTTGGGTGTGCTATTTACAGTGGTGTTACAGGTCAGTGTCGTAAGTGCTCTGACAGGCTGGCTTACAGTTAGCGAGGGGAATTAGCTCTATTCAGTTTTTTGCAAGTCGTTCCGTCATTGGCAGCGAAATGGAAGAAAGCGGCAAGAGGTGTTGGCTTTGGATGACCGTGGATAATCTGTGGAGCGTGTGCTTCGGGTGTGTGCTATGGTGCCAGCGACCTGAGATAAGGCGGGGCTTACCTACAAGATTATAGATCCTGGCGCAGTGGTTTGGCGACGTATGTAGTGTGCCGCAACGAGAGCATCAGTCGCAGTGGTGGCAGGATATGGGCTTTGTGACAACAGGATGGCACTGTGACGACACTCCAGTTTGTGGTAGAGTGTGGAGGCTATTGAAAATGACATCGCCGAAGTCAAGATCGTCTGGATAGTCGTTTTACGAGGTTATGTTTGGCAGCATGAGTAGGAGGCTTTGTTGCGAAATAAGGAGCCGATTCTAGATTTATTTGGTTTGGAGGTGCTAATGTTGATCTGGAGGAGGGGTAACAGCGTCGATATCTTAATTCATTGCTCATCGAGTTCATTTGGTATTTTAGTGAGGCCTAACAAAGCAGAACCCTTAACCTCTGCCAATACTGCTTCAGATTACCCCTGTCCCACACGCACACACCTCACCACACCCCGCGCCAACCAAACACAACACACACGACACACACACCACACACCACACACACACCACACACACCACACACAACACCACCACACACACACAACACACACACACCACACACAACCACACACCGCACACCACAACCAACACACACAGCCCTGTCCTATTCCGTTTAAGTGGTTCCTATGATGACTGATGACTGATGATGGAGCTGTATCAGCCTTCAACAGGTTTCTGCCTGTATCTGGCTTTACAGAGGGACCATTATTACTGCTGAAGATGTGGGGTGTAGAGGTGTGTGTGTGTTGTGTGTTGTGTGTGTGTGTGTGTGTGTGTGTTGTGTGGTGTGTGTGTGTGTGTGTGTGTGTTGGGTGTGGGTGTGTGTGTGTTTTGGGCGGGCGTGTGTCGGTGAGCAGGTGTTGTGTGTGTGTGTGTGTGGTGTGTGTTGTGTGTGTGTGTGTGTGTGTGTGCGTGCGTGCGTGCGTGCTGCGTGGCGTGGTGCTGGTGCGTGCGTGCGTGCGCGCGTGCGTGCGTGCGTGTGTGGTGTGTGTTTGCTGGGTGTTTCACATGAAGGAATATATTACTGTGACAGGTGTTCATCACCGGGGTAGGATATACTCCTCTCTGGGTTGGTGTGTGTGGAAATGTGTGTATGCGACATGAACAAGTGTATGTATTTAGTAGCGTGCGGCTGTGTGTGAGTTTAGTAAGTATGTTGTGTATATTGGGGTTTTTGTTCTGTGCTGTTTGCTTAGGTCTGTGTTTGTCACATTCCCTCCGTATGATTGATACGGATCAGTCAGAGGCAAACCTCAGGGCTGTTTCTCCCAAACACACACGACATACCCTTTATTTCGTGTCTATATCTCACCAAAAACAACACGACATCACCTTCATCCGTCTAAATCTCACCAAAACACAGAGACATCACCTTATTCATCCGTCATATCTCACCAAAACACACGACATTCAACCCTTATTATCGTCATTATATCACCAAACACCCGACATCACCTTATTCATCGTCATTATCTCACCAAAAAAACACACGACTCACCTTATTCATCCGTTCATATATCTCCACAAACACACGACATCCCCTTATTCATCGTTAATAATCTCACCAAAACACACGACGAATCACCCTGTCCGTCATATATCTCACCAAAACACACACTATCCCTTATTCCCGTCCAATTCCTCACAAACAACCGACCAAAACACACACGACATCACCCTTATTCATCCGTCATATATCTCACCAAAACACACACGACATCACCCTTATTCATCCGTCATATATCTCACCAGCTGACAGATTCACGGTTGTTTAAAACTGATCAGCTCATGCAGTTTGGTAATAATAAGATATGTCATGCAATAGCTTCTGACTTAAATTCGCCAAAGCACATTTACATCACCTTTCCAGTTACATTATGTACCTTTTCCCCATTACTCCATGCCCACTCATCCTCTCTCTTCTACTCTACCTGTTGTTCCTGCTCAGGACTCTATCTCTCCACCAACTGCCATTTCCTGTTCCACACTGCCTCTTTTTGTTTGCCCCTATCCCTCCTTCTCTCATGACCCCCCTCCCTCCCCCTCCCCCTCCGCCCATGTTGACCCCGATCCTCACCTGTTTCTTCCTGCTCTTCCTGCCCCTGGTGGTGTCCTCTCTCTGGGTTTCAGTCTCCAGCCAGCAGCCTCTCCTCTGGAACAACCAAACAGGTCAGGACAGGTTAGCATTATAGACAATGATCATAATCACCATGTAGCTAGAGAGAAACCGTAACACATGCATTTTAACAGTCTCAAGTAGCTGAGGGAGATTTTAACAGAGGAAGCCGTTTTTGATTAACCTAGAGACCCACAGTCCCTCCCCCCAGGTCCTCTCATTCCCCTTCCTCACCTGTCCCAGAATYCTTTGGGGTCCTGAGCTCTTCATCTCGGCCTCCGCCAGAGGTCCCTGGACCCCCCTGCTGTCCTGGAGGCTGTTGCCCACTGATGAGGCCCTCCAGCTAGGTACCAGTCCTCTCATAGCCCCCTGTGGCTCCTGGAGCTCTGGGCGTCTCTGGTCTGCAGTAGCAGGACGCGGTGTGCAGGGGGCTCCTCTCATCCTCAGCTCCGCACTGGGCATGCTTGCATCATCACCTTGCCTCTCCTTCTTGCTCCTGGCTTTCTGATTGGCTTGAAGCATAGCGGCTGGGCCAATCGCAGCAGTATTTATTGGCGTGTCTTTGGCGGATGGTGGCGTCATCTTGACGTCATTGGTTCCTTTGTCGCTGTCATAGCTCCCCTCATCTTCCTCCTCTGTGGAAGTAAGGGATCAATAAAATTGATTAGAAACTGTCTGGAGATCAGTTGTGACACAACCATCTCAAGCTCAGGCTCTAGTGAAAGACAGTGTAGAGAAGCTACAGTGGGGTCCAAAATTATTGACACCCTTGATAAAGATGAGCAAAAATGACTGTATAAAATAAATAAAACAAATACTGAGATATATTGTATGTTCCATTTTTGGGGGGGTAAATTATTGTCTTTTATACTAATACAATTGCTCAGAGAAAGAGTTTAACAAGTAATGTTTAACAAGTAATAATGTTTATAATGTATTGTTTAACAAGTAATTTTTAACAAGTAATTTGTTTAACAAGTAATAAATGTTTCTCTCAAAAAGGCAGGGGTAAAAATTATTGACCTCACCTTCCGAGGATAACAGCACTGAGCCTTTTTCTAGAAGGTTTTATGAGTTGGAGAACACATTGGGAGGGATCATTCCTCCATACAGAATCCTTTGAGATTCTCGATATCCTTAGTCTGCGCTTATGGACTCCCATCTTCAATTCAAACCACAAGTTTTCAATTGGTTTCAAGTCCGAAGACAGATGGCCATTGCAAAATGTTGATTTGGTGGACTATTAATAATTTCTTTGTGGATTTTGATGTGTGCTTGAGGTTATTGTCTTGTTGGAAGATCCACTTGCAGCCAAGTTTCAGCCTCCTGGCGGCAACCAGGTTTTTGACTAAAATATCCTAGTACTGTAAAGTTCATAATGCCGGTGACCTTTACAAGGGCTCCAGGACCAGTTGAAGCAAAATAGCCCCATAACATCAAAGCTCCACCACCATATTTACTGTATGTATGGGATTCTTTCCTTCTCATGCTTTCTCACCTGGACACCCAAACCCACCACTGTTGTCCATGGAAAAAAAACTATATTTTCATGTCATCCAACACATGTAAATACCTGGAGTTTGCTAAACAGCATTGGCACTTGGATTGGAACTAGTGCTTTGGTCAGATGATATGAAAATAGAGCTCTTTGGCCACGCACACCAGTGTGGGTTTGGTGTCAAAATGAGAATGCATGAGCAGAAAAGAATCCCTAGGTATTAAAAGATATTGAAAGGTATTGAAAACAGTGGTGCCAATAAACAAAAAAAGTATTACTTGTTAAACAAAGTCTCTTTCTCTGAGCAATTATATTAGTATAAAATAATATAACTTCCCAATTTTTTTACCATATAATATATCGCTGGATTTGAACTATTTATTTTAGACAGTAATTTTTGCYGTCAAGGAAACCCAATGGCTATCTCTCTTTCTCATGCACAGACAAGCATAAGCACACACACACGTACTGTACACACAAATAATCACGCACGCACCCATGCAAACACACAATCACACATGCACATATACACACACAGATCAGATCTTTATTGGCAGCTGTGGGTGGCTGACTGGGGGTCGTGTCGGGTGTCGACACGTTGCTGACACACTTGTCACTTACTCAGTGTCCTCGTCAACACTCTCTCACACACACACACACATCACAAACACTCCGCTGCCTGCGAGGGGACAGGCAGATAGTGGCAAAAACACACACAGACACACACACAACACACACAACAACACGCACACACACAACACACAGCCACACACACACCAACACACAACACCACACACAACACACACACACACACACACACACACAGGACCTAATCAACTGACAGACATTGGGACACTTCACTTTATTTCTATGAAATGTTAATTTGAGATTATTGAGGAAAGGGGGACATTGTGTCTCTACTGGTTGGATTTGGGGGGGGTGCAGGGGGGGGGACAGGGGTGTGACATTCTAAAAGAGGCGATAGCGAGGTTCACGTTACAGCGCGGGTTTGGGGGCCGCATGCCAGTGGGCAGCCGTTAACGGTTTTAATGGTGTGACAGACGAGCCGGGAAGTGAGAGGAGGCCACCGTGATGGGAGACATCTCACTCACTTACACACACTCTCACACACACTCACACATTCACACACACTCACACACACAGCTGGGAGACATCTCATTGAGACGTAACTCACCCTGGCCGGAGGTCTRGCTGTTGCTCTTCCCCTCGTTCACTTCCTGGTTCACAGAGGCCTCGCCCACTCTGCGGAGGACTCTGGTCGATGGTCCGCCCAGTTTGACCTTTGGCCGACCTCTCCTCCTCCTCCTCACCCCCTGATTGGGCGCCCAGTCCTGCTGGGCACTGGATGTATTGGCTGCTGGGTGGACATGGAAACATGGGTGTGTTAGTGTCAGGGAGTGTATGAGGTACAAGGTTTACATGTGTGTGTGTGTGTGCCTGTGTGTATGTGTACATACATGTGTGCATGTGTGGAGTGCATGTGTGTGTTTTACCTGTGTCACTCTCTCTGCAGTTTGCGTGGGCTCCAGGTCTGGGGTCCACTCTGTGGCGGTGCATGCCCCCTGATGGTGCACCTCTCTGGGCCACAGCCTTCTGCTTCAGCTGGGTCACCCTCCGTGCTAGTCTGGAGCTCAGGCTGGGACGACCTCTCCTCCTCTTGAGGAAGCCATGATTGGTCATCCTCTTCCTCCGCTTCTCTCCACCCCCTTCTGCTTCCTCATCCGCCACCCTAAAACAAATGAAGAAGAGAGAGAGATGGATTTTATTAAAGGGGGGAAGATGGAGAGGTGCAAACAGAAAGGCTAAAGAAGATCAAAGAAAAGGTAACAGGTCATGTCTTTCTGCCCTTCTCTCTCTCTCTCTCTCTGCTCTCTCTCCTTCTCTCTCTCTACTGTCTCTGCTCTCTCTGCTCTCTCTCTCTCTCTTCTCTGCTCTCTCTCTCTCATCTCGTCTCTCTCTGCTCGTCTCTCTCTCTCTCTCTCTCTCTCGTCGTCTTCTTTCCCTTCCTGCTTTCTCTTTCTTTCTCCCTTTTTTCCTTCTCTCTCTCTGGCCTTTTGATGAGTAGAGAGGGGGGGGGGGGGTATTTTCCCGTACGGAGGCTGTTTGGAGAGAAGGCATTCGTGTCGGTAAACTCTGAAATATCCAAGAGGAGTGGTGAATATGAGACCCTGCTGAATCACACAGAAAGTGGGAGAAATAGCTGGCGAGACAGCTACTGAAGAAAAACAGAGCGAGTGAGAGAGAGGGGGGTGGGGAGAGTTGGAGGGAGCAAAAAGAGAGGAGCTAACAACAAGAGAGCACACAGAGCGAGGAGTATGAGAAAGCGAGGAGAGAGAAGAGAGAGAGAGAGAGGAGAGAGAGAGGAGAGAAGAGAGAAGGATGAGAGAAGGAGAGAGAGAGAGAGAAGAGGAGAGAGAGAGAGAGTGAGAGGGAGAGGGCGACAGGCAGTCTCAGCGGGAGTCTGTCATTGACCTACGCTCCGGGGCTGGATCGATAAACATAACCTCTATTGAACACCACTCTTCTCTCTCTACCCTTTTCTGGCTCTCTCTCATGCTCTCTTGACTCTCCTCTCTCTCTCTCTGCTCTCCCCAGCTGTCTCTCTTTCTTCTCTTTCTGTCTCGTTTCTTCTCTTTTATCTCTCAAAGTGGACACACACACACACACAGTCACAGCACACACCACACATTACACACAGACACAACACACACATACACACGCACACACACACTGCTGTGAGCAGCTGGTGTCTGAGGCAGGTGAATCTTATATTCCCACAGAGTGCTCAGCATCTCCCATCAAGAAAAAGAGAGGGAGGGAGGAGGTAGATAGATTTGGGGAATGAGCGGAGTAAAGGGAGAAGGGAGGGAGAGGAGAGGAGAGGAAAAGAGAGGGAGATTTTAGAGGATAAAACAGGGAATGAGTGGAGGAAAGGAGGAGCATGAAAAAGAGGAGGGGAAGATAGGATTTGTAATGTGAAACCTGAGAGAAATACGAGGTGGTCTAGTTTGTCATTTCAGACAAATTCAAAACTTTTCTGCTGAAGTTAAGATCTACAGAGAAGCCATCCAGTGGGCACAGACGTCAATTTAACGCCTATTCCAAGTTGGTTCAACGTAATTTCATTATAATTACTTGGAAACAATGTTGATTCAACCAGTGTGTGCCCAGTGGGCAGCTTCCTTAAAACCCCTAAACTGCCCCTAACAAACTCCCACGTCCCCCATACCCATCCCCCACATCAACCCTCCATGGCCCAGCCTTAACCTGTCTGTCACCATCACCCCTTACCACTCCTTTCAACCTTTGACCTTTTGACCTCCAGTCAGCCCTAAGCCCCAGCGTTAGCCCTCTGTCAGTGTGCAACGGCAGTCAGTTGACGTAGAATAATGTAAATCCACAGAGAATAGTGATTGGAGAAAAAAATCGGTACAGTTACATATCGGGATATTCTTTTTGACGATATATCGCATCGTATCGTTTTGACAATATTGCAATATTATTTTTGTGCTGGTTGACTCTACCTGCACCAAAACTCCAGTATTTTTCCTTCATAGCTTGTTCTCCATCTTCTTTTTAAATATAGCTTGCCAGCTTGTAGTCCTAAAAATCAGAAATGAGTTACATCTTGTTCGTTCAGCTATTCCTATGGGAAAATGAATGGGAAAAGAATAGGGTTTTGGGATAAACGTCGAAAATAAGGTCTGAGGTTAACACAGGCTTAAGAGATCTTATACGTTTTGTTCTATGAGATATTATCAGTCTGTTAACATGACCTTTTTGAATTAGGAAGCCTTTATGTGCTTGTTTTGATGACATACATTCTTCAAAATTCACAAAAGGTGACGTAGCTGATGAAGATTATCTCATAGAACAAAACATATTGGATCTCCTAAACCTGTGGTAACCACAGACCTTATTTTCGGCGTTTATCCAAAAACCCTATAAAAACTCCATTCATTTTCCAATAGGCTTTGTCCAACGAACCCTGGCGGAGTTGGTGCCTACAAAAAGACACCATTACTATTGCTCTCTATAGGGAGACAATTTGTTTTCAGCACTTTTATTTCCATGACTGATCAACTAGTTTTCTCCTGCTCTCTCTCGTCCCTTTGCAGCAGACATATAGTGAGCAATATGTTTGGAACATCAAATCGCAATAGAATCACAATGCATATCGTAATAGCACCAAAGTATCGAGATACTATCATAACGTGAGGTCCCAGCCCTAACAGAGTATTAAATTACAATAACAGCACCCTTCCCCCCTTTCCTCTCTCCAATACCCTGTCACAATACTCACCCAAACAGACCATCAGTAGCAGACATTCACCTCTCACCCTCACTCACTCCCCCCCCCCCCCCCCCCCCACCCCCCCCCCCCCCCCTCTCTCTGAGATGAAGGAACTACACTATTGATATACCACGTAATCATTAATTAAGACAAAAAAATACACCCTGTCACAAACCAGCCAGCTCCAGTAATTAAACGAATATGTCTGTGAGTGTTCGTCTATGCATTTATCTGTGCAGTATGTAAAATCATGCGAATTTGTGAATGTGTTTTTGTGTGTGTGTGTGGTTGTCATTTTTCATTAGTTCTTGTAATTCGATATGGTAACCTGATAAACCTTTAGTTTTTTAATCGTTTAATCAGACGAGGAACAGCACTACTCAGTGGGAGCACACCAGAAAACACATTTCATCAATATTCATGAACTTAACACTTGATGTAACACTGTGGAGGTACTGTGTGTGTGTGTGGGTTCGTGTGTTGCAATGTGTGTTGTGTGGTGGTGTGTGTGTGATGGCTGTGTGTGTGTGTGGTGTGTTTGGTGTTGTCTGTGTGTCCTTGTTTGAGGAGGTCAACGAGCATGTAGGCATTAGGGGGTTTGTCTTGTTAATTCGTGGTGTTGTGTGGTGCAGCCTTTGTGAATGCCTGCGCTCGAAGCTCAAGTGTAGTGTTAAAGAAGAGGCTGGTATCAGTTCATCACTGTGATAAGTACATAGGACTTGTCAGCCTCATTAATGGCTGGAGGGTGAGAGGGACTAGGACATAATCATGATGTGCGTGGTGATAAACTATTGTTAAATCTGATTAATTTGATGATACTGAGTCTCTCCTCTAGCTGATTAAATTCTATAACATCCTCTCTATTTAGAAAACCACACCGGTTATCAGGTCACAACACACCACACACACACACATCACACCAACACACACACACACACACACACACACACACAACCACACACACGTTATGGCATCGCTAGTGTGTGGTGTGTGGTTTATGTTGTTGATGGTTTTGTGTGTGTTGTTGTTTTTGGTGTGTGTGTGTGTTGTGGTGGTGGTGTTTGACGGATGCGCAATAGAGAAGCAATTGCCTCCACTCAGCAGTAGCAGTTCCTCTCATAAAGATTCTCAACAAGGTTCATCTCAGGGAACAATACTTTATTGAAAACCATAGAAGTACAGTAAATATACACTATATATGCAAAGGTTTGTGGACACCCCTTCAAATTAGTAGATTCGGCTATTCCAGCTACACCCGTTGCTGACAGGCATATAAAATCGAGCACACTGCCATGCAATCTCCCTAGACAAAACATTGGCAGTAMAATYGRCTTACTGAAGAGCTCAGTGACTTTCAACGTGGCACCGTCATAGGATGACACCTTTCCAAGTCAGTTCATCAAATTTCTGCCCTGCTAGAGCTGCCCCTGTCAACTGTACGTGCTGTTATTGTGAAGTGGAAACGTCTAGGAGCAACAACGGCTCAGCCGCGAAGTGGTAGGCCGCACAAACTCACAGAACGGGACTGCCGAATGCTGAAACGTGTAGCACATAAAAATCGTCTGTCCTCGGTTGCAACACTCACTACTGAGTTTCAAACTGCCACTGGAAGCAACGTCCGCACAAGAACTGTTAGTCTGGAGCTTCATGAAATGGGTTTCCATGACCGAGCAGCKGCACARAAGCCTAAGATCACCATGCGCATTGCCAAGTGTCGGCTGGAGCGGTGTAAAGCTCACCGTCATTGGACTCTGGAGCAGTGGAAACGCGTTCTCTGGAGTGGTGAATCACGCTTCACCATCTGGCAGTCCGATGGACGAATCTGGGTTTGGCGGATGACAGGAGAACGCTACCTGCCCGAATGRATTGTGCCAACTTAAAAGTTTGGTGGAGGAGTAATTGTATAGGGCTGTTTTTCATGGTTCCAGTGAAGGGATAGCTTAATGTTACAGCATACAATGACATTTTAGACGATTCTGTGCTTGCAACTTTGTGGCAACAGTTTGGGGAAGGCCCTTTCCTGTTTCAGCATGACAATGCTCCAGTGCACAAAGCGAGGTCCATACAGAAATGGTTTGTTGAGAAAAGTGTGGACGAACTTGACTGGCCTGCACAGAGCCCTGACTTCAACCCCATAGAACACCTTTGGGATGAATTGGAACGCCGACTGCGAGCCAGGCCTAATCGCCCAACATCAGTGCACGACCTCACTAATGCTCGTGGCTGAATGGAAGCAAGTCCCCGCAGCAATGTTCCAACATCTAGTGGAAAGCCTTCCCAGAAGAGTGGAGGCTGTTATAGCAGCAAAAGGGGGACCAACTGAATGTTAATGCCCATGATTTTGGAATGAGATGTTCGACGAGGAGGTGTCCACATACTTTTGGTCATGTAGTGTATCTGGATAGAAGAACCCCTGCGGAGACACTCACCTGAGTCTCTTGGGGCCATCTGAGGCGCTGGGACCGGGGGTAGACTTGCGTTTCCGGGGGCGACCAGGTCGTCTGCGAACAGGGCTGTGAGAGGTCTCTGCTTTCTGGTGGTCATGTTTTCTCTGCAGCTTGGCTAACTCTCTCTGTTTCTCTTTGTAACGTCTCTGGATCTCCGCTAGCTGCACTCGCATCGCTAGCTCTGCCTCATCCATCGTCTCCATGGCAGCCTTCACTGGACACACCTGCAATACAGACAGACATTAAATATATAGTAGACTGTAAATGGACTGTACTGTGTGTCGTTCAGAGAGATCACTCCAGATTCAAGTTCAAATATGACGTTTTTGCAGGTCCCTAGGACGTCGGGAGACGCCGTCAAAACCATCCACTAAGGGCAAAAATATAGCTTGTGCCTAAATACAGGACGTCGCCACTAGGGGCAACGGTGAGTGCTATTACAATCAAGTAGGCATGGGTTTTGCTGGGGTTTGTGAACAGGGGTGGTGGATGGGTGTAATCTGCGATATCCGGCAGTTGCGTGTTCAATCCCAGTGATTAGAACTCATGTTTGCAACTTCGAAATTTGACGTTTGGAGCAACTTTGAAATTTGACGTTTGGAGCAACTTTGAAATTTGACGTTTGGAGAAACGTGGAAAAACGTCTCATTCTGCAGTGAAACTGTGCAAGCTTGTTGGTGTAACATATAAAAGGTAGCTTGTGTATCTGTGTGTATGTATAAACCATTCATACTGTGCATTATAAGTATAAGTGTGTGTGTTCAGTTCTATGTGAGTGTATACAGTTCTATGTATGTTTTGGGATACACACATACCGGCTCGTGGCGAGGCATCCAGCTGCATTTCCGTCGCAGGTTGAGGGTCCTTCTGACGGTACACTGCTGCCCCTCACCCGTCCCTGTAGCTCCTCCCCCCAGCTCCAGACTGCGGGCAGCAGCCAGGGTCGCCAGGCTACGCAGGTCAAAGGTCAAAACATCCTCACCTAAAAAAGAGAGAGGAAAAACGTTACTTCTTTCTGGGGTGAAATTTWAAAAAAATGAAAGTGGTGTGAAAAGAATATGACATGATTTGTCCTATTGCCGCCTCCTAAACAAGTGATTTACAAGCTAACTTATAGCCTTCACACCCACACCCACACGCACGCAGGACCACACACTCACTCATCGGCTGAGTGAGAGGGAAAGAGGTGGACAGACGGAGAGAAAGAAGGAGGGAGAGTGCTAAAGGAGTGCTGTCTCTCCATCTATCACTGTCATTAACTCTGTCATTGTCACCGCCTGCAGATCAACTAGAATATTCATGAGGGACNGCTAAAGGAGTGCTGTCTCTCCATCTATCACTGTCATTAACTCTGTCATTGTCACCGCCTGCAGATCAACTAGAATATTCATGAGGGACGAGCCACCCCAGACACACACACACACACACAGGCTGAGCTGCACAGACACAGTCATATTGCCGCGTGCAAGAGAAAAGAAGAGAGAGAAGGAGAGAGAGGATGATAAAGACAAAGGGAGGGAGGTAAGGAGGGGGTGAAGGGAGGACGAGGGAGAGGAGAAGCAATAAGAGGCAAGGTGTTTATTGAGATATCTATTTATTCTCCTACATCTCCTCATTACCGACATGGACACAATCCAATTTACCCTACAGGAGGAGAGAGGAGGAGGGCAAGAAAGGGGACTGAAGTCTTCTGAGAAGGAGAACGATAGAGAAGGGGAAGACGGAGAGGGAGCGAGAGATCGAGAGAGAGTGTAAGAGGGGAAGAGAGGGTGGCATTGCAAGAGAAAGAAGGAGAAGATAGAGGGAGGGAAGGCGAATGAGAGGCTAGACGACAGAGCAGAAGAGAAGAGAGATGGGCAATAGAGGAGAAAGAGAGAGAAAGGGATCGGTCTGCTAGGCCAAAAGGAAGCAGTGTCTGGTTTTACTACAGACCCACTCAGAGCTGGACCACTGGAGCTGAACGGCTATTCACTGACAATATTAAAAACCTGTGTGTGTGTACCTGAGCTCAAACCATAGAACAGGCAGGGTACACAGAATATATTAAAAGTGAGGAAGGCAGGGAGAAATAATAGAAAGGAAGGGATGGATGGATGGATGCAGAGAAAGAGTGTGAATGAAAGAATGAGCAAATGAATAAATATATAAATGAATGAACCATTCCCCTCAGAGAGAGAGAGAGAGAGAGAGAGAGAGAGAGAGAGAGAGAGAGAGAGAGAGAGAGAGAGAGAGAGAGAAAGAGATAGAGCGAGAGAGAAAGAGGAAGGGTGTAAGAGGCAGAGAACGAAAGGAAGTGAGGGATAGGAAAGAGGGGTAGAGGGATGTATCTCTCCTGTCCTGGAGTGGAGTCTCATCTGTCAGACCTCTGGGCCAATGAGAGGCTCTGGTTACCCCTGACTGGATGACATCACCGCTGACATCAACAGGCCTAGTTTAGCCTCCCCAAGGGCGGCAGCCACAGATAGATGCCTTCCCTCCCCCCACACACACACACACACACACACACACACAACACACACAACCACACCACACACACACACACACACACACACACACACACACACACACACACACACACACACACACACCACACACACACACACACACAACCCACCCCACGCAGTGTAAACACACACATTTGCACTTAGAGTTCAATTATTCTTTATAACCTTTATTTTATAGCAGCAATCAGTTAGAACAAATATCCTATTACAATTGTGGCCTATACCCGCCAAACCCTAATCCGACGACACTGTCCAATTGTCGCCCCCCTGTGGACTCCAACAAGCCGGTTTTGTACCTGGAATCGACCAGGGTCTTTAGTGACGCTCTACCATGAGATGCAGCTTCCGCCCGCAGCACAACACACACACACCAAGCAGGTTAAACACACAGACACGCACATTCAATCACATATCACACAGTTGCTCGCGCTTAAATTTTTAACTTATAATTCTGTCATCAGGGCTGCTAAGGAAGGATTACACAGAAGATACATCGCTTTTTATTAATGAAAAAAAGGGGGACGCAACGGGAGAAAAGCAAAGCCAGTGCTGTAAGAAAACCAGACTGATGAGGTGTACAGGGATCATCTGGATTACTTAACAGCTTACACACACACACACAAACACGCACGCACAGCGTAATAAAACCCTTGTCTCAGGAGGAAAAGAAGAACGTTTAAGAAGAATGTTTTAAACAAGAGCTTCTAATTAGCCAAGCCACACTCCAGAGCTGAAGAGAGAGGAGAGGGAGGGAGGGGAGGGGGAGAGGGGAGGAGGGAGAGGGATGAGGAGGCAGGAGGAGGATGGAGGGACACTACTACTTTGTATTGTGTTCTTTCTTTCTCCTTTCTATCCAATTTCCCTCTCCTCCTCCTCCTTTGCCCCTACCACTCCAAAGCCCTCTCCCTCCCACCACTCTCCCCCCAGGGAAACATTTATCTTTGGACTTGAACAGAGGCTCTAAGAGACAGAGGAAGGAAGCTGGACAGTCAGTGGGACTTGTTGTGTGTGTGCATGCACATCTGGGTTCCACCTCAGTTCTCCCATCTCTGTTTCTCTCTTGTGCCTCTGTATTCTGTCTCTGCATGTGTATGTGTGTTGTGTGTTAGTTGTTGTGTTGTGTGTGTTGTGTGTGTGTGTGTGTGTGTGTTGTGTGTGTGTGTGTGTGTGTGTTTGTGTGGTTGGTGTGTGTTGTTGTGTGTGTGTGAATGTGTTCATTACAATTCTCTATCCACTCACTTCCTGTCTCTCTCTTCTCCTGTTCTTCTGCAGTATCCCAGCTCAGCCAACTCTTCCCAGGATCTCCATGCCTCGTGTGGAGTGGCACGCGGGCAGAGTGTATTGGAGGGGGCACATGAGGTAGGCATCCCGGGTGACACAACCATGCGGAATAAAGAAGCTCCAGACTCCAGATGCAGGATCATCACTGAGCGGTGAGGTGGGATGTGGGTTGGGGCTGGAGAGCCGTGGGCTCGCTTGGTATCCCCACAAGGCTTCACTCGTTACTCACTCTACCTTCCTCCTTCTCTTCTCCTTCTCCTCACATCATCCACCCTTCTCTCTCTCCTCCTTCTCCCATGTCCAGTTAGCTCAAGAGGCAGGAACAGTACAATCTTAGTGGTTATTTTTCAACTCTGCTGAACTTTCCCCTTCTCATCTTTCTTCGCTTGCTGGTGTTCTTCACCAGCTTCGCTGACCAGCCCCACAGAGCCTCTCCTTTCTGGGCATCCTCAGAAAGCAAACGGCTAAAGATGAGCGGAGTTGCTGGGTGTGCGCTGAGTTTGAACACTTGGCAGACACACGCGCCATTTCAGAGTCTTCACTCCACTGCCAAATAGTGGGGGCTCAGATACTGATTGCCCCTCCACCTCTGCTCCTTCTCGTTCCCTTTCTACAACTCCACTAGATTCTACAACTGTGCAGCCATTCTCCTTCTCTTTTTCCGCATCCTCATTCTCCACAATCCCTGTGGTGTGTGGGCGGAGCTTAGGGCAGGGTTCAGCTGGCTCCACCTCCAGATCAGCATGTTCAGCCAATCGGGCCTCCTCTGGGGAAGGACCAGCCTTGTAACCCATGGTGATTTCTGGATAGGTGTAACCTGGTGGAAGATCTGAGAGACAGATAGAAAAGAAACTCCTTTAGTCAAGAGTGACTAATAATCAATCAATCATTCAATCAATAAGGCAACAGAGCTTTAGTTGAGGAAGCATTGATACAGCAAGTGTAGTCTATAGGCAGTAAGAAATAGGGCATCCCAGCAGCAGCAGTTTGTGCATCTAGGCTATATGTCCGTGTGTATGTGTAGGGGATATTGATGACACCCTGCTGCCTGGCTGGGATTGCAGTGCCGACCCTGTCACCCCACAACTCTGTTATTGATGGTATCCCTCCGCCCCCTGACAACGCCGCCAGATGAATGCATATCCTTCCGCCTGCTGTCTTTCAAGGACCTCTGAAGGATAAGGAGGGGCTATCAGAAATGTTTCTGACCTCGCTCATATATAGTACACACACACACACACACACACACACACACACATTCAACACACACACGCACAAACATGCACACACACACACTCAAAGACACAGACTAGGGTCCATCCTTGCTTCAAACGTTCTTTGCAGAATCAAAGAATAACAGGCCAAGTATTCTTATCTTTCCTGCAGCATCTTCATCTCTCAACGTCTCTGCTACTATCTGTTCTCCTTCTTTTTTTCCATATCCTTCTTTCACCAATTCTATATAAATGTTTATTTCTCCCTCTACTCCTCTCGCTCTCTTGCTTTCTCTCTCACACACATTCTCGCTCTATCTCTTCCTATTTCCCTCTCCCTCCCTCCTCCTCCTCAATCTCAGTAGTAAATGGAGGCTGGTACAGACTCTAACCTTGGGAACTGATGAAATGTTCCAGTGTTTCTCCTCTCTCCTCCACAGAGCAGAGGGAATCAGGGATAAGACCGCTATGTGTCTCTCGGTTTATTAGTTGGTGTTGATGAATACTATATCAGAAATAAAGACACAGTGCAAGAGAACGTGCCAGAGACTAAAGCTCAAGTGTTTGTCACAGTGTGGTGCATATTTGTGAGTAGAATGAAGAATGGGAGAGAGTGGGGATAAAGTTCGTAGGCTACTTGCGTGTGACAGGGTCAGAGTGCACCAGGAAACATACAGCTCAGACATCAGTCCATCAATCCAAACTCACCTGGCTCTAAGGATTGTGGGTAATCCTGAGGCGGCTGCCCCTCTCCTCTTTCCCCTCTTTCCGCTCCTTTCAACAGGTGTGAGGGGGCGGGGCTTAGAGCTGGGGATCTCGGGGCTGCAGCCGCAGGGCTGGGGGCGGGGTTTAGAAGGTTCTGTGGGTGTGGTCTCCTGGAAGGGGAGTGGCAGCAGGGTGTTGGCGACTGCTGGACTCACCCCTGGGAGGGAGGGTGGTCTTGGAGGGAGGTATGGGAGAAGGGCTTAAGCACGGGAGGTTCTCGAAGTGTCGTGGAGAGGAGGGTCGTCAATGGTGATAGTGGTGTCCTCTGCCTTCCTCTGTAGAGAGGGGGGGGGGGGAGAAGGGGGGACAGAGAGGGGAAAGAAGTTCAATCTATTTTGAGCCTTAAAGAATAGCCACATACTGTATTCCTTAAAAACCCTGACCATTTGTGATGTGTGTGTCAGCTGTTCATTCACACACACGCAAATGCTAATAATCCACGATCTTTAGACAGGGCTATGTTTCTGCTTCTAATTTACAACATTTTGGTAGTTAGTCAACTTGTCTATAACTAGACATACATACAGCTTTTCTTCTGTCATTACTTGTTGCCCTAGAACAGGGTCGTTGCCCTAGAACAGGGTTGTTGCCCTAGAACAGGGTCGTTGCCCTAGAACAGGGTCGTTGCCCAAGAACAGGGTTGTTGCCCTAGAACAGGGTCGTTGCCCTAGAACGTTTTTTTTTTGCCCTAGCACTACACAGCTGATTCAAATAATCAACTCATCATCAAGTTTTGATTATATGTATCAGCTGTGTAGTGCTAGGGCAAAAACCAAAACATGCACCCAGGGGGCCCCAGGACCGAGTTTAGCAAACACTGCCCTAAATGACAAAAAAAAACCTTGCGTACCAGAATAATGTAATAAATCGATAGAATGAATGATTCAATCTAGTTGCCATCGGTAAATTTTATTTTGTCTTTCCTCTTTCGTCTCTGCTTCCCTCGTGCAGCAAAGACGTTGAGGGACCGGGGAGAAAATGCAATAACCCTCCAAAAAACTGTTTCAGAGTAAAAATGCACATTTGTTGTATAATTATTCTGCAAGAGTTAATATTATATTAGGTTATGTGAAAGGTTATAGACCTACAGTCAGTGTCCAGATTCCAGTTAGGCTATTATTCCATCCATTTAACCCATTTGAACAGTCACCTACAGTTCCCTTGTTGTGCCATCTTAAAGTCCGGTCTTGTGACTTTGAATTTGTATAGTGCCTCACAATCATCACGCATGACATAGCCGGCACTGCTATCATCCTCTTTTGCCACTTCACCAAATCTTTCCCAAGCATTAGAATACTGTTCTGGCCCTATTTATATTTATTTTGAACTATATTTATTTATTATATTTTGAACTTTGAACAGCTTTCCTCTTACTGAATTAAACTCTGGCATTGTACTTTTTTCCTCAGAGGATCGACGTTAACTTTTTCTGCCCACGTTCCCAAAAGCATTTTGGCAATTGGCGTGTATTTGGAGCACTACAGCTGGGCTCTATAGTTTAGGCTTGGGCTACGTACTAACACCAGATACAAATATTGAAAGAAGAACCTCAATGCACAAGAATTATATACAATACCAGTCAAAAGTTTGGACACACCTACTCATTCAAGGATTTTTCTTTATTTTTGCTATTTTCTATATTGTAGAATAATTGTGAAGACATCAAAACTATGAAATAACACATATGGAATCATGTAGTAACCAATTTTTTTTTWAACAAATTAAAATATATTTTTGATTTTAGATTCTTCAAAGTAGCCTCCCTTTGCCTTGATGACTGCTTTGCACACTCTTGGCATTCTCTCAACCAGCTTCACCTGGAATAGTTTACCAACAGTCTTGAAGGAGTTCCCACATATGCTGAGCACTTGTTGGCTGCTTTTCCTTCACTCTGCGGTCCAACTCATCCCAAACCATCTCAATTGGGTTGAAGTCGGGTGATTGCGGAGGCCAGGTCATCTGATGCAGCACTCCATCACTCTCCTTCTTGGTCAAATAGCCCTTACACAGCCTGGAGGTGTGTTGTGTCATTGAAAAACAGATGGGATAGCATATCGCTGCAGAATGCTGTGGTAGCCATGCTGATTAAGTATGCCTTGAATTTTAAATAAATCACTGACAGTGTCACCAGCAAAGCACCCCCACACCATCACATCTCCTCCTCCATGCTTCACGGTTGGAACCACACATGCAGAGATCATCCGTTCACCTACTCTGCATCTCACAAAGACACGGCGGTTGGAACCAAAAATCTCTAATTTGGACTCATCAGACCAAAGAACAGATTTCCACCGGTCTAATGTCCATTGCTCGTGTTTCTTGGCCCAAGCAAGTCTGTTCTTCTTATTGGTGTCCTTTAGTAGTGGTTTCTTTGCAGCAATTCAACCATGAAGGCCTGATTCACAAAGTCTCCTCTGAACAGTTAATGTTGAGATGTGTCTGTTACTTGAACACTGTGAAGCATTTATTTGAGCTGCAATTTCTGAGGCTGGTAACTCTAATGATCTAATCCTCTGCAGCAGAGGTAACTCTGGGTCTTCCTTTCCTGTGGCGGTCCTCATGAGAGTCAGATTCATTATAGTGCTTGATGTTTTTGCAACTGCACTTGAAATTCTTGAAACTTTCTGCATTGTCTGACCTTCACGTCTTAAAGTAATGACGGACTGTCGTTTATCTTTGCTTATTTGAGCTGTTCTTGCCATAATATGGACTTGGTCTTTTATCAAATAGGGCTATCTTCTGTACCTTGTCACAACACAACTGATTGGCTCAAATGCATTAAGAAGGAAAGAATTTACACAAATGACCTTTTAACAAGGCACAGCTGTTAATTGAAATGCATTCCAGGTGACTACCTCATGAAGCTGGTTGAGAGAATGCCAAGAGTTTACAACGCTGTCATCAAGGCAAAGGGTGGCTACTTTGAAGAATCTCAAATATAAAATATATTTTGATTTGTTTAACACTTTTTTGGTTACTACATGATTCCCTGTGTGTTATTTCATAGTTTTGATGTCTTCCCTTTTATTCTACAATGTAGAAAATAGTAAAAATGAAGAAAAACCCTGGAATGAGACTGGTATTGTATTTATGAATTTTTCATGTTTTTTCCCCTCTTTATTCAACCCGCCCACCACCCACCCGACCTTCATCCACACAATATCTCATGACCCACGTGGACTGCGGGTTATAAGTCAGCCCGTGCATCACTACAGACCATCATGTCAGGAACACAATGGGGTTTATTGGGTGAATGCCACAAGCTAGTACAGACATTTTCAACTAGCCAAAGGTCACTGGCAGTCTGCTAGGATCCTTTGTCTCTTGACAAAACGCTTTCTCTTTAAAAATGGCCTGGTTTTCCCCTTTCTCTGTGTTGAAACATCTGGCTCTTGTGGTTGAGAATCAACACTCTACAACTGAATATGCTGAAAATGGTGAAAACATGAACTCTGGGTTTGTTTCAGCATGTTGTTTCCTAACTTCCTGATCTATGTGTGCATACTGTTAAACAATACGAGTGTTGATCATGGTCAAGGGGGAAACTGCAGTGTAAAAAGCTCATTTGGGCTACTGTAAATGGGAGCAAAAGTCACTGTGTTAAAGAGTATTCTCTCCATTAAACGTTACACACGAGTGCTGAGAGTGTGTGTGTTACCTATGAATCGCGGGCGTGTTTACCTGTGAGAGTGTGTGTTACCTGTGAATCGCGGGTGTGTTTACCTGTGAGAGTGTGTGTTGCCTGTGAATCGCGGGTGTGTTTACCTGTGAGAGTGTGTGTTACCTGTGAATCGCGGGTGTGTTTACCTGTGAGAGTGTGTGTTGCCGGTGCATATGCTCCATGGCCCTGTGTTGTTGCTGGTGGTGCTGATGCTGCAGGGCGTAGAGCTCCTGTTGCCGTAGGAACGGCGAACGGGAGTAAACAGCGTGATGCTGCATGTGGGGGGAGGGACCTCGGGCTCCGTAGACCGAGGGCCACAGAGCTGACTGGTCCATCACATCTAAAGAGAGAGAAAGAGAGAGAGATAGTGGTATTGATAGTGGTATTTTCGGTCTGTTCTGTTCAAATCGATAAAGCGTGATTGAATTTTACTTTCAGAAAGGGACTGAGTGTCTGAGAGAAAGGGGGCGCAAGTAAGAGAGTGTGTGTGTGTGTGAGTGAGAGCAAGAGAGAGAGAGTAAGGGTGTGTGGAAGCAGCTGTGTTATTTCTGTCAGTGTGGCCTCAGACATCACTCTCTCCCTCTCTCTTTCTCTTTATCTCTCAATTTCTCATGGTGGTGTCTTTATGTGCATGGCAAGACATACATTCCCATATGCCCCACCCCTTCGTGGCTGCCACAGCCGTCGCTGGGAACCTTTGTTCTGTGAGATTAGCCTGAGTGGGCTTATGTTTCCCTGGGGAAGGGTTCAGTGGATGCACTTCCCCTCTCTGTAGGAACTCCTAAGGAGCGAGGCAAGGGAGCAGGCAGATAATTACATTTCACAGCCTGTTTGCAAAAGAGCAGTAACCCACACACACACACACACATACACACACACACACCACAAACATCTGACTCCACCACACCACACACATACACCACCAAACTCCACCACATAGGAACACACCAACACACACTCATCCCACACACTGCATCTTTCTCTCTGTGGCTGAACCATGAGAAGCGGTGCCATCTCTCTCCCTGAATTTTAGTATCATTAGCTAATCATAGTAAAATGGTTGGCTAAGTCCCTCTGTCAGAGACTCTGTGTTTTATGGCTCTGTTAATGGGAGCAGATATTCTAATGTCTCCTCTCCGAGTGTAAAGCATTATGCAAGCCATTCTAATGGAGGTTCATCTTTAGCGCTGGCTAACTGGCTGGTATTCGTGTGTGTGTTGTGTGTGTGGTGTGTGTGTGTGTGTGTGTGTGTGTGTGTGTGTGTGTGTGTGTGTGTGTGTGTGTGTGTGTGTGTGTGTGTGTGTGTGTGTGGTGTGTGTGTGTGTGTTGTGTGTGTGTGTGGCCTGCATGTGTGTTTGTGTGTCTTACCCAGGTGGTGGTGTGCTCCAGGCTCTGAGGGTAGGACCACCAGGGAACCAGAGGGGTCCTGGGACAGAGGCAGCACAGGCTGCAGGGGGCTGGGCAGGCCAGGGCCAAACCCTGGGCCCATACTCTGGTGGAGCGCAGCATGGCTCAGACCTGAGAGAGAGAAAACAGAAGATTAGAACATGAACTTTTGAGTTTGTTTCAACATGTTGTTTCCACACTTCCTGATCCACGTGTAAAAACAGTTGCACAACAATACGAGTGTTTGTCATGGTCTGTGGGGAAACTGTATTGAGGAAAACAAGAATGCTCAGCTCACCATATGAATGGCCCATCCAAAGGGAGGGACTTCCAGTCCGCTGCATCCAATGGTGGTGGGCATGAGCAGAAGGGTCTCCACCTAATTGGCTGGCCCCGCCAGGCACCAGAAGGTGAGAGGTCAGGTCACCATGGCAACTGCTGGATGGGTGGATCCTGGCAAACTCCCCTCTCTCCTTGTTTTCCCTGATGAGGAGTTCTCTGTCTCGGTCAAGGTGATGAAGGCTCAGCTGCTCCTCTGTCATCCTCTTCCTCTCTTCTGCCTCCCGGCCCAGCGGGTACACAGAGCGAGACATACCTGGCAACACACACAGCGGGAGAGAGAGGGTTTAGAAAGCAGATCTGGTAACCCTTAAACAAAGCTAGTCTGGCAATGCCTTAATTCTTAATAAGTCATGCCAGATTTCTAAACACAACGCAGCTGTTGAAAGAGTTGAAAAAACATTCAAAAAACATTCCAATACTGAAGCTAGACTAACATGCGTGCATAAATACAGAGACATGCAGATACATAGATCCAGCTCTCACCTTTGATGCTGGGCAGCACCCTGCCCTGTCGGCTGTGTCCTGGGGGGGTATCAGACGGGCGTTGGGGGGGCTCTCTCTGCCGGGCAACCGCCACAGCTATACCCACAGGGGGCTGTCGCACCTCCCCCTCCCCGTGTGTCTCCCCCGCCTCCCTCCCCCCTCTTCCCCCTCCGTCCATCCTTTCCCCRTCGCTGGTGGACCCTCTCCTAGGGGGTAGGGGCTGTTTGGGGGGATCCTGAGGGGCGCTGGGTCTACCCCCCTTCACTCCCCTCTCACCCCCTTGCTTCAGGCAGCCCAGCCCCCCGAAGGGACTCCTCTGGGAAAGCAGCAAAGGCTGCTGCGAACTGTAGTTCATTAGGTTCTTCATGGCGCTGCTCTCTCCCTCTGGGTTGGGGGAGGAGTGGGGGTGAGAGGGGTGAGGTGCTGTCATAGACTGCTGTTGGTCATGGGGGTTTTGAGTCCTGTTATCTGGGTAGGACTCTGTGTGGGGGGACAACCTCCTCTCGTCCTCTTGAGGACCTCTCAGTACCCCCCAAGGGTGCAGTGTGGGGGGCGTTTGAACCCCGTACCCCATAACAACACCACCCTCACCATTCTGATTCTGACTCTGCCTACCCCCCTCTCTCCCCCTCTCAGTCCCTGATCCATCAGAACCTGACCCGCTGCCATGACTACTGTGCTGCTGGTGCTTTATCCTAGCAACCTTCTGCCCAACTCTTTGGGCTCTCCCTCCTGACCCCCCCTTTCCCTCAGGAGGAGCTGAGTGGGAACAGTCCCGGAAGGGCGGGGTGCTGGCGTAGGGCCCAGTCTTGTTGGCGTGGTGCCCAACCCCGGGGTAAGCGCTCTGGGCTTCAAGAGGCAGGGAGGGCCGGTAGACCTCTAGGACCTCCAACTCTCCCCTGGAAGAAGAGGCCTCTAGGCTGCAGGAGCGAGGCCCGGGCTTGGGGTTAGGGTGGTGGGACTGGGGGTTAGAGGTATGGGGCTGAGGCTGGGATTTAGGCTGGTTGTTCTGGCTGTGGTGGTGTTGGTTGTATTTGTGGTTCTGGTTCCAGTCTGGGGGCTTGTCTGCCTTGCCGTAGCCCAGCTGCTGTTGATGGGGCTGGGGCTGCTGCGTCTGGGACGACGGCTTCCTCTGGCAGTTACTAGACTGAGGATGATGAGGATTAAGAAGAGAAAGACTTTCACTAGACCCTCCTCCTCTTCCTCCCCCTCCGCTCTTCTCTGCCCCTTTTACATCCTTGGCTCCGCTTCCACCCACTCCTCCTCCAGCACCACGGCAGTCAGGGGACCCCATGTCCCCAAAAGACCCGACCGAGGGGACGTACGTTGGGCCAGAGCCTTTCGCCTCCCTCCCTGATCCTCTGTCTTTAGGGGGGGTGAGGGTAAGGGGGGCGGGGGAGGGGGCAGTAGAACTCAGGGTGGGGTGAGGGGGTGGTGAGGCTGGCTGCAGCCAGCCCCCTCCCACAGCAGGGCCCATGTGTAGGGGTGGAGGAGGGGGTGGGGGCATGGAGTAAGAAACCATGGCATTGGGGTTGTGGGGTCCCATCATGGCTGCTCGACGCAGACAGTCTGACGAGGAGGAGGGGACAGTTTCACTTATCCTCATTTCCCCGCTCACGCCCCCTTCCTTGGAGCATCGTCTCGCCCCCCCACTACCACTCCCCTGGGGTCTGTTACCCCCTTCACCTCCACCCCCACAGCTGTTCAGGGACCCGCCCTTGGACCCAGACCCAGATTCTCCATTGGATAGTTTACTTAGTTGCGCACAGTTAGTCATGTGTTTGGCACCCTGGTTTAAGGGGTCGTTTCCATGCTTTGCGGAGTCGTCCCTGTATTCCGTGGGCAGGTTGGGGGTTTTGTGTCTGTGGTCCTCCTCACCAATGTGAGTGGGGAGGAAGTGGGGGTGAGAAAGCGCATGAGGCTGATGTTGATGGTGGTGATGATGATGTCGCTCTTTGCTCTCCTGGGGCCTCTCTTTGCTGCTGGATCTCTCTCTCGACACACTCTTTTCCACCATCCCCGGTTCCTTGGAGCTCTTTTGGGATCCCCCTCCCCCTCCTCCTCCTTCCCCAGAGTCTGTTTCCCTGCTGCAGGACCCCAGAGGATGTCCAGGGGCGGTCCTAGACAGTGGCGGAAGGCTGTGATTGGTTGAGAGAAGAGGGGGCTGGGACGGCAGACTTCTCAGATAGAAGTGATCTGAAAAGAGAAAAAAACTAATAAAAAACATGTATAAGGTTGCAAAATTTAGAAAATAAAAATAGGAAAATAAAAATGGATTTAAATTTGGCTGATGTCATTTCAATACAAAATTACAAAATTGCAAAACACAGAAAGTGGTTCTGTAGCAACKAAAAAAAAACACACACACACACACACACCTTTCTGAGTGTCGTAGAATCGGTGTTGTCCGTAGAGAACGCTGCTGTTGCTATGGTGATCCAAGTGGCTCATGGGAAGAAAGGGGGAGGTCAGACCTCCTGAATAACGGGGATACCCTGAGAGAGAAAGAGAGAGAAAGAGGAGGGGAGAGAGAGAGAGCAAGGACATAGAGAACAAGAGATAAAGAGAGAGAGAGAGAGAGAGATCGAGGAAGAGAGAGAGACAGGATGGAAGAGAGACAGGATGGAAGAGAGACAGGGGAGGGAGAGGGGAGAGAGAAGTTCAATGAAATTCAATGTCATTTTGACCACAAGACCTCTATTAAATGGCCCAACATGATTATCCCCATCATTTACAGTGGACACAGCGGTGACAACAACCATAACAGAGTGTAACTGACAAGAACGGAGTATTTTTCAGGATGAACTTTGCTTATACAAAACAAGCCTGTGTTTTTCTCTTCAGGACGCTCATCCAAGACAAATAGTGGTGCCCATAACCCATTTCAACCCGCCTTTACACACACACGCATGCACACCAACACACAACACCACACACACACACACAGCACACTCAGCCTTTTTGGTAACTCTCACTGTGTGTAGTAGGCCGGTGTGTGCAACGTGTGTTTGTGCGTGTGCAGGACTACAGTTTGTTATGTGTTTGATGTGTGTGTGTGTGGTGTGTGGTGTGTGTGTGTGTGTGTGTGTGTGTGTGTGTGTGTGTGTGTCTGGTTTGTGTTTTTTGTCTGCTTCATGGTGGACAGAAATATTTAGTTTTCACATAAATATCCTCTCACCCCCGTTGAGCGCTCCGCTATCCAGGATGCAGGTTCAGTTTCGGAGGCGAGGAGTTGAGCAGAACGACTATTTACCTCCGCGTGACCCCTGGGAAGAACTGTGTGTGTGTGTGTGTGTGTGTGTGTGTTGTGTGTGTGTGTGTGTGTGTGTGTGTGTGTGTGTGTGTGTGTGTGTGTGTGTGTGTGTGTGTGTGTGTGGCGTGCGTGGTGCGTGCGTTGCGTGCGGTGGGCGTGCGTGCGGTAGTGTGT
>NC_036848.1:41546514-41551418 GCF_002910315.2 Salvelinus sp. IW2-2015
GCCTTAATCACATGATTATTGACCCTATTTCTGTTCAAACACTATGTGTGTGTGTGTGTGTGTGTGTTTGTGTTGTGTTGTGTGTGTGTGTGTGTGGTGTGGTGTGTGTGTGTGTGTGTGTGTGTGTGTGTGTGTGTGTGTCGAGTGTGTGATGTTGTGTGTGGGTGATAGGTGTGTGTGTGTGTGTTGTGTGTGTGTGTGTGTGTGTGAGTGGTATGTTAAGTGACCGAGACAGCCAGCGCTCACACTAACTAAAAAGCTCAGTTGAGAGCTTCATGTGATGTGAGGAGGGGGTAAGAGACTGAAGGGGACAGGAAAGGGGTGATGGTCTGTGGACAAGGAGGCGGGTCAGGGGGCGTTCTATTATTGCAGCTGGGGCACACACACCCTCTCAATCTAAAAGGAGAAACCATATTATTTACCGTCTATAGTTTCTCTCAGCTCAGCGTAGTCAAAATAAACCCGATTTCTGGGTAAAACCTGAAAGCTGTTTAAAGAAACCCAGACATGACTTCCCATACCAGACTGTTCTTTTCTCTGTCTCTCTCTCAACTCTCTCTCCCCCGGAAGACAATAGTCTGTCTGCCCTGACGGTTGTACTAACTGTGAACTAGTGCCCATCCTAGAAAACACTCCAGACGTGTGTGAGGTTAGGTTCCCACGCTGCATCACAGGGGTTCAGATAGAGGACGGACACACACACACACGCACAAACACACACACACACACACACAACACATCGATGTCCTGGAAACCAGTTCTCAAACAGAACAGGGTAAATTCACGCCAGATAGAGAGTCTATCACACGATTTCCATCTCTCACGTTCCTCTGTCTTTCACTCCTCTCCTCTCGTTCTGCTCTGTTTTCCGTCTGTTGAGGAGAAAATCATATTTGTTCTCCCTGTGGGCCGCTGATATGGAAAATCCTCTCAGAAGCCAACTGCCACCATATTTCTCTCCTCCTTTTCCTCTCTCTCCACTTCCCTTTGTTGCTTACATCCTTCTATCTCCCTCTATCCCTCTCTCTGTCTCTCTATCCGCATCTCTCTCTTCTACCCCTGCTCCTCTCTGTCGCCTCTGTCGCTCTCTCCTCTTTTTCTCAATTGTAAAATGTCTCCCAAGCCTTGTAAAAACACACAGCTGGGCCCCCAGGGGGATCGTTCAAGATTGACATCAAAATGTGACATTTATCCATCTCCTGAGGACGTCGGGTAATGCCTTCACAACCGGCCACTAGGGGCAACGGTGAGCGCTATTACCATCAAGTAGGCTTGGGTTTTGCTAGAGTGTTGTGGACAGGGGTGGTGGATGGGCATAACTCTGGATCAGAAGGTTGCTTGTTTGGTCCCAGTCGTGGAGACATTGGATTTTTATTCCAACCCTATCCCAAACCTTAACCATTCGGGAATAAGTGCCTAAACGTAACCCTTAACCTCACGTTTGGAGAACGTGGATGAACGTCTAATTCTTCAGTGAGACTGGGAGAGATTGTTGAGACCCCACAGATGTGCTGTATATCACAACCAGAAATAACCCCTGTCTCAGATCTAAACCAGAGCTCCGGTACCTAACTGTTTGTTTCTGCATTCAACATTGTAGCCATGTTTGGTAAGACAACCACATGTTAACATCCACAAGTTATAGTAGATAGACAGACAGATGGGCATACAGGCTAAGAGGTAGGAGAAAAGGAGAGAAGGAGGGTCTTGGTATAGGGAAGTGGCTGATAGAGAATGTCAAGGACACCAAGCACAATATCTCTGATTGGCCTAGCAGATGCTCTCTTCCCAGGCCTCCTTCCATGACCTCGCATCTATGACCTTTGACACTGAACACATCACCTGGGAGATGGTTCTGGAGACCACATTACTGACGAGTATCAACAATACTTCCATATTCCAAGATTCCCAGATCTGGTTGTCTTCTGCAAATGGGAGCCCAGTTCTGTTAAAAGCCACAAGTACACAAACACACACACACACTCCCTTTGGTCGGTTTCTTGTCCACAGCAGCAGAGTGGTATTTGGCTCGGAGAAGCAGAGTGAAAACATAACTGACCAGACGACTCAAGGTCTCTCTCTGTCTCTCTCACACACACACACACACACACACACACACACATACACACAACATACACACAACACCCCCACACAAACCAATAACACACACCACACACACCACACCACACGACAACACAACACACACACCCACCACACACACACACACACCACACACACACACATAACTAATATGAAAAAAAGGGCAGAGTAGAGGGAAATTTGAGAACTTCAACACATTAGAGAGAGAAAGGTAGGGATGAAGAGACAGTTTCCTTCGTTTAGCTCACTGTGAATAACCTTCTCATAGTAGCCCATGATCTTGCTTGAATGGACTGCACCTGGTCAATGGACCACACACACACACGCGCACGCACTACTCCTGGCACACCACACCTCTGGAAGACGGGCAGTTGTAGATTCAAATCGATCAGCAGCCAATCGGCAGATCCATATCCCCTTGTGTTTCTGATTGTCACTTTAGCCAATTCACAGTTGCCTCTATTCGCTCTCGCTGACACACTGACCACGAAACAACCACAGCACATACTCCCACTTGACAACAAATATACCTAGCAAAATAATGAATATCAATTTCTAATTGCAGAATAGGAGTGGAAAAAGAGGAAAAAAAGTGTGTATTGTCTCCCTGCGTGTACCGAGAGGTTTCTGACTCTTGTTAGAGTGAGCTGTTTCCGCTCAGTGCTGCACAGTTGGCACCTTCCCCTCCGTCCGACCCTTTCAACAGGTCCAACCCACCCACCAGCCTGGCACCCGGCCCTCGACGACAAGTGGTGAGCAGGTCTCTACTTGTTATTGATGGAAGAATAGTTGCAAAAGTACAAGGAGTAACTCAAATAAGGGTGGCAGGAGACACACGGACACACCCAGACACTTCTACAACGGTGAGCAGGCGAAGCAAGTGTTTACAAAAAACTCACACACAGCCAGAAAAGAGAGGTCTTTTTTAAACAAGATCTAGAAATTGCTTTTCCCTTCAGTTCTGCCTCTTTGTCCTCCACAGTCTTTTCCTGACTCATTTCATGTATTCATTCAAAGAGGAGAGAGAAAGAGAGAGCAGAGAGAGAGAGAGAGAGAGAAGAATGGTGAGGATAGAATGAATGGTTTGTTGTGAATGTGTGTGTGTGTGTGTGTGTGTGTGTGTTTGTGTGTGTGTGTGTTGTGTGTGTGTGTGTGTGTGTGTGTGTGTTGTGTGTGTGTGGTGTGTGTGTGTGTGTGTGTGTGGTGTCGGGTTGTGTAGGAGGGAGAGTGCTAGCGAGGCAGAGCGAGAGAAGAGAGAGAGAAGAAGGATGCAGTCGCCTGGGACACACAGCAGTACTGAATTGACATTACAGGAGCTGGAGAGAGAGAAAGAAAAAAAAGAAAGAAAAAAATAGATGAAAAGCTACAAATGAGAGATTTCCCTCTGAGGCACATAAATCAGCAGAATATGTACAGGAGGGGAAGAGAGGGGGAACCTTCCTTTATTTTTCTCCCTTTCTCTTTCTCTCACCCTCTATTTCTCTCTGTACTGAAGGATTAAAGAAGGGGGAACCTTATAACAGCCCTCACACATTCAGGTCCACACTACCCCGTTACCCCTAGTATACCCCTACCCTGTTACACCAAGATGAGAGTCTGCTGGTTCTCGGCATTTGATTGCTTACAGACGGCAAACAGCTGTTTCCCAGATCTGAGTCAGATGCTGATTTGAAAGAAGAACGGAAGTTGTGCGAATGACTCAAGTGTTAAACAGTGGATTGCAGAACACCATCTGCCCTGAGACATTAGAACCACCTTTTCCCAACCCCTGGTCCATGGACCGGCATACCCAGTCCCTGCTGACATCACTTTAGTCCGTTTTCAAGTTAAAGAATCAGGCCCTGATTAACCCATTAGGAGAGGAAGAAATGGCTCCAGTATCATAACAGCCGAGTTCTTCTGGCTAGACCTCACCCAGCCCACAGTGGAAGGAACAACCATATATGGGCTTTCAGGAAGTAAAGGGATGAGTGAACTTTCCATGTTCACCATAGTAACAGGATGTGGGGATATGGGCCATCCAAGTCCACACTAATGAAAAGCACAAGGGTGGATGATATTTCTGGAGAGCCTGTGGTGATCTGCCTTTACTGCAGGAGACTGATGGGAGTCAATAGTGCAAGAGTGTGTGTCTAGTCTTCACTCCTTGGCCCAGATTTGTCTCTGCCACACCTCTTGTCCATTCAGCCTCTAGCCCTGGCTGATTCAAAACACACAGGAACCATGCAAAGAGAGGAGACAGAGAGAGAGAGGAGAGAGACAGACAGGAGAGAGAGCGAGAGACAGACAGACAGAGAGAGACAGACAGACAGGAGAGAGAGCAAGAGAGAGACAGACAGACAGAGAGAGATCGGAGCCCCATAGGAGCGGCGGCAACAATTGGCCCAAGCGTCACATCCGGGTTTTGGCCGTCAGTCTCACACACACACCACACACAACCACAGTGAATGCTTGTTGTAGATGTAGTGCTCTGAGGTTTAGACAGGGTTTGTTCTACATTTAGATAAGCATGCACAAGTCCTACCTGGCAATACTGGATTTACTGACTGTTTTGACCAATCCTAAAGGGGTTAATTTCAGATTCTTAAAAAGGGGTGCTCTCTCTCCCCTCTCTCTGTCTGTCTTTCCTCTCTCTCTCTCCCCTCTCTCTGTCTGTCTTTCCTCTCTCTCTCTCTCTCTCTCTCTCTCTCTCTCGTCTCTCTCTCTCTCTCTCTCTCTCTCACTCTCCTCTCTCTGCTCTCTCTTCTCCGCTCTCTCCTGTCTGTGTTGTCTCTCTCCCTCTCTCTGCTGTCCTGTCTCTCTCT
>NC_036848.1:41555781-41558281 GCF_002910315.2 Salvelinus sp. IW2-2015
TCAGTGCATGACCCGTAGCAGATCTGCTCAGCCATAGCAGAGACAGCAGAACAGCCCAGCCCCCTTCACCGTCCTCCCCAGGGCAAGAGACCTTCATTATGGGCATGCAAGCCTAAGCAACCCCGCTCTACGGAGCTGAGAGATGTAGGTCGGCGTAGCCGTTAGCGCGGTGTTGGGTTTGGTGGTTGGGATCATGTGGTTGTAGCCTACGCTTGGAGCACGGTGTAAAAGAGCTCTACCTCCTCTTCTACTACTACAAACACACACCACAAGCCACCACACACACACACACCACACACACACACACACACACACACACACACACACACAGCACACACACACACACAGGTGTAGATTGTATGGCGGGACTAATCTACTCTGGCATCTATGTCTGTAGGTGTTTGTCAGTGGCACTCTGTAGCACGTATTAACGTAATGTTAACCAGTCAGTTTTTGTGTAAAATTCTGGGATGTGTACTGATGGACGATGACTGAAATCTATATAATGAAAAGACCAGCAGGAATTCCCTTCTACTTCTCATCCTCTGCTCTCTCTGTCTGTACTTCTCTCTTTCACTGCAACTCTTTCTAATCGCTCCCCCGATGTTGTTAATAGCCCATCCCGGTCTCTCTCGGCTCGTAGCAGCTCACTAAATCAGAAAACGATTTGGAGGATTTGCAAGAGGGAGTAAGAGCTCAGCGCAGCGCCTTTGAAGTCAGAGAATGATGGAGAAAAATGCATTTTAAAACAGCCCGCAAAAACAAACAAACGCAGAAAGAGGCTGCACTAATACTATCGTCTATCATTTATAAGCATCGACAAGGAGAAAACACGCAAAGCCCGGGCGTGCTTCGGCAGTACGCCTTGAAATCCGCTTAATGATGAAGATGCGTCTTTGTGTGTGGAGGAGGCTGCTTGCATTGAAACATTGAAATGTAGCCCATGTGTGTCAGAGCATGGGCATGTCAGGGATTTGTCTATCTGCGGGTCTGAGCGAATGTGTGGTGTGTGTTGGCAGGTGAACCTTCCGCTCGACCCGTGCGCTCTATCGAGATGTTATAAAGGTAAAAGAAAGCTGTGGTGATGAGGGGAGGTCCCCAAGTGATAATGTGTATGGAGTACGTAGTGGCTACCGAATTAATAGATGTAGATGAGAGTGTGCGTGTGTGATGGGGGGGCTCAGCTTCAAACCGCGCTGTGGAAGCTGTGTGTCGAGTTGTGCAAGACCATGTGCGCGCCTCACACAGCCCGGCTCCACGGGACGCTCCAGCTTCCATCGGTCTACCCCCTAATTGTACTGTCTGGTCAGTTAATACCAGCTATGGCTGTATAGGAGAGTGTCTTTCCGCGATGAGCCTGCTACCCCGGAGCCGGCACGTGGAGTGAAGTGGAAGAATGGTCGATGGGTGGTGTGGTGTGTGGGTGCTGGCCTGTATACCCGCGTAATGGTGGGAGGGGTGTGTCAGTGCGCGTGATCGGCTGTACCGGCATGTGTGGTGTGTGGAGTGTGACGGGCCAAGCGCGGTTGGCAGAGGCTGTAAAGCGCGCGGGTCCCCAAGAGCGCATGGTGGTGTGTGTGTGTGAGGCAAAAGGGGCGGACAGAATAGTTCGTTATACTCGCCAATTACCTGGACCCAAACCAGCCTTAAGTACGACTGTGTTATGTGTTGGGTGCTGTGAATTGGGGACAGTGGAGTCGGTGCTGTGTTAGTGTGAGGGATTGGTGGTGTTTGTGCGCAGTGGTCTTGTGCTAGGATGTGTGGCCATGTGGTTTGTGTTGGGGAGCCGCGGGGGGGGGGGTTAAGGCGACATGCCAGCCTCTGGCCAGAGCGGATTGCTGCGGGCGCGAGTCGCTGCCCTTCTGTGTGGTAAATTACAGTGTAGCACAAGGCGAAACAAAGGCGATTGCATGCGCCCAGCACGGTAGCAGAGAGCAGCGCTAGCCTTGGCTACAACCAGAGCTCGAGCGGCCCACAGCTCACAGGCCCCTGTGTTGTTTGTGGTGGGTGGTATGGAAGCCCGGCAGGGCTTGCCAGGTAAGCTGGCACTCCCGTGTCGTGGTCTCCTTCGCCAACCAGAGGCTTGTATGTAAAATCCATGTGACAAGTGTAACGATAGACATTGTCTAGCGAGGTCTGCAGATTCGACCTATACTATGTAGTCGAGTTTGCGACGTTTACTGATTAGCTGTCTCTTCACTTAGGGAAGCGAATGCACCACTTGTCGGCGGCGGGGGGGATGTACGCATATCGGTGGACCACTTGCCAGAATCAATTCTCGTTTAGTACTTAATGGTTTTTTGGATGACTTAGCTCATATCTACACAGTACTTGCCTTCGTGATATTACACGTGATTAGGCGCATAGACGGTGCGCGACATTCTCCTCACCGTGAGAGTTATTAGAAATCGGTGAGAGCCGAGATCGCCGTATGAACGAGTTAATACTCTAAACAGGACAGACAATGAGTCATCCACCGACGCGGTGAACTTATATACTC
>NC_036848.1:41568281-41617319 GCF_002910315.2 Salvelinus sp. IW2-2015
CGCACATACACCAATCATTTTAGCAAATAACAAATGATTGATGGTAAACAAGGCAATATAAAGTTACAAATGGATTAAAACCCAATTATAACAGTATGATTAATCCATTTAATTAAACGGACATTTTTTGAATGAAACTATCAAACCATATAAAATAAGATTCCATGTCACTTGAAAGCAAATCAATTATAATAATAATAATCCCATAGATTTCTGAATAATCCCATCATATTTCTGAATTATGCAATACTCTCGGTTATAATAGGCTGTAATCTAAAAATAGGCATAACGTTGTATATATTGTTCTTAATAGAAATCGTCTTGTCTAGAATAGGCCTAATCTCACTAAATTTGCAATTCAACAAAATAATCTTATTTTGTGCTTAGTTTGACAAGATGCACGATTCTTTTTCATATTAAAGTTCACTCCCACTGGGCACAGACATCAATTCATCGTCTATTCCACGTTGGTTCAAAGTAATTGGATTGAAATTACGTGTAAACTACGTTATTTTAACCAGTGTTTACCCAGTGGATTGGTTCTGACCAGGTAAGTAAGAAACAACATTAAACAGTTCAATAAAACGTAATTTTGCCTAAAACTGAAACATTAAATATCTAAAGAGTCCACAGCAAGTGCTAATTTCCTGAATGACCACATCGACTAACTAATTTCCTTTTCTAATAAATTCTCGTTCTTCACTGAAAAACGTCAGAGTTAAGTTTTTAAGGGGGTGGGGGGAGGGTGGTAAATAAGACAATATAAACTGTCTGTAGGTTAGCACTTTCCAACAGCCAAAAAACACCATAGAGGATTTAATACAATTGTATAATTCATTTTKTTTTGCACAACAAATTCGTATTCACACCAACCTGAATGTGGGGCCATGGAGATGTGAGAGGGATAGTATTTTCCGGGCTGGAAATGAGCGGGGTGCTGCACGGTGCTGTGGCCGCCAGGAGCTATCCGAGAGGCGGCATGGTGAACCAACGCGCCCCGCTCTGTCAAGAGGTGGTGTGGAGGAGCGAAATCCCGGCTTTCCATTCTGTCGAGAAGAAATAAATCCCCCAATCCAGAGGAAAAGCCAGAAGCATCGAACGCTTCCCAGATGCAATAATCCCTTTTATGAACTTCGGATAGGTCGTCTTGCATTCAGTCGAGTTTTTGCCTTGCCGACCAAAAAGTATGTCCCGGTCATGTTCTACAATGAGAAAACACAAGACCGCGTCAATGCACTGAAAACAATGGGACAAAAACTCTGAAATAATTATTTAGGCATGTACTTCTCACACGCATGCTGTGTAATGTTGCCAACAAAACTATTACCTTGCATAACAAAAGTATACATTTTAAGTGTTTTTAGATATCAGTAAAATATCAGACTGGCCTAGTTAAATAAAGGTTAAATAAAACAATAAAAAAGAATGATATAGGTTTAACTAAATTAAACCACAAAACAAATACCCTACAGTAAAGTATATGCTACAAGTCTGGTCGTTTGCCGAGACCCAAACCGCCTACCTTGGTCTCCATTGCAGACAAGAGACGGGTAGGCTACAAACTGAATAACAAAAGACGTGGTCATCCTAAACTACGGGTTGTTTTATTGTTGGGGACCATAAAGCTATACTGCATCAGCGTATTCTGAAACCTAGATGTGAGTCAGTCTGTGTGGGGGGGGGGGGGGGACGCTATATCTCACCCTCTCTGATAGAAGGAACCAGATAAAACCTGAAGCAAATGTTTGATCTTTCAGTCAGCCCATTAAAGACCAAATGTTCCCCTTCTCAAACTTCAAGCATCAAAATTGTTTCCTCGACCATAGCCTACTGCAAATCATTAAAAGGAGCACACATTATACATATGTCGAGGTAAACAAAATACTATGAAGACTTAAATGTATGAACTGGATCAGCTACCGTATTTTGTTAGACTTGGGACAATTCTGACATGTCAGTGAAGTTTGACTGGCTCATAAATTGACTGTCTGTATATTTGTTTTTCTTTACTGACATGCCAGTGAATGTGCTTGAGAAGAAGCATTGAAATCGCTTGTTTAAAGCAAATGTAACTGAATAGTTAAGTCAGCATTGCATCTCACCCTTTTACAATGGCAATCACTTATTATGCATGTAGGCATGGGTGGGTGTAACCATGTATAATAAGACAACTAACTAAATTACGTTTACCGCCAGGGAGAGACGTAATAATAATATAGGAATAATAAGACAACTAACTAAATGACGTTAACCGCCAGGGAGAGAGACGTAATAATACATATAGGAATGGGAATCAACATGCCCATGTGTGCCTTATAGCCCTAGTCATTCAGTTCAATGGAACACCCCATGGCGCTCAAATATGGATAGGTGAGCCTATGTTCACAAAACACACCTCATTGGGCAATGTATTAGTCCCCTTCCATAGCACGTCCATTCAGCGCACATATAGGCTGATACGGTGATTGGTGAACCTCAATGATATCAATAAAATCTAAGATAAGAGAACAAAGAAAATATAAAATGGCGAGCTAAACCAACTGTTTCCCTTGCTGTTTCAAGGAGAAAAGTATACAGCGAACATTCTACTAGAACAGTAGGTCTTCTAGTCAAACTTTCAGGAATTCTATCCTGAGCAAAACATGGCTTTCTCAAAACGACAGAACAGAGGCCTATAAGTTCACGCAGCATAGGCTGCTGACGTGTGTGTGTGTGTGTGTGTGTGTGCGTACGTACACGGTGCTCAGTGAGAGATTTGCACGTATCCAAATCCTTGAGCATGACAATGTGTATGGTAGAGAGAGTATTTGCATTCAAAATGTTGACAATCGTTTAAAAATGGTCTTGGTTATGAAGGGCCTACACGCCTCACACTGTGATCCAAAATGTTATGTTTCATTCAATTACATAAAGCTATAATTACTAAATGCAATTAAAAAATGCCATTTCAATTCAAATAGTCACATAAAAAATTGATAAACATTCCTGGTGACGTGATTAACGTTTTTTATTTTCTTTATAAATAAGTAGGCTAATGGGACTATATGGAAAACAATTATGTTATTTCATGTTGCAACAATCAAAGGTACGTGGCTTCCTCTCATTTGACACTGATACATTTTTACATTATTCGTCGTCAACAAACGTCTAAAATGTTTACATTCTACGTTAACACGAAGCCACTCAAACTATGCAATTCGACCCAAACAACATTTACATTCAATGTAGGAGCCAAGGCCTACCGTCCTTCAAGAGCGTCACAGAGATGACGAGAGCCCATCACATTAAAAATCACTTATTAAAATCTGATTAAAAAACAAGGTAGTCTGGGCCTATTTAAATCTGGGATCAACGTGGGAGTAGGCTACTCTAGGTTAGGAGACGCTGAGACTTCCTTTCCTTCCACTCCTCTACGACAGACACTCTCTCTCTTTCACCCCCTCAATCGCTGCCCCAAAGGGTCAAACTATCAGGAGACAAAAAAATCCCCCTTCGAAAACTACCAGTCGAATGGCAATAGGCTACATGAAAAGCCTGCATAAGCACTGAGGTGGAACAAGCACTAATTTCTCCTCTCTTCCTAGTCCCCCGCATGAGATTGGAATACAAGTACGGCATTTTGGGCATAGAAAGCCCAAACATCTTCTGAAAAAGAATAGACTCTCGTAAGGACATAACTGCTATCATTGTCATGTGTTCTCTACACGGCTTTACGTTGGGCCCAAGAGCGTACTCAGTGCAATTCACTATTTTGCAGTAAAGCAAAGTCACAAGCCATAACTGGCATACTAAATCAAGATATTCAAATGCCAGTTAAGCGAGAGAGACACTCCAAGCACAGCGAAAACTGCCGGGTGGGACTCGTCAAGATCTCTCTACTGGCAAAGCCCCCTCGATAACAACTGTGAAAAACTGTAGTAGGCCAAGCCTATGTAATCAACTACTGATATTAAAACAACAAAACTACAATAGAATTAATCCATTATTTAGCACCAAATGGTGGTATCTGAACCGCGAAAAAGAATAGAACGGWTATAACCAAATAACTGTAAACTATATTAAAATACAATAAATTGCAAACGTGGCATCTCATCTCATCGTGAGAGAGTAATTGGAGATGATTGTTTAACTGTACAATAATAATTGTCTATACAACAACCAACGTTTAGGTTGTCAACAGCATGAGCAACTTGGCTCAAGTACAATTATTAAAATCGCTACATTGTCATGAACAGTTGTTGTATAATATAACACTATGCTCACTATTGTATTTGTCATTATACTATTTATAATTATAATTATTTTGTTAGCAATATTATTACTGTTATTACTTTCATTATTAATACTATAGGCTTACTGGACTACTACAAAACAATCAAATCTATGTGCGGTGTGAATTAAATTCATGCATATTCTTTACGAATAATTGCTCCAGACCCTCTCAGTCTAAAATAACACACATTTTCTACTACAAAGACTCTTAAAAGCAGCACTTGAAAGTATAAATGTTTATTATCACACACATTCAAAATGGATACAATAAAGAAATTACTTACTGGTAAGTTATTCCTTGCATAACAATTAAATGATTTAAAAAATAGTACGAAAACATACAAATGAAAAAAAGCGGCGTACAACAAAGAAAAACGTGGAAATAGTTACATCCTAGTCTGCAGATTGTATTGTGCAGTTGAGGTATAGAGATGCATCGTAGAAGTACAGGCTTCTAGTGAATCGAAGATCGCACATCCACACAGAAACTCTCCCACTGTATCCGCTAGTGCCACAACTACGCGCGAAGGAGGGACAGTAGGGGAACGCGCTCGCCCATTGGTTTGGTAAACACAATGAGAAGCGTGCCCGTGAGACGCACCCCGTGATAAACAGAGTCTCCGATTGGATGATGCCGTAAACCAATGGCGAAGTTGCTGGATTCGCAAAACAAAACGGCGGGCGTTTGATTCAAGCCCTTTCCAGAGAACAGCATGCCCTGCACGCAAATGCAAGGAGACAGGCAGCACAGCACTGTGAGTGAAAAGCAGAAAATATACACTTTTTGATCACTAGAAAGTCAACTGAATATTTTGTGATCACATTAACTAGGCCTACACGTCAATCACCAAACTAGGTTTAAAACAATAAAAAATGTTTGGATAACATTGGCAGTTTTTATTTGTAGTATTTTACAATAACATTTTTTTTATAGCTTCACACTTATGCCTTACTTGTGTCACCAGAAATAGGCAAAAGGTTTTGATGATCAGTTTAATTTATTTATAACTTGCTTAATAACAGATGTATTAAAAGGTCTTAAACCTGAGTATGATATTTATAAATTATGCCTTACAAATATATGTTTGTAAGATTTGGTAAATATAATAGAAAATAAGTAGATTAAAAGGTCATTAAAGAACAACAGAAATGCAGGAGCAATTCAAATTTGATTCTAATAGACTAAATAACTCGGGATGTAAAAACTTTGGGGTCTGTTTATGTTTACTGTCATGACACACACACACACGTGCACGCACGCACATACACGCACACACATACACNCACACACACACACACACACACACACACACACACACACAGGGTTAGGGAAATCGAATCACAATGTAATTTGATAGCATTACTGTCCTCGGGGTTAGTTTTGCTCACGGTTCCCTAATTTAGTCAATTAAAAAAGGAAGGATATGGCCTTGTGTGTTTCCATGTTAAAAATCTATGAGCTATAGGCTAATATTCCCAGTCCATTCCCAGTTTGTTTTTAATGGAAGTAAAGGGTTAAAACTCGAGCGTTCGGTCTGTGTAAAGTGTCTGATTGGTTGGCATGTTGCCAGAGTGCTGTCAATCACAGAGTGTAAACAAGGTTCTGATTGGCTGCTGGCCAGTCCGCACTGGGCTGCCTGAAAAAAGCAATTACTGGCCCTGCGGTTTCAAGGCGGCCCCGGGTTGAACGATGAAAGGAGATAAGGAGAGGCTGTTTCAAGGCGCCCCCACGGCGAACCCCGTTGGCCCCAGCGCAAAAGGAGAGTCAAGAGTGACTAAATCAAAGGGAATACGTTAAAAAGGGGGAAATTACATGTTGTATTAAATGTAGAGGCTAGATTTGCGGATTAATGCGATGGAATAACAACGTTGCATAAAGAAAATGGAAGGTAAAACGGCTACAATGACAGGAAACAACTATTTAGCTTTTATTTGAAATGGGAATGCTGTTTTTCCAAGATACGAACCACAAAAACGATTAGTTTGCAAAAGAGATAAAGAGCGAGAGCGAGGTCGATTCGGATTCGGTGGTAGAAAACCTTGGACTCGTGTCATTTCATCGGTGTTTCTAAAACGTTAGCGTACGTTTTTATTGCCAGCTATTCAATAACCATGCTTAAGTAAGTGGATATTTCCGACTTTACGCAGTAAGTAGGATACGTTACAATCGCAAATTGGAGTATTACCATAACTGTTCAAGGATACCTCACATGGGTGTTGGTTTACTTGTTACCATGAATTGGGATTAGCTACATACATTGCTTGCTACAAGAAAACAACAATATCTCAAGAAGGGCTGAAAATAAGGAGAGAATAAATTGTTTTAAATGTTCTCTCTAAAGAATAGGCTAAATCCAATCTCGCATGATTCAGAATGGACCAGCATGGTCCCATTGGTTTAATGGTGGAGGYTTTCATAATTAATTCACTAACCGAACAGAGCTAATAATAATAGCCTAATGATAATAATAATGAAAATAAATATAACATATTAGTTTATGACGCAATGCTACAACAATGCTGACATACAGCGCCTTCAGAATGTATTCACATCCCTTGACTTTTTCCAAATGATGTTGTGTTACAGTCTGAATTTAAAATGGATGAAATTGAGATTTGGTTGTCACTGGCCTACACACAATACCACATCATGTCAAAGTGGAGTTATGTTTTTCGAAATTTGCACAAATTTGCACAAATTAATAATAAATGAAAAAATAAAATGTTTAACATGATTTTTCAATAACTACCTAATATCTGTACCCCACTGTAAGGTCCCTCAGTCTAGAAGTGAATTTCAAACACAGAGACCAGGGAGGTTTCCAATGCCTCTATTGGTAGATGGGTAAAAAAAAGAAAAAAAAGCAGACATTGAATATCCCTCTGAGCATGGTGAAGTTATTAATTTCACTTTGGATGGTGTATCAATACACCCAGTCACTACAAAGATACAGGCGTCCTTCCTAACTCAGTTGCCTGAGAAGAAGGACACCGCTCGGGGATTTCACCATGAGGCCAATTATGACTTTAAAACAGTTACGGAGTTTTATGGCTGTGATAGGAGAAAACTGAGGATGGATCAACAACATTGTAGTTACTCCACAATACTAACCCAATTGACAGAGTGAAAAGAAGGAAGCCCGTACCAAATACAAATATTCCAAAACATGTTTGCAACAAGGCAATAAAGTAATACCGCAAAAAGTGTGGCAAAGCAATTAACATTTTGTCCTGAATATAAAGTATTTGGGAAAAATCCAATACAACACATTACTGAGTACCACTCTCTATATTTTAAAGCATAGTGGTGGCTGTATCATGTTATGGGTTTTCTTGTAATCGTTAAGGACTGGGGACTTTTTCAGAATGAAAAATAAATGGAATGGAACTATGCACAGACAAAATCCTAGAAGAGATGAATTCACCTTTCAGCAGGACAATAACCTAAAACACAAGGCCAAATCTACACTGGAGTTGCTTACCAAGAAGACAGTGAATGTTCCTGAGTGGCCGAGTTACAGTTTGACTTAAAATCTACATGAAAATCAATAGCAAGATCTGAAAATGGTTGTCTATCAATGATCAACAATCAATTTGACAGAGCTTGAATCATTTTGAAAAGAATAGGCCTAATGGGCAAATATTGCACAATCTGGGTGTGGAAAGCTCTTAGAAACTTATCCGGAAAGACACAGCTGTAATTGTTGCCAAAGGTGATTCTTACTGATTGACTCAGGGGGTTGAATACTTATCTAATCAAGATGTTAGTGTTTTAGATTTCATATTTTTTTTWTTTTTTTTACAAATGTTAGAATTTCTAATTGACTGCAAAACCATAATTTAGGCAACATTAAAAAATCCCAGACTACAAAAATGATCACTCTGCCTCTCTGGGGTAGATCTAATGAGCAGTCAAACATCAGAGAAAATATTAGATATGCACTCTTTATATCGGCATTATTCAATCAATCTCCTTTTGGTAGAACTACAACAAACACCAAAATCCCAACATCTGACCAAACATGATCCAACATCATCCCCCGTGGACAATGGCAATGCCATTAACTAATAAATATAATTAAAATCAAATAATGTAAAAACGAGGAGCCTAGACTTGTACGTATTAATTCAATAATCTAATCGCATCGCAATCTACATATGCACCCCGCATTCCATGGGTCCTGACCCCATTGGCCTGTCGATGGATTGGAGCCACCACTTGTCCACACACACAAAATCTGATCATCGATATTGTAAGCACCGACTTGCTCCATTCCTCAAAATTGAGGATTCACTGTCCAGCCCAAAATGTGCCAAATATACATTTCAGTATTGTAATTTATGCATTAGTGCCCATTAGGCTGATACACGCAGACCTATAGCCTAAGTGTGAAATACTACATTAGTAAAATCACTCTAATGTAAGACAGGCAGTTTTCTATTCAACCTACATTTCCCATGCTTTCATCGAGTTAGGTGGTGCATGCATACTCAATGATAAACAGAATCGCCTTCCTCTAGATAAAAAATATATAATTTTCATTAATTTCGTTGTGATGTTTTTATATAGAAGAAATCACCTTCCAACCTCCCTCTCCCATTCCATTCTCCAGCACCGTTGTCTTTAAAACTAATGACATCGGGACAATAAAGAAGTATGTTCCTCGCCTGCACAAAAGGGGTCCCGCACTTAAAACAGAAATCTGCATTTAATTTATTTAGTGACAAGAAAAAGCCCTTTACTGCCTGATTTTTATTGGTTCTTTTTCACTTAAAAGGTGGGGGGTTGGGTGGGTGCTCGTCGGCTCGGTGTGTGTAGAAAGCATAACACACACACACTTTTCTCTTCTCTCTCGCCTGTGTGCCAGCGCGAGCTACACTATAAGGAGGGGACGCGCGGATAATTAATGCGGATTGACTGATTACTCTTGAAACAGACCGGTCCTGCGCGAGGGATTGTCATCGAGCAATAAAGCGTTCTTGACTGACACTTTCCCCCCTTCCCCGTCCCCTCTGACACCCAAACTACTAGAGCGGGGCGTTTTTTGCCAGCAAAGGCCCACTTCCAAAAAGCCAGGCTGGAGTTTTCATTTCCGCTGGAGAGACGAGCGTCTTTCTGTTTGACCTGTGTTTTCACCGTGACCATTCTAGAACCAAAGGACGTCCGCACAGCACAGTTCACTCGCCTCCGCGCTCGAGGCAATGTCTGTAGGCAAAGGGAGCCTGCTGCTTCTAGCGTGTGCGCAAGTGTGTGCGTAAAACGACTGGGTATTCTAAATAAATATGGGGTGTCACGTATAGATGCAATGGTCCTAAGGTAAAGCTGAATTAACTTAGGAAGGGTATAGCTACATATTCCCAGTGCAATTCGCAGTCAACGGGAAACACTGACAGACAGGGCGAGGTAAATGAGGGCCAACTGAAGATCTCTACGGGAGGGCCTCTACAGCGGGCAGCAATTCTATTCTTACGAAAATATTTCTGATGTCCACTAATGATGACGAATTCCAAACAGGGCTTTTCACCAGGGAAACGCCTTAACAAGTCGAAGGTATAGGCTGATCCCTCCGAGACATTGATGAAATTACTGACCGACTGAAATATAGCAAAATAGGTTTATTGAAATTTCTCTGCGGTTATTACTAAAATAACATTTACTGAAAACAAGTTCTTAAATGTAGGTGTAGTCTATGTCTGGGGCTCTAGGAGTAACATATAAACGTTAAGCCCTATATTTTGATGGCTGATTGGTCAACAAGGGTGTGTGGAGACTGCAACTGAGCAACTCTTCAGTTTGTGTGTTTTTAGGCCTATACATCTATATCAATAAATTCAACTTTGCTATAACCACATGCACCCAGACAGAGTGTGCAGGTCCTAAGACCCTGGTGAGGACACCGTCCCCAAAACACGACATGATGGACTAGAACTTCAGCCTAAAAGCAACGTGACCTTTTAAGCTCAGTGTGTGCATGAGAAGCTGCTATTTCTGGTCATCGTGATAGATAGCTACTTCACAACAGGCCATCGCCGATATGTTATAAAACACTACAAGCTACAGCAGGCATGGTTGTAAACCAAATATCTCCAATGTTAGCAGCATTGAGCACATATTTGTATAAACATAGGTTTAAAAAAAAAGACAAATAAGATCTTTTTCTTCAACTTCATTTTTAGGTCTATAATTTCAGAATGTCTGAATGCTTCTCTCGCATCAACATATCTTGGTGACCACGCAAAATAGCCAAAGTCTACATGTATAACAGTAACAGTATAACAGTGTATAACATTATATTACACATCGACAAAATAAAATTAACCACAAAAGAGTATAAAAAAATTGGTAATGTCAAGGACAACAGCCTAATGTTCCTCACAAACCTACTGAATGCCAGCATGTTTTAGCTTCTGAACAGCTTGCCAAACAACAAGGAGGTTACAATGGGCTTGGGCAATACACTGGGACAGAATGCCATCCATTACCGAGGTCGCCATCATGTAGGCTAACATGTCCTCATTATCAGCATTTGAACATACATAAAACAGCTTTCTAAAGCCTCAATATAGAGCCTATTACCTGGACGTTCCATCAAGTCCCCCAAAAGAGTTGCCAGCTTAGGCCTGACTCTACCTTAAGCCTTTGGACCGCAACACAGATATTGGAAACGCAGTTTAGGCCAGAACAAAACTGTAGCACCGTCAGTACATATGGACACAGAATGGGATTAAATATACAGGAGACATGCGTGTGGCCGACTAGTGACGAGGGTTCCAACCTGGACTAAAGACCTATACGTCCAAGTTAACGTGCATTCATCTGTACACCTCGGAGACTCGCTGCAAAGCTATCATTTTCGCTAATTAGGGTTCGAGCAGTTTTACTGGCATCCTTCGACCAGGGGAAGCAAATTGGCGTTCCCTTCTCAACAGAGAACAAGCCGGGGAATGGCCATGGGGTCTATGAAGACTTGCTTCATATAAAATATGACCGAGTGAAAAGTATGACACCCCTGGCTTCACACCTACACACTCTCAACACACACAACATGATTGGACACGATTTGCTTAGGCCTGCGTTCAGAGATGTGAGATATGATATGCCCTGATTTTCGGTTGCAGGAGAAGGAGGGGGAAGAGGCGGCTAAAGAAGAGGCTCGTTCTTGTGTGGACAGGTGACTAAAGTGTAGGCCTATGTTGAACGTGAAGTCAATAGTCAAGGCCTTATAAAATTGAGTTTTTTTGGTGTCTCTAGGTCGTCGATTGCAATTCAGGAATACATTGAATATTTCCCACCTAAACGTTCTATGTGCAATTGAAATAGTGCAAAAGAATACAAGAAGTGCATGACTGGATAGGAAGTACGAGTTATGAGATTGTAAGTTATTATTACTAAGCATACGTCTACAGGTTACATAGACCAGAGCATCAACATTGGTTAGGCCTATCAGATAAACATCGTTGAGCAGGAAGTCGCCAAGCTGCCAAGACCATCATTTGTAATTTTAAAACAGGGTCTGAGTCCCTGGTCCCGGGTTATCGATAGAAGCAAACCTGCACCTCATTAGTGGAAGTATATGCCCAGCTCCTATAAATGGCACATGCCTCCTTCATTACGACCTGTTTTATAGAAGAGGCTAAACGTTAAACTACGCAAAATAAAAAACTACTATAGCAACCTGAACATGCTAAAAGCTTTGGGTTGGCGCAAACTATTATTTAATCGATTTAAGGTGAAGTTATAAGCCAGTGGAGCCTACTGGATCATGTGTGGTTCATTATAAAATTACATAATTTAGATAATGAAACATGTTAATCGTTGAAGCTTGCTGTTGGTTTATTTCAAAATGCAATCATTATTAAATGTCATAATTAATTAATTGGTAATAATTGGCGTAATTAATATAGGCCCTAATCGAAGAAGTTATTGTTTATGGATAATTTTATATTGAAATCATACATTACAATTTAAACTTTACAATACGTTTTAGTTGTTCTGGAAGTGAAACTATAAAACATAGGCTACTATAAAACAATTTGGGGGAAAGTGGCGTCACATAAGGCCTTATGCCACAAATGTATTGCTTGTTGTATTAGCTAATCAATAATTGTCAAATTACGTAGTCTACTCCAAATCCTCTGACAGAGAACATAAATAAAACAGTGACTGCATGAAACCTCAATGTGCTAAGACAAGAGAGTCACAAAATGGTCACAAAATGTCGACATGTTGTTGTTTACCATCTCTGGGTTAAATCTCTCCCAACTTCAGGAAATAAACAACAATAACAACTGAACATTGCTTCAACCATTGATATTTTAAATAATCATGTGACGTTTGTTCCCTCAAGTGTGTGTGTTGTTCCCTCAAGTGTGTGTGTGAGTGTGTACGTTTCGGCTCGTGCGTGTGTGGTGGGGATTCAGGAATCAGCGAAGTGTTCTTTTCGCACATGACGCACTGTTAACAATCAGATACGCATCAACTTATCGCATTACCATATAAAACTATTTTAAGTAGCCTACCCAATTGCACGAAGAAAGCGACAAACTATCTTTACATAGTTCGATGGTCAGGCATCAAAATCTCTATAGGCCTCATCCTGTCCTTCCTCGAATAGGAGTGTGTGCGTGTGTGTGACCAATACCATAATAATAAGCAATCCATATGAAATGTTTTATGGATTTTTTAAAAAGTCCCTTGTTTATAACCATACATTACATTAGAGCGATGTGCTACCCGCCAAAACCATGCCGAATCAGTAAAGATTGTCATTATTCTACTTTTTAAATGTGGCCGACGTAAGAGGCTCACTCACAGTCATATCCAAACCTAAAAGTTGGCTACAAATGAACAACACAGGCTACATGATCGGTGTATGTAGGCCTACTTATAGCCTACTCTAAAGTCACCCTAAGTAATTTAGGTAGTCTACAACAAAGGTGGTCCGAATGTCAAATGTTTCAATGTGCAAATAGGCTACAGGAAAACTGGTGTTGTCTCGAAAAAGGGCAGTGCTACGCAGTCAAAATTAGCCATAAAGGTTGTGCTATAAGAGCTGAATAAATAGCAACTCTGGAACAATTGACACAAGGTTATTACTACGAATGTTATATTTCAGCTGCTAGAGACTGTGGGAAAATAAATGCATGCTAAAATCATTATTGCAGTGTTATAATCGCCAAAAGTGCATCTTTAAATCGGATACAAAGAGCAGTAATTTATTTGATAAATGAAAAACATACAAAATATTTCCGTATTGACTAAATAAATAAAGAATGCGTTGTGATTTAAATTCATGTGTGTGTCCTTGCAGCGTTTGCAATCCATCTAAACAAAACACAATTAGAAACGCAAAGCCTATGACAAAATAAAAACATCTAAACCAGTTTATAACACGCCAGTCTATTCAAGCCGTTATGTCAGAGTATATCAACGTTTTAAAACGTCATCCGTGCAAAATACAGCAGTTTGTTTTTATTCTGTAATTCACAGTGACAATGATAAATAAAAATGTGGAAAGTAGAAAACACCTACCTATAAAAACGACAGTCGGTCCCGCACAAAACTGTAGCCTATTTATAACACACCGTATCCCTATTGATTTACGCAGAAGGGAGAATAAAATAAAAATATAGATAAGGTGTAAAACCTTACCCTCTTTAAAATGTAAATCTTCAAACAGTCTTAATCCTTGCAAGTGTAATCTAACTAGTCTATCTAATCAAATCAGTGATTTATTAAAGGTTATCCGCATTAATATACATAATGTTCCAATACCTCTCCACTTCCTTTCCTAGTACTGTTTATTCCAAAGAAATAACTTCAGAAATCATCTTTTGGGGGTTTTCCGTTCGCTCGAACTCTGCACCTAGTGTTTTAGAAACACCGGATCCTGTGCCTGTGAGCGCGCGAGACGGAATCCGTACGAACAGTCTCCTCGAGACTGTATAATCGCAAATTTATGGCTGGATGACGCGTCTCTCTTCCCACAATGGAGCTCGAGCGTTGACATTAAACAGAAAATTGATGGAAAGACGAACGTAACGCAATCCCCATCTCTCCCTCTCCTTGTCCAGGACAAAGCTTTCTTGCCGTTTTTAATTAGGGGTCGGGGCACATGCACACACCGACCGATAATATGTATGCCCCCCTCCCTCCCTCCCACACATACACACATAGCCTACCGAAAACACAAACCTTCCCCGTGCCATTATTGTTTTGTTTGCATTTCTGATTGTTGTCGTGGACCGGATCTATGGAGGAGTCTGAGACAGAGAGATTGAGAGCGAAGACTTCCCCATCTTGGAAAGATATAACGTTAGCTGGTTAACATCGAGTCCCATCGGAGCCTCCAGTCAGAATTTTCACCTTTTCTTGCCTCTAAAAAAAGACCCTACATCTATCAAACTAGGCTACTGGCAGCAGAAAAACAAGTTTCGGCACACCCCCCCTCTCCCAGCTCGCGTCCTACCACAAGAATTTCACGGTTCTCAGACTTTCAGAAGCACACTGTTGTGCCATTTCAAAGATGACGAACGGACACAAACACACGGTCTGAGTTATAAGGAACCCCTAACTATTTAGCACACGCGTAAAAGTCCATGGCGTTTACTTGCGCCCGTCGAAGACCTTTGATCAGGTTTAAACGGTTTCGACGAGCTTGTGCATAAAAGGTGCGATTTGGCGCGCTAAAGTAAAAAAGACTGATTATCAACTATTCGCCATGGAGAGAATACAACCCACATATTACCCATCTGGATTCATCACGCAAATAAATGTAAAAGCAAAGAGGACACAAACACACAGTCCTGAGCCGTTTACTAATAAGTTTACTTTTGCATAAAAAAGCAATTCAGTACTATAAATAGAAAAAAATATATACAAAAAAACTTTCAAAATGTGCGTCTCGAAAATAATTGAGAAACGTGTAGTCTAAAGTAGGACGTGAGACTTGATAGTCAGACTTTCTTTCCCTGTCCTTCCTCCAGCCTAAACTGCCCCCTACATAGGTCACCGCCCCAGGAATCATGACGTCACGAGGTTAACCTCTACACTACCGGTTGGAGGGAAAGAGCTTGCTCTGTCTCGGGACCATGTGTGTGTGAGTGTGTTAGAAAGAGAGAGAGAGAGAGAGAGATAAAGATAATATCTCCATATCTCTAATGTGGTGCCATCTGGCAATAAACTGAAGCTCATATGAAAGCAATCTCAAAACATACATACAATAGGCTTAAATAATTTCAGGTAATCAATTACATCTAAACACACACACACACAAAGGAAAGCCCGTAAAATCTAAAAACACACATGCACACACACACCAAGGAAGGCCCGGGAAAATCGTTAAAGATTCCAGCCACCCAAGCCATAGACTGTTCTTTCTGCTTCCGCACAGCAAGCGGTACCGGTGCATCAAGTCTGACACCAACAGGCTCCTGAAAAGCTTCTATCCCCAAGCCATAAGACTGCTAAATAGCTAATACAATGGTTACACGGACAATCTGAGTTGACGCTTGTATTTAATTCACATTTTTGCACTGTCTCTACGCACAGTCACAGGACTCTACACTCACAAACACTGACACTTCAACACATAACCTAAACACACATTCATAATGACTCTACACACACACACACACACACACTCACATACAATCATAATTTACACTGCTGCTACTCTGTGTTATCATATATCCTGATGCCTAGTCACATTACCCCTATACCTATCTACCTCTATCTCTCCAGTATCCCTCCACATTGTAAATATGGTATTGGAACTGACCCTGGAACTGACCCTGTCTATAGCTTCTTACTTTCTTGTGCTCTTATTTCTTATTTTTATTTATTGAGGTGTTTTTGTTCTACCTTATGTTATTTTTAGTACTACATTGATATTGATTACTGCATTGTTGGGTTTTTAACTTGCAAGAAAGGCATTTCACTGTACTTGAAACACACACACACACCAGGGTTATGTCATGCTTTTGGAATACAAATGTTTGGTAGGATTTATGGGGAAGGGAGGGATGGTCAGGTTGACCAGGGCCTCACTCAGGAAGTTGACCTCTAGCCCGCTCTAGCGACTAAACCCTGATGCACTGTGTGTTCTGTAATACAAAATAAAAAGAAACCCCTTACAAATAGTGTCCTATACCACACAGGCAATATTAGCATGCAATCCAATAACAATTACAAATGTAAACTAAATAAAGTAACACAATTTTGTTATCACATTAATAAACTATTTGCATTGACCCCTCCCACCTTTGTTTTTACACTGCTGCTATCGCTGGTTATTATCTATCCATAGTCACTTTACCCCTACCTACATGTACAAATTACCTCTACTAACCTGTACCCCCACACATTGAATCGGTACCGGTACCCCCTGTATATAGCGTCATTATTGTTATTTTATTGTGTTATTTTTTTACCTTAGTTAATTTTGTAAATATTTTCTTAACTCTATTTTCTTAAAACTGCATTGTTAGTTAAGGGCTCGTAGGAAAACATTTTACGGTAAGGTATACATACACCTGTTGTATTCGGCGCACGTGATAAATAACATTTGATTTGATTTAATGGGCAGTTTGTCCACAGATAGAACCAAACTTGGTTCACATTTGCTGGTGATGTGTGAATGCTCCTGGTATTGCTGAATGTGTGTGTGTGTGTGTGTGTGTGCGTGCGTGCATGTGCGCGCACATGTGTGTGTTTGCATGCGTGTGTGTGTGTGTGTGTGTGTGTGTGTGTGTGTATGGGGTGTATAATTCAGTTGCAGGTTCCTAACAGGGCCATGAAAGCCTGACTGCGAGCGTGGGTGGAGCGGTGCGGGGGCGGTGCGGCAGGCAGAACCACAGCTGGAGCGGGTTAAGAATCAGGCGCTCAACCTGTTTCTGCTTCCAATTTGCGCCAACAGACTGCTCTCTGGTAAACAGAAAACACTTCAAGGTGCCACGGACACTCTGGGTACAAGTTACCCTCAGGCACAAATCTAGGATCAGCTTAACCCTGCCTGAATCTTAACCTTAAACATTAGGGGTGAAATGGAAAAACGGACCCCAGATCAGTGTCTATGGGTAACTTAAGATGGTTCCTTGGCATCGGCCTCGTAAAATAAATACATGGTCACGTGAGCTCTCTAGAACTGGAGTTGAAGAGAGCCTGCTCCGGAAAAGGCCATATGCAAACACACTCACACTCAGTTCAGTTCAACCACAAACTTCACTCCCCCTTGTTTTTAGAGTCCTCATGATTCGTCAGGTGGGTATAGAACACACGCAGAAACGGTTTAACCACAGAAAGGAATGGACATAGAAAAACACTGGGCCGCCCGCGATCAGAACATGTGAGTCCATGATGTCTGGCTGCCTGGGTGGGTAGTCATAGTTAAGAAGCAGGCCAGGGCAAAGGCCCAAATTACAGAACCCCCTTTTATAAGTCTTTGACATGCTAATATGCATGTACTGTATGTTACATAAAATTCCAGTACAGCACAGTAGTCGAGGATGGTCAAGCTGCAAGCTTCCCATTATTGAGGATATAGGTATTTTTCCCTTTGACGTCCTCACATTATGCATGTACCCCATAAAAGAGTCCTACAGTACAGGATGCCGAGGCTGCGAACAGAGAGCCGTCTCTTAAACGCCAGGCTAGGCATTCTGTCCTCTCTGCCCTCTTTACCATTCCCTCCATCCCTCCATCCATCCATCATTCCTCTCCAGGGTTTCAGTCTAAACTCTTTTTATCGCAGCTGCTGGTGCAGCCTCCGGGACAGAGACAAGGGCTGCCTTGTCACCCTCCCTCTCTCTGCTGACGCAGTTGGTTGTTGCCTATACCCTTCATCTGTCCCTCTCGCTCTCTCTTTCTCTTCCTCTTCGTTCCATCGTTAAAAAACATACGTTTTATTTCCCTCTCTCCTCATATCTTCAACAGCATCACAAGGAGTGGCGTGGCCGGGGTAAGTAATGTGATCGATAGCGATGGTCACCCCACAGCAGCTGCCCGCCGAGAGAAGAAATAAAGTTTGTGTCCGAAACCTTTTTCAGACCCAGCAGTGGGTTGAGAGGTCAATGCAAACGCTGATCCAATAGGTTCGTCCCGACAAAGAGCCAACTCTCTCCCTCTTGCTTCTTTGCCAGCGTTCCTTTCCTATTTAATTTCTTCCCCGTCTGATCCATCTCCATCTCTCCAGGCCCGAGGCAGATCTCAAGATAGCGCCAGCTGACCCGGGCATCACTGCCACAACATGGTCCCGAGACTCGGCAATTTAGTGTTCTTAGAACATCATATAAAACAGTTTGAAAAAGGAACAATTCAGGGCATTTCGAAGAAGGGAGAAGGAAATGATACAATACTAATCATTCTCTCTTTTATCCCCCTGCTCCGCTAAAAGGGTTACCTACCCACCACCGGTTTCTACTTCATATAGGTGCCTCCTAACCTTTTGATAACCCTGAACATCAGCATAGGCTTTCCATGAAGCTGTACCTACATACGTTTGTTTATATGACATGTATTTTGATTTTACATGAGCTGTTGCATTAAAAACATTCATTCCATAATTCCATCCCACTGCTCCCTTCCTCCTCTCCTACTTCACTATTCCTCTGTCGTCCCTGGCAACATGTGGCCTCTTCCTCAGATTAATTTTTACATTGGTAGTATCGTAGGGGAGTGTGTTCCTGACGTGAAACAGAGGGGTGATATTTCACAGATTGGGCTCATGGGCCTCCGGGAACATTGAGTTATATGGGACAGCGAGCAAGTGCACTAGAAGAGGAGGGGGTAGGAGGAATAAGCAGAAACACACACACACACATACACAGATGAACGGTCAGAACACACACACACAGAGGAACGGTCAGCACACACACCCACACAGAGGAACGTTTAGAACACACACACCCACACACAGAGGAACGGTCAGAACACACATCCACACAGAGGAACGGTCAGAACACACACACACAGAGGAACGGTCAGCACACACACCCACACAGAGGAACGTTTAGAACACACACACCCACACACAAGGACGGTCAGAACATCACACACAGAGAGGAACGGTCAGAACACACACACACAGAGGAACGTTTAGAACACACACACCCACACACAGAGGAACGGTCAGCACACACACCCACACAGAGGAACGGTCAGAACACACACACAGAGAGGAACGGTCAGCACACACACCCACACAGAGGAACGTTTAGGACCTTACTTGAGTTACATTTTTGTGTTGCAGTTATGCCTTGTCCTAGGGTAATGGTACTGAACCCCCTTACTACTACTACCCCCACCCAACCCCCATATGGTCCCCTACTGGCTACCTACCCCCTACGCTCCCCCACAGGTTCCCCTTACCCCCTTAACCCCTAGTGCTCTGTACCCCTGACCCCATCCTTTCACTGTTCCTGCTGGCTTTCCATTCTACAAGAGACTGAATATGCAGCACTGTGTGTGTGTTTTGTGAGAATGTGCCCCAAATTAAAGACTTGGTTCATTCCACAATACCCACTGAGGTTTAAGAGTAAGGAGAAGCATTTTATCATAGAACATTGCACATTTATAGTTCTGCCTCTACTTTCCACAACAACAACAACTGTTTATGAAAATGTTAATCCTGCTGCTATCTTCCTCTGACATTCATAGGGTGGCAGGTAGCCTAATGGTTAAGAGCAAGTAACTGAAAGGTCTCTGGATCAAATCCCTGAACAGACTAGGTTAAACATCTGTTGATGTGCCCTTGAGCAAGGCACTTAGCCCCAATTGCTCCTGTAAGCAATTGCTCTGGATAAGAGTGTCTGCTAAATTACTAAAATGTAAACATACACCAAAATGCCATCTAAATTCTCAGCAGTGATGTGACTGTCAGTGAGTTTACTCTATATTATACATGTGAGTGGATTAGTGGCAGGCTAGCATCACATTGTTACCTCCTTCTAGAGAGTTATCCATTAATTCAGGGTTAAAGTCCATTTGCATCCAGACAAAAGGGACATGGGGAAAAGGGGAGGGGGGATTGTGTGTGTATGGGGATGATGTGTGTGTGTTTGTGGGGGGAGGGGGGTGTCACAGTGTGTGTGAGCGAATGTGTGTGTGAGTGATATGGGGAGGGGGAAATGTGTTGTATGTGTGAGTGTGTATGGGGATGGTGTGTGGGCTGGTGAGGTTGAATAGTCCTCTTGCAGATGAATCTGTTGCCCTCAGGGGTGCGTTTACATAGGTGAGGACTGACTGTTCAGCAACCCTAGAGTGATTTATCTGAAATACCACCACCTACCCCCGACCCCCAGCCCTGTCCCCTGGCCTCCAGCCCCGTCCCCCGACCACCTACCCCCGACCTCCAGCCCCGTCCCCCGACCACCTAACCCGACCTCCAGCCCCGTCCCCCGACCACCTAGCCCCGGCTCCAGCCCCGTCCCCTGACCACCTACCCCCGACCCTATAGCACTACACTGAATAAATTGGTTTTCTATGGGTGGAGTAGCCTATTTCACTTACGGTGCTATGTGTGCCGTGTGTGTGTGTGAGAGAAAGAGAGAGAGTAAGGTGTGTGTGTGTGTGTGTGTGTGTTGTGTTGTGTGTGTGTGGTGTGTGTGTGTGTGTGTGGTTGTGTGTGTGTGTTGTGTGTGTGTTGTTGGTGTGTGGTGTGTGTGTGTTGTGTGTGTGTGTGTGTTTGTGTGTGTGTGTGCGTGTGTGCGAGGGGAGAGAGGAGAGTAAGAGAGAGAGCGAGAGAGAGAGAGAGAGAGAGAGTGTGTGTATAAACTCTCACCCAGGTAGGCACATTCCATTTAAGTGAGCACACACACACAGCAAATTCCCCAGTGCTATATTGGCACTGAAAGTGTTGGCCCATATAGAAACTGAACAGCGTTGAATTAACACTGTTTAGTGTAAAGCTTTATTTGCATATTTCACAGAATGCTTTGCCTTTTGAGTTACCACCCATGAATAAAAAATGTTCGTGACAGAGACATGCTTGTTGCATACATCCATTTTCAGTTCCATGGACTTCACCATGTGACATACTAGGTGAATATTTTCACAATACAATATGTATTTCATAAGGACTTATTTTGAGGGTTTACACAAAAKAATACTGGGTTGTTTGGATTGGGTCACTTAGTTGGGTTGTTTTAAAAAGAGCAAGGTTGGTTTGTTGATGCTGGGTTATTGAGATATGACCCCGCAGATCAACTAGTCTGGGTGGGCATTTGAATAATTGTTCAGCAGTCTTATTATTTTAATGATACCTTTATTTAACTAGGCAAGTCTTAAGAACAAATTCTTATTTACAATGATGGACTACCCCAGCCAAAGCTGGACGACATCCTATGGGACTCCCAATCACAGCTGGATGTGATACAGCTTGGATTTGAACCAGTCTTTTGGACCTAGACTTGGTACTCCGGTACCGCTTGCAATGTGGTAGCAGAGAGAACAGTCTATGACTTGGGTAAATGAAGTCTTCAACATTTTTTTTTTATAGAAACACAATTGATGGTCAAATGAACCCATGTTTGGGTAATCTGAACAACATGATATGTTGGGTGATTAACGCAACCTGTCACATTACGCAGGTCAGCGTGGGGATATCCAACTTTGTGAATGACTGCCAGGGTTGGGAAGACTGAAATATGAGAGTACCTTAAGAATCTAAACTGGAACAAAATATATAAACGCAACATGCAACAATTTCATTTTTTTTACTGAGTTACAGTTCATATAAGAAAATCAGTCAATTTAAATACATTTATTAGGCCCTAATCTACTGATTTCACATGACTGGGCAGGGGTGCACCCACTGGGGAGCCAGGCCCAGTCAATCAGAATGAGTTTTCCCCCACAAAATGGCTTTATTACACACGCCCTCAGACGATTCCGCAGGTAAAGAAGCCGGATGTGGAGGTCCTGGGCTGGTGTGGTTACACATGGTCTGCGGTTGTGAGGCCGGTTGGACGTACTGCCAAATTCTCTAAAATGACTTTGGAGGCAGCTTATGGTAGAGAAATTAGCATTAAATTCTTTGGCAACAGCTCTGGTGGACATTCCTGCAGTCATCATGCCAATTGCACGCTCCCGCAAAACTTGAGACATCTGTGGCATTGTATTGTGTGACAAAACCGCATATTTGACCTTTTATTGTCCCCCAGCACAAGGTGTAATGATACTGTGTAATGATACTGTAATGATACTGTGTAATGATACTGCCATTTCATCAGCTTCTTGATATGCCACACCTATCAGGTTGATGGATTATATTGGCAAAGGAGAAATGCTCACTAACAGGGATGTAAATAAATGTGTGCACCAAATTTGAGTGAAATAAGCTTTTTGTGCGTATGGAAAATTTCAGCTCATGAAACATGGGACCAACACATTACATGTTGCGTTTATAATTTTGTTCAGTGTAGTTTCGAAATATTTGAGAAGCATAACATTCATTAATAAATCAATGTACATGCTAAAACATAGATATTGAAACAAACAATTCTTAAAATGAACATGCAATAGAGCATGCTGTAAAATAAGATAATAATGACCATTGTTTTGGTTCAACTCTGGTTATTAACAACAACATTGGGGTTATTTTACACCCATGAGTGTTAATTCAACACTTACAGAATTAAATGTTATGTTTAGAGTGTATACACTCAAAATAAGATCTATGAAATATGTATTGTATTGTGTTTAATAATACAATTTACATTTGTACATTCACTCAATATCTCACTTGGTGATGTCCTAAGGACTGAAAATGTATGAATGCAATGTCTTTTTCACAAAAAAAAGAGTCATGGTGGTAACTCTACAATTAACTTGAAAAGGCAAGGCACTCTGGGAAATAAGGCTTTACACCAAGCAGTGTGTTAATTTAACACTTTCCAGTGTCTACATGAGTCCACACTTTCAGAGTTAATTTAACACTCAGTGTTGATTTAACACTGGAGAAGTTGCTGTGCACACACAGACAAGACACACAGATGTCAACTAATCACCGACACACTGAGTGTACAAAACATTAGGAACACCTTAATATTGAGTTGCAACCCCTTTTGCCCTCAGAACAGTCTCAATTTGTCGGGCATGGACCACAAAGTGTCAAAAGCGTTCCACATGGATGCTGGCCCATGTTGACTCCAATGCTTCCCACAGTTGTGTCAAGTTGGTTGGATATACTTTGGGTGGTGGACCATTCTTGATACACACGGGAAACTGTTGAGCGTGAAAAACCCAGCAGCGTGGCAGTTCTTGACACACTCAAGCCGATGTGCCTGGCACCTACTACCATACCCCGTTCAAAGACACTTCCATATTTTGTCTTGCCCATTCACCCCCTGAATGGCACACACACAATTCATGTCTCAATTGTCTCAAGGCTTAAAAAATATTATTTAACCTGCCTCCTCCCCTGTATTTACACTGATTGAAGTGGATTTAACAGGTGACATCAATAAGGGATCATAGCTTTCACCTGGATTCACCTGCTCCGTGTATGTCATGGGAAGAGCAGGTGTTCCTAATGTCTTGTACACCAAGCGTATATCCACTACTTCAAGAGAGCAAGACTTAGCTGGTGATACGATTATAGCTCCAGTCATGTTGTAAAGCATTGCACAATAAATGTCAAAGATTCTGTTCACGTCCACAACAACTCTGTCTAACTGAGAGCTGCAGCAGAACACAGAACAGCCACTAATGCTCTGACAGCACGGGAGTGTGAAGAGGGGGGAGCTATACTTTGACGGAGCATAAATGTTGTAAATTTGGTGACTCCATACATTTGTAGGGGTATGTATTAGCTATGGTAATGTATGGCTTTTGACTGATCCACTTCACCCAATAATAGCTAGAGGGATTGTTTGACCTAAAGGCAAATGCTGAATCATGAGAAAAACATCTGAATTCAGAATGGCTAATTGATTTTCAATTAGATGTAATATTTATACTATAATCTATAGATGGATAATAACAACAACACAGTAGAATTTCCCCCATCAAACCAGCTGCCAATCCAACTCTACATCTCCTCTCCTCGCGTGAATATGCAGATCCCCCTTTAACCCACGTGCCCTCATGCGGGATTTCGAAGCAACGATTACAGAACGCTACACAGCTCAGCGCACCGGGCTCCCTCCAACTACCCCCCCCCCCCCCCCCCCTGCTCGACTGAGAGAAGAGAAGGGGAGGGGGAGATCGCTTCTTCGCGTCTCTCCCCTGGCAGCCCAGCTGCGTGCAGTCTGCAAGAACACTTGAACAGAGGTAATGGCGTTGTTTGGATATGGATAGGGCTACACGGCAATGAGAGAGGTAAAGCACACGGCTGGACCAGGACTGGATGGACCAGGGCAACGCGGGAGGATATTTATCTGAAGAGGGCATCTAGGTCTTCGATATGGGAGAATTTTGGCAAAGGAAAGTCGTCTTGCGGAAAAACTGTTCGCTTTTCAGAGAGGGGGGATGGGGACATTGGACACGGCACCATCGATACCCAAAATCAACCCCTTTTCACTTAGAAAAACGCAAGAACGCCAAAACATTTAGTCTGGTAACGTGTGTTTTCGTAAGGAACATCCTCGGCTACCGGCAAATACCAGGGATTGGTTTCATATTCGAATTCTACAACAACATAGGAACGCAGCCTATGCGCGCGACACAACGCCGTTTGGAACGCCCCCCATGACAAGGAGGTGTCAGCTCCAGGGCGCGAGATTCAAATTTTTGCATAATGTGGTATATTTGTATTCTTGAGCTAAACTGCATCCGTGCTCACTTCTCATGTTACATGCAATCTGCCAGCTCTGAATGAGTTTAAATCCTGGAAAATCGAACAATTGCGTTTTCATCCACTTTGCGTTAACATATATAGAGGAGTTCCAAATCAATTGCAACGCTTTATGGAAAATATTTTGTAAAATAATAATCGGAGCTGCAAAGGATTTATTTTTAACAAGAAAAGGTGGGCAATGTACTAKATGTGTTTCCCCCCTATTATATTATTAATTCATAGTTGTGATGCAGATTGCAGAGCTAATTCATTAATCTGAATTTTTTTTTGTATTCGATCATTTGGATAGTCTTTGCGGAACATAAAATGCATGAAATTATCTGCAACAATTTAATGTAGCATTATGAAAAAGCTAATATAACTTCTATAGTTAGTTTGAAAATGTAGGATATAGTAGGCTATTGTCCATATTACTATAATAGGGACAATTTCAGAAAGATTATTATCCAGCATTTGTAAATTGTGTGCATGTTAGTAATTAAATTATTTACCATACACATAACAAAGTATGTTGTTTAGGACGCGTTTCTATTCAATTTGAAATAATTAGATTTATTTCACTATGTACATTTAATTCTCCTTTGTTTTAAATATCAAACGTAGTAGAATACTAACCAGATATACTAATAATATATATACATATCTACAGAATTGTTGTGYAAGTGCCCTTTCACTCCTGTAGGAGCCATTGGTGCATTGAAGGCATAAAATCCACAGCAATAAAACCTTAAAATCGATCAAACGGGCGGGGTGAGCGCGCCTCTATCGCCATGTTGAAATCCTTTGTGTAGGCTATATAGATAAAGACTATAGCCTGTTGTTAACCATAAACTTTTTTTTTTTTTTACTTCAATACAATCAACTATATCTGGTTAAAKATTAAGCATGGTGTGACCCTGCATTGTTTTTGAGGATAATAGGTTTAGAAGATTTTATTTCAAAATCAACTCATTTGACTTGATTTTACAATGTGTTTATAGATAAGACTACTTCAATTCCACTTTAAACTCCTTTCTGATKATTTATTTTCAATGTGTGAGTGTGATACAGTATAATTAAAAACCATGACTAAGTTTGCCAATTTTGTGTGCACATTAGTATGTTAATTGATTAATATCTAGTCGTTGACACTGCATTATTTGATAATGCTACAATTTATTTTGCATTACAATTAAGCCTATATATGATCTAAGAATAAACCATTTTAGTAATATTATTTCTTCATTTTTAAATGTGTTTAAAAATAAGTTCTTGTTGTCAAGGCCACTGGAAAATTTCATCCTAAAMTAGAGTCTGCAAAATATAAAGTTAGCTACAAACGGTTAGAGTTGAATGATATTTTGTTTTTAAATAAAATCCTAAATGACCATGTTAGTGTTTATAAACATGACTTAATGTGAACGAACACATTTTGCAAAAACAAAGAAACCTTAATGAGTTAGAGTTTAAAGAGACTTCTCAAAATGTATACAAATCCTTATTATACATGTATTATAATTATAATGATTATAATAATAAGGCTGTAACAAAAAAACGTTATTTTGGAACGTCTTGCTTCACTATCTTCTCCCATATCGTGTTCCCACATACAGGCCTTTAACACAGTTTGACTGCTTGGTTTAATCTTGGCCTAAACAAAATTCCACCATGCACACTACCATTCACATAGAATAAAAGACGTGTTTATTTATTGTCGATTATGAACGACATATAGGGCCTACACACACAAGTCTGCATTATGTGGTGTGCTTTTGATTAACAACAAGTGGGCATTGAGACAAATTAGAAATAGCTCTAGCTCTTTTTTTTGTCAGAACGTTTGAACGTAACGTTTTTGAGGAATGGAATGGAGCCTATGGAGGCTCAAGCAGGGACCTGTGCACGGCTGTAGTGAAGTTAATTCGAAGTGACTGCGGCGGGAGGGGGAGCTTTTGACTATGAACATGATGACGGCGATAATAGCAATAATAACAACACCGCCAGTCTGAACACAGGGCCTAACCTTAAATATATTAGGAAGACAATATCAACATTTTCACGACATTGATCTCGTTTGAGTTAACATTGTCCCGTGTGGCTCAGTTGGTGGAGCATGGTGCTTGCAACACTAGGGTCGTGGGTTCGATTCCCACAGGGGACCAGCACGAAAATGTATGCACTTACTACTGTAAATCGCCCTGGATAACAGCGTCTGCTAAATTACGTAAATGAYGAAAAAAAATAACTTGAAGAAGAGATAACTACAAGGCAGTCTTCAGAATTTCAATGTAGYTTATAGGACAAACCCTGAGTATCTTAAAACATATATTGTAGTTAGATGGTTATTGCATGACTCTTTAGGAGCATAAATGCACAGAAGGAAACTGGGGGCAGCATACTGGTGCGTCGATGTTGCATGTTTTACTTTTGGATGGGGGCACTTTCCGTAGCGTTTAGCTAGCCAAACAAACAATTCAGTCCCCTTAGATAAGATTGTCAGTAACAATGGCTTATTTGTTGAAAGAAAAAAATATTATCAAAATTCCAGTAGGCCCAAATTCGGTGTAATATTAATAATAATATATAAATATTRATATTTATATAAAACGTAGGCCTACAGTAAATATAGTATATCACACATGTAGGTATGGCTGCAAGACCACCTCCCAGTTTAGAGAAATTTAGCTTATTTGTATTTCGAGTATTCAAATACTTCCAAAATGTTACATTAGGAACATATTTTGTTGTGCGTAAAGATAAAACATCTCGAATTCGTTGTAGAATTAAAAAAATACCTACATCTAATATGTGAGGGGAAGGGGAAATTATAGCGTTGAGACCTGCAGAATCATGTAATGAGGTAGGGCTACTGATCAACAACTTGGGCATGGGCAGGAAGCTATAGCCTATAAGCCCCTGRATTTAACTTGCAATAATTTACTACAAAGGCTAATAGAATATGTTTCTAAACAACTACATTTGTTTCACGAGAAGCACCGGTGTGAAGAAAACACTTCAAATCAGAAAGCAAGGACTATTCAGACTCCGTAGATGTAGGCTGTCCTTTGATGGCTTGCGTTCCAAACCCCCATTTTGTACTCTGGCCCTTTACMCACGATGTTTTGTAAGCTGAACGCGTCTTAAATATTAAAGAAACCCACCAGCCTCCTGAAACATTATTTGTTCATCAGGGGATAGGCCAAGAGAGCCTTATTTTACACAGCTTGGGGATTTCTCCACAAATAGGCCTATGAGCCGCTTATATGGGCGTTATACCAGCTGGCTACCATCTCGCCTCATACAACTGCACCATGTTTTGTATCACGCACAAACTTTTGACTAGAGGTTATGTGATTTTAAACAATAGTGGAGATAGTGTGGTCCATAGTAGAGGATAGCAGCAGCCACGTCGAAGTAGTCAACCGATTTCAGTTCAGATCATTAAGTTGCCTTATTTGCATAGATAAATCATTAGGCTACCGTCTCTGATAGTCTACAATACTTCCAGTAGGCCTACTTTGCCTTGGGGACTTGGCTGCATCAGAATTTATTTCTTATTTTTCTCGACGTAGATGATAGGCCTGTACAGTTTTCTTAGGCAAGACAGGCCAGAACTACCCGTGGTCAAAGATACAAGATGCCTTCCTTCGCTACCAGTTGATTGTTTGGTGGCCAGCAAGGCAGAGTAGCTGCCTGCCTGCAGCGGGGGAAGGGGCCTCCATCGCGGCGGGGTCTTCTCTCGCCACCCCGCTGAGTTGGGACGGGCAGAGAGCGAATCCTCACCCTAGGCATACTGCGCCCAGCTAAGAAATACAATACAACGTCAATTAAATGCAGTCTCCGCTGCGATTTACTGCAATGAATTATAAATTGGTAGTCTTTCTCACATACTAGGATCTTTCAAATTGTAATAATAGGCAAAATCGTTATGTAAAATATGCATACATTTACCACATTTAGTCTRGCTGGTAAACCATCTCTCGCTTTTGTTGCAAATTCCAGTCTAAATAACCAGGTTTGTTTCAAGGCGTCAGTGTTTAAGGTCAAATGGTTTTATTGCTAGATTGCTAGTTATCCTTTTTACCAGACGTTGGAAAATAAAAATGTACACATTTGCGAATAACAAAATAATTTCGTTGCTGTCGACCGTGAAATGAGAACAGGGAAAATATGGTTCAGCGGTAAACAGTGTAAACAATAATTACAAACAGAAGGGGGAGGACGTGGCCTGACAGACAGACACGCAGGGCTACTATCCCAGGTCTGCAGGCCATAGGGCTGAAAGAGAAGCGCGGGGGGGGGGGGTCTACCTTCTAGACCTCAGGTATTTTAGAAGTAGACCTACATACGATATAAACTCGTACTTATTTAATGAAATAACTTCGATAATGGAACAGAATGACATGGTTTCATCATTCTGGTTTCAATCTAGTAAACTATGGATTTCACAAGCTGTTGTTGCAAGTAGGCTTCCATGGATCCAACCATGCACATTCAATAGCCGTTTCTTCTATGTGCCTATACATACTAGGCAACTATAAGGCTTTTCATTTGCAGATGTACCATGATATGTTCACGTACAAGCCTTACCCAATTACCTCGTCCGTGTAGAAAAATGTGATAAAACAACAACATCGATTCAATGTTTCCCTCCTTCAGCCTTTCATTTCGCAGACACATTCATGTTAACAGGGCGAGACGAGGCGTGTTGGGAACTGTGAAGAAATATTATCAAGGTACATTTATTGAGGTAGCTAGAATATAGAACAATTGCGCCCGCGCGTCAGAAGCATATCTCCATCGTGGATCTTGGCACGTGAAGTCCATGCCTGGTCAAGTGATTTTACCTTCTATTTTAAAAGTAGGACTGTTCAATGATTCAATTTCAATGGGTCAAATGTCTGTTTTAATCGTGTATTTGGAGATAAAAATTTCGATTTAGAATTAAAGAAAAAATATGATTAAACAATCTAAACTCACAGCAATAGCCTGCCACCTTTTCTATAATTTACATTCCTTAAATTTACAATGTTGATATGTACAAATTGATGCCCCTGTCAGTGTCAATGCCTTTTATGGGTTTTGTTTGGTACSATTTCTTAATCTGTAATTGAGCCAAATATGAATTCTTGATTTTATGATGTTTTCAATTTACATAATACAATTCATCAAATCTTACTAAAATATGATGGGGACAGAAAGTAATTTAATGATAGTCTGGACCTTTATATAGTAGCTAAGTCATTTCAGGATTTCCTATGTAAACTGTAAATGGGATTGAATTTATTTAGGCTATGACAAATGTTTTGTCAGACTTGTACCTATGGACATGCCTCTTCTTCCGGATCTCTTTCTTTGCATTCCCTCTTTCTTTCTCTCAATCTCCTCCTCAGCGGTATGGGCCATGGATGAGAGGCGTTTTATACCTCTCCTCCACCCCCATCCTGTATTAAATCCCACTACAAATGTTTTGACAGCAATAAAAATCATTTTTAAAAGATCAGCACACGCAAATCCTCTGTTGCTGAACCTTTAGCTCTCTGTCTCTATCCTGCTCTCCCGTCTCTCTCTCCCCTCCTCCCTCCCTCTCTCTTTCTCCAGGGTGTAGGAGAGTCGGGTGTGGGGTTGTAGGGAGAAGAGCAGTGGTGCTTATTTAATTAGTTGTGGACCTCCCAGAGTTTCAGTATTTCCAATGAATGGTTAGAACCCCCTCTGATCAACTATTTTATGCTGATCTATTGTAATGTACGGTTTGCATTGAAATGTGCCAAAGTCTCATGTCATTTTATGTTGTTGTGTTACAATGTAATGTACAATGTTATCATAATATCCAATAATAAAGAGATGAACTCACATTTGGCCTTGTACTCATTGCCTTTTTTGCACTGACACATATGTAGGCCTACACACACAAACAGACAGAAGCAGACACAAACATTTTCTATCCTTGTGGGGACCTACAATTTTCCCTAACCTTAATCCTAAACCTAACCATAACCCTAACCCTAACCCAAAACCTAATTTTATCCCTAACCCCTAAACTTAAAATAGTCTATGTCCTCATGGGGATGTGGGAAATGTCCCCACAAACGAGAATTTTCCTTGTTTTACTATCCTTGTGGGGACTTTTTGCAGATTTCAGGTCCGCAGGAGGGTAGAAGAACAGACCACACACACACACACACACACACACACCACACACACACACACACACACACACACACACAACACACACACACACACACACACACACACACACACACACACACACACACACACACACCACCAGGGGGCAGTGTCAGATGTTAAGGTCATGGGGGAGTCCAGTGGAACCACACACACCTACCTATCCCAGGCACCAGACCCCAGGCAGGGATAACCAGACCCCAGCCAGCAGCAATGCAAGCCAGGGCCCATGGCTGAGACTGACAGGCCAGAGGACCACTGGGGCAGACGAAGGGGGCAGGTGTTCTGCTTTCAGAGGAAGGAAGGAGACAGGGGAGGTCAGCAGGGCCAGCAGAGGAAGAGAGGAGGGAGATGGCTGGGGAAGAATAAACGAGGGGAGAGAGAAGAGGTGAAGAGAAAAGGGAGAGAGAGGGAGAGAAAATAAGAAAAAGATAGGAGAGAGTGAGGGAATGGTAGGGGGTCTTTCCTAACGTGTGTATCCGGTGTGGGATAGTCCATTTATTACCCTCACGTGCTGGGGGTTTACTTTGCCAATGATCGAGAGTGGAGAGACCAGAACACTACGGGGAGAATTAATGTGTGTGTGTATGTAGAGGGGGGAGGGGTATGGTCTGGGCCCCCTCGAACAGAGACACAGACATTCAAGTTCGAGTTGCGTCTTCTTTTGTACAGGGGTGCAGTCAGTGTTGCTAGCTCTCTTGGACCACATCCCTCCCTCCCTACCAAAACGAACCCCCCTCCTCCTTGCCTGCCTAACGGCTAGGCGCACAACTGCATTGTCGGGGTGGAAACAGGGTGTTTGTTGCTAGCCTTCTGTCTCTGTATGCTGAGTGCTTGACCATGGGATGTTTTTTTAATACGCAGACAATGAAAATAAATACAAATTCCTCCCTCCTGTCTGTTGTCACTTTTTAAAAGCTCTGCCCTTCTACATTTCCCTCTTTTTTCTTCAGACTTTCTTCAGCTTTATTCAACCRGTTTGAATCTTATGGCACAGCTGAAAACATTTCATGGCATTTGGCATTGAAAAAGTTAGCCCTGAAAAGTTTAGTGCTGAAATTTGGGCATTGTTATTATCTCTTTATACAGTATTATTCCCTAGTTTGACATCAACCAAAACGATTGTGCAAAGGTTAAGGTTGTCATTATACTTGAATGTTTTTTTCTAATGACTAGCTTAAATAGCTGATGCAACAGTTTATGTATCATTCATGGCTTCATTWTAACCTATACAGCAAGACTTCTAATTCTCGAATAGAAACAGTGCTGCCAATCTGCCTTTAATTGTTTAACAGTGTTCTTTTACCTCCAACAATGTGTGCAGTTTGCGGTCGTGGGGGGTTTAAGATGGATCTTCCCTATGTAACTGGACACTTAATAAGTCCTATTTAGTATTCATATTTGTAACTTCACAGTTAGTGTTTGCGAGGGGTGAGGAGAAAGGGGGAGGGGGTACATCAGTAGAGAGGAAACGATTGCCAAACCAGATGTTTAAGGGGGTTGAGTCTTTCCCCCTCCCCTTCCCTACCTGCCGATGAAATGAATGACAATAAAACACTGTCACACACGTAGGTGTTTACGGAACCTATGTACAGAAACCTCAACCCAACCATTACTTCTCTCTCTCTCCCCAAATACACACACACAACACACCACACACACACACACACACACACACACACACACACACACACACCACACACACACACACACACACACACACACACACACACACACACACACACACACACACATCAATAGGACATCATGGCAGAAGATCACACTGTTGCAGCCACAGCCCTCTCCAGGAACTGACTCTGTGTTTGCAATGACATCAGCCTGAAAGAGTGTGTGTATGTGTCTGTGTGTCAGAGAGAGTTCAGGGTGAGATCAGGTGACATAACAGATGACTTGGTTGGAATCTCAAACAATTCAGCGTTGCCATGACAAACAGAAGATTATGCAACAGGCTGGAATGGGATGAGAAACAGAAATGGAGGGAGGAGTAGGGAGATGAAGGTGCCTCTAGATACTGATCTTAGGTCAGTTTCCCCCACAGCTTCCCCTCCCCCAAACCTAAACTTAAACATTAATTAACGTGAAAGCACAAAACTGACCTTAGAAAAGGATCTATGCGCAACCTCAATTTATACTTCAATGATATCACTCTCTGAATGAGAGAATGAAAGGATGCTTTGGGGCCCCCCCTACTGGTAAATACACAAAACTACATGTTGATGCAGGAAGGAGGCAACAGAGGAGTATGGATAGTGTGTGAACAATATAATGTTCTAATGGTGGCAAACAGATATTTGTAAAATATTTAATGACTATCATTGGTATACCAGCTGATCAACATACAGATCTACTACAATTACTACCAAAACTGTTGATCAATCTGCATGGAGGTCTGTGAGTCTGCATTGGGATGTCTGGCAGCCAGCTGTAGAATAACAGGACAGTTTCTCTTCAGTTTGTGGAGGAGGGAAAGGGGGGAGGTTCATATCAGTAAACTGTAACACCTGTAGGATATACAGCATATGATTGGTCATAACATAGACATGTGCACACACTCAGAAAGAGGCACGTACGCACACACGCGCGCTAAGAGGCGCACGTGCAAGCACACGTGGCGTGCACACACACATACGTGGGCGCACACACACACAAACACACACAGACACAGGGACACACACACACACACACACACACACACAGGCATGCACACACACAGGCATGAACACACACAGGCATGCACAGGAGGCAAACATCTGTAAGGGATTTGTACAGTGAGATGACACCCAATAATAAATAATGCCAACATTTGAAACTCATTTTGGTCCCCCTCTGTGTGTCAGAGGTGTGTGTGTGTATGTGTGCGTGTGTGTCAGTGAGTGACTTCAAGAGAAATGAAGGATGATCTTTATGTGGTAGTTTACTTGTTTTTGAATGCAGGTAACTCTAAGCTCCAGGGGAGAGGGCTCCAAATACAGCATGTTACTACCAGAGGGCAGGCACACAGAACTAAATAGGGCTACATAACGTTACAGAGAGTTGCATAGAATAACCCATAGCTACATAGTATTTTGTATTGGACACACACACACACACACACACACACACACACACACACACACACACACACACACACACACACACAACACACACACAACCACACACACACACACACACACACAACACCACAACCACACACACCACACACCACACACACCACACACACACACACACACCACACACAACACACACACACCACACACACACACAGCAGGATTGGCCAAAAAACCCTCCATGGCCTAACTACTAACTATGTGGCCTCTGGACAGGAAGGGACACTGATCAGCGGCTGGATAGCAGCTAAGGATTTAGGGAGAGGGGTCAAATAAAATAAAATAGTATTTGTCACATGCTTCGAAAACAACCGTAAAATGCTTACAATATAGGCCCTTCCCAACAACGCAGAGAGAAAAATATAGAAACAAATAATAACACACTGAATAAATACACGAGTAACAATAACTTGGCTATATACACGTGGTACCAGTACTGAGTCGATGTGCAGGGGCACGAAGTAATTGAGGTAGATATGTATATATAGGTAGGGTTAAAGTGACTAGGCAACAGGATAGATAATAAACAGTAGCAGCAGTACGTGATGAGTCAAAAGAGTTTGAGCAAAGAGGGTCAATGGAGATAGTTCGGGTAGCTATTTGGTTAACTATTTAGTAGCGTTATTGCTTACCGGTAGAAGCTGTTCAGGGTCCTGTTAGATCCAGACTTGGTGCATCAGTACCGCTTGCTGTACGGTAGCAGAGAGAACAGTCTGTGACTTGGGTGGCAGGAGTCTCTATAGGCGGTCTCATCGTCGTTGGTGATCAGGCCTACCACCGTTCTGTCGTCAGCAAACTTAATGATYGTGTTGGAGTCGTGCACGGCCACGSAYTCATGGGTAAACAYAGAATACAATAGGGGACTAAGAATGCACCCCTGAGGGACCCCRGTGTTGAGGGTCAGTGTGGCGGATGTGTTGTTGCTTACCCTCACCACCTGGGGGTGGCTCGTCAGGAAGTCCAGGATCCAGTTGCAGAGGGAGGTGTTCAGTTCCAGGGTCCTGAGCTTAGTAATGAGCTTGAAGGGCACTATGGCGTTGAACGCTGAGCTGTAGTCAATGAACCGCATTCTCACATAGGTGTTCCCGTGTGGTCCCGTGGTCCCGTGTGGCTCAGTTGGTAGAGCATGGCGCTTGCAACGCCAGGGTTGTGGGTTCAATTCCCACGGGGGGACCAAGATGAATATGTATGAACTTTCCAATTTGTAAGTCGCTCTGGATAAGAGCGTCTGCTAAATGACTTAAATGTAAATGTGTTCCTCTTGTCCAGGTGGAAGGGCAGTGTGGAGTGCAATAGAGATTGTGTAATATGTGGATCTGTTGGGGCGGTATGCAAATTGGAGTGGGTCCAGGGTGTCTGGGATGATGATGTTGATGTGAGCCATGAKCAGCCTTTCAAAGCATTTAATGGCTACAGATGTGAGTGCTACGGGGCGAAAGTCAATTAGACAGGTTCCCTTCACGGTCTTGGACACAGGGACTATGCTGGTCTGCTTGAAACATGTAGGCATTACAGACTGGGTCAGGGAGAGGTTYAAAATGTCAGTGAAYACACCCGCCAGCTGGTCAGCGCATGCTCAGAGTACGCATCCTGCTAATATGTCTGTCCCCACGGCCTTGTGAATGTTAACCTGTTTAAAGGTTTTACTCACATCGGCTACGGAGAGCGTGATCACACAGTTGTCCGGAACAGCTGGTTCTCTCATGCATGGMTCAGAGTTGCTTGCCTCGAAGCAAGCATAGAAGGTATTTAGCTTGTTTGATAGGCTGTCACTGGGCAGCTCGCAGCTGGTTTTCCCTTTGTAATCTGTGATAGTTTGCAAGCCCTGCCACATCCGACGAGTGCCAGAACCGGCGTAGTAGGATTTGATCTTAGTCCTGTATTGCCGTTTTTCCWGTTTTTTCCTGTCTCGTCGGAGGTCGTAGCGGGATTTATTATAAGCGTCCAGATTAGTGTCCCACTCCTTGGAAGCGGCAGCTCTAGCCTTTAGCTCAGTGTGGATGTTGCCTGTAATCCATGGCTTTTGGTTGGGATATGTATTTACGGTCACTGTGGGGACGATGTCGTCAATGCACTTTATTAATGAAGMTGGTGACTGATGTGGTAAACTCCTCAATGTTATTGGATGAGTCCGGGAACATATTCCAGTCTGTGCTAGCGAAGCACTCCTGTAGCTTAGCATCCGCTTCATCGGACCATTTRCGTATTGAGCGCATCACTGGTACTTCCTGTTTGAATTTTTGCTTGTAAGCAGGTATGAGGAGGATAGAGTTATGGTCAGATTTGCCAAAGGGAGGGCGAGGMAGAGCCTTGTATGCGTTTCTGTGTGGAGTAAAGGTGATCTAGGTGTGTGTGTTTGTTTCCCGGGCGAAAGGGGACAGAGGAGGTACAGGTCATATATAAATGCACCCACATGTTGCAGGGGGATACACATCTCTCTCCCCTATGGGMTTTTTCCTTGTGGGTGGGTGATTGGGGTGTTGAATATCAGAGGCATGCATATACGCATAACTCCATACTCCAACACAGAGGGATCCGACAAAGAGTCTGTGAAAGAGAGAGAGAAAGAGAGAGACGGATGTAGAGATAGAGACAGAGAGAGAGAGAGACACAGGGAGACAAGAGTCCCTGGCAGAGGCTGCATTCAGGAAAGTAAATAAAAGTCCCCATTATGTGGGCCTACAATAGCTAGCTGCTCCCTTGTTTCTCTTCTATTCAAAAAGAGGGGCAGAACATGTAATCACAAAGGGAACCCGTGTCTTTTCTTCTTAAACCACAGCGGTACTGCTCTCCTCTTCTCCCCCTCTCGCTCCCTTTCTCCTCTATCTCATTTCTCTCTCTGATCTAAAATAACCCTTTAAGTTGATGTTTCTCAAATATGTAGGAAGCAGATCAATCAGGTCCACCGACAGTGAATTAAACAGCTGAATTTTGATGAGAGAAGAAGAAAGGAAGGAGACTAGAACTAAGTATGGGAGAAGAGGGGAGGGGGTGATGTGTGTGGGTCATCTGGACTGTAAAGTGTTTAGTGTGGTCAGGGTTGTAGGCGACAAATATTTATGGAGTGCGGAGTACACAGACAAAACACAAATAGGATCTGGGCAGGAACCAGGAACACACATTCAGTGTTAAGTGTACACATCTCAAGTTATGATTCAGACCTTAATGATTTAGACTTCATTGCACAATTTCTAATACATTACACATTCCCTTATAATGAAGATCCACATTCTCCATCATGATCTGTTTACATTGCTGTACATAATGTTCACTGCTGCTTCACATTTTTGTCATGAAGTAGGACAAGCAGCCATGTTATGAGGTCAGGGTTCGCCTGGGATAATGAATGGCTGCGTCTGTGTTCTATTTACTGGTATTAAAGAGATATTTCCTGTTTATGAGAACCTTAATGTTTTTTRCCCCAGAAGCAACTGCTTCTCAGCCACCAGCTGCTGTGGGGCCATCCACACGCATAGTTGAGTGACAGAGGAAAGGGGGAAGAGGAAGGAGAGAGCGAGAYAAGGAGAGTTTGGAGAATGAGAGAGCAAGGAGGAAGACATATAGAGGAGAGAAAGAAAGAAAGTATGAGGGGTTGCGGGATGATGCAGAATAGTGAGACAGAGGAGGGGGAAAAGGAGAGAAAGGAGGATAGGTGTGCGAGTTAAATTAACTAATGGATCCAGTTAATCTGCCGGTAACTCATAGTTGATGAATATTGTCTATACAGTCAATGGGCTTAACTGGAAACCAGCGGAGGCGAGGGTTCAACAACAGGACCAAGATGGCATCGACTTCTCTTAGCTCAGTAAGAGTTAAGGTCAACTTCACCCCAGTAAAGACAGTAAAGTCTAATCACAGAGTTGGTAGACTCAGTTATGAACGAGAGAAATGGAAGGATGGAGTGAAGGATGGAAGAAGGGATGAAGGGAGGGAGTGGGGGGTGGTGTCAATTAAGGAGTAATATGGCAGGGTTCATTTCCGCCAATCACTGAGTGACTTCAGTTTTACCCCGGCCAGTCAGTGTGAAAGTGAAAAGCCTGTGTAAATGATCATCCCTAGATCCCTGATTTTCTACATTTCGAACTCCACCAAAGAGACCTCTATCTCCATTTAAATGTGAAGGAATTTCCTCCCTACACTGAACTACACTCATCACCACACACACACACACTGACACACACGGGCTGTAGATCATAGGTGTGGGCAGGAGTGTCAGCACTCAAACACACACTGTACCTTATAGCCTGGTTTAATAGAGGAGACCCAGCATGAATCCACACAGACGCTCTGTTCCATTCACTCACACAGGTAACAGTCTCCGCCATTCACACTGCACGCTGTCCCCGGAGGGTAATATACCGTCTGTGCGTGCGTGTGTGTGTGTGTGTATATACATCGTTCTGTGTGTGTGACTGTGTGTATGTATCTGTACGTGTGTGCATCCCTATATGTGTGTTCCCATAAGTGTGTATCTGTGTGTGTATCTGTGTGTGTGTGTGTGTGTATGTGTGTGTGTGTGTGTGTGTGTGTGTGTGTATCTGTGTGTTTGAGCTGATGTAGACAGTGTAGAGGGGCCATCAGTGCAACGTTTCCACCTCTCCTCTTATGAGTCTGGCCTTTTAAAAACACACTGGATTTATGGTCAGTTTAGGCGGTATTTCATAGAAAGAGGGTGTGTGTGTGTGTGTGTGTGTGTGTGTGTGTGTGTGTGTGTGTGTGTGTGTGTGTGTGTGTGTGTGTGTGTGTGTGGTTGTGTGTGTGTTGTGTTGGTGTGTGTGTGTGTGTGTGTGTGTGTGTGTGTGTGTGTGTGTGGCCTAAAATAGGTGACGGTTAGAAAGAGGCACCATTCGTATACGAGAAGAGTGTTAGAGGGAGGATTGAGCTGTCCTCCTTACCAAAAATGTTACACTGACACTTTTACTGTCCCAAGCTCCCCCTCCACACACTGGAAATAGATGTTATTTAGACAGGACCATAACGGAACTTTATTAAGACATTATAAGAGTGTCTGTATATATTTGACATAACAACTGCATCATAATGCATTAAACCTGCCAACATTAAGAAATGGATTAAGGATTCCACGGTAACGGAATTATGCTTTCAGTCAGTTTTTTTTCACTTTAAAATGTATGCCAAACAAAAACCATTGATTTCAAAGTTTAACAAACCATATAACTCTATGCACAAYGACTATTTTTAACAATTTCCATTGAAAAATTACAATAACTAATTTAGTGGAAGAACTGTGCAATGCTAACTTTTTGTTACAGTAAAATTCCCTTATTCTACTGTACTGTAGACTACCTTTCTTTACTGTACTGTTGTCACGCCCTGACCTTAGAGATCCTTTTTATGTCTCTATTTTGGTTGGTCAGGGCGTGAGTTGGGGTGGGCATTCTATGTTTTTGTTCTATGTTGTCTATTTCTATGTGTTTGGCCGGGTGTGGTTCTCAATCAGAGGCAGCTGTCTATCGTTGTCTCTGATTGAGAACCATACTTAGGTATCCTTTCCCCACCTGTATTTTGTGGGTAGTTGTTTTCTGTTTTGTGTCTGCACCAGACAGGACTGTTTCGTTTTTGTTCCACTTTTGTTTTTTGTTTCAGTGTTCAGGTTATTAATTAACATCATGAACACGCACCACGCTGCACCTTGGTCCTCTTCTTCAAACAGCCGTTACAACTGTACACTACCTTTCTTTATTGTACTGTACTTTACTGTGCTCTACTCACTGTACTGGTACTGTATTGTACTCTACTGTGCTTTACTCACTATACTATCCAAACTTGTGAAACATACATCTATGATTGATTTGATTTGACCAAATCTGAACCTATCAAATMAAATTAAAGTCTGTGGGCATTAACATCAAGGCCAGGGTGGACTGACCAAATGTCAACTACTTTCCAACGTCCATGGACGTCCCGTGTCGATAGGTGCTCAGTTGGTTCTGGTTCCAGTACATGGGAAAAGAGGGAGCCCATCGGTAGGTGTCAGTAAGAGCTGGGAGAGATTACATTAACTGGAGAGTGAGAGGCAGAGAGGGAGAGAGAGTAGGAGGGGTTGTCCAGACTCACACTCTTGGTTTGACCACCAGAAAACAGAAAGACAAAGAAAACAGTTATGAGCTGAACATAACAGTATGCCAGTAGAAGGGAGGACAGTGGCAGGTGGCCAAACTGTGATTTGTGAATATTATGATTTCCCATTGTAGCCAATTCAGTTGCAGTAACTCCATTATTGATTTTGGGGTAATTCTGTTAATTTGAGAACGGAGTTACACGTCTGAATAAGTTAACAATTCTTAACCAAAATAAATATTTAAAAAAGAATCACTATAACTAATTGGTAGGTCTACCATTACTTGTTACTTCTGTGAACTTTCATTACCCTCCCTCTTGAGGGAGAGAAATTAGAAAATATCTTCAAGATATGTGGGGTTTGGTAACGGAATTACAAGGCAATATTTCTTAAACTTACAGAAGGTAAAACATTTCTCCAAAACTAAATATAAGTGTTGATATTACACTGAACAAAAATATAAAAGTAACATGTAAAGTGTTGGTCCCATGTTTCATTTAGCTGAAATAAAAGTTTCCAGAAATGTTCAATARGCACAAAAAGCTTATTTCTCTCAAATCRTGTGCACAAATGTGTTACATCTCTGTTAGTGAGGATTTCTCCTTTACCAAGATAATCCATCCACCTGACAGGTGTGGCATATCAAGAAGCTGATTAAAAAGCATGATCATTACACAGGTGCACCTTGTGTTGGGGGCAGCAAAAGGCCACCCTAAAATGTGCCGTTTTGTCACACAACAATGCCACAGATGTCTCAAGTTTTGAGGGAGCATGCAATTGGCATGCTGACTGCAGGAATGTCCACCAYAGCTGTTGCCAMAGAATTGAATGTTCATAATGCACAGCCTCATGTCTTGGATGCTGAAAATGTCCCAGTTCTTCCATGGCCTGCATACTCACCAGCCATGTCACCAATTGAGAATGTTTGGGATGCTCTGGATCGACGTGTATGACAGTGTGTTCCCGTTTCTGCCAATATCCAGCAACTTCACATAGCCATTTGAAGAGGAGTGGGACAACATTCCACAGGCCACAATCAACAGCCTGATCAACTCTACGTGAAGGAGATGTGTTGCGCTGGATGAAGCAAATGGTGGTCACATCAGATACTGACTGGTATTCATATCCACACCCATACCTTTTTTTAAAGGTATCTGTGACCAACAYATGCATATCTGTATTCCCAGTCCTGTGAAATCCATAGATTTGGGCCTAAGGAATTAATTTCTAATGACTCATTTCCTTATATGAACTGTAGCTCTGTAGCTCTGTAAAATCTTTGAAATTGTTGCATGTCGCATTTATATATTTGTTCAGTATAGTTGGCAGGGGTCTTCACGTCAACATTATTGTATTTTGATGTATTTCTGATAACTTTTAAGACTTTTTATGCTCTATGTTTTCCATGCCAACATCTGTTTATCCAAAAATAAAAGCACTTACAGTACTACCTCATTTTTAAGCTGAAAAATGGTTGAAAATGTATTCTATGCCTTAATTTAAAAAAAATATGGACTCTTATTTGACACCCAATTTGATATGCTCCTATAAACTTCACATGTTGGTACTCATGGGTCCTTTAGATGGAAATGCCCATAACTAGCTTTCTCATGACCCAAATACTTAGAACATAACCCTCCATTTTTCAAAGACAGAATCAACTAAAATGWACTGAAGTTTAATTTTAAAGCTTCYTTCCGATTCTACATGGCCTCCCCATTTAACAACAACAACACCAGACCTAACCATCCAGCCCAGAAGACATCTTTTGTCCATTCCTTCATTCTATCTGTAGTCTAGTAGCCTATTAGCAGAGTGGTCATTAGAGCCTCTAGCCCCCAGTGTATTACTGATGGTCAAATGACAGGGGGTTAATAGAATGTTGAGGGGCCAGAGGCACAAAGGTAGGCAATGTTCAGTTGGATAGGCAGGGCCATGCAGTCTCTCTCTCTGTATAGGAGGCTGGTTGAAAACCCCATTCATGGCCAGGGCTAATGCTGCGTTGTAATTAACTGTGATTACTGGAGCAGAGGGCTCTCTCTCCCMCTCCCTCTCCCTCCCTCCCTCCCTCCACTGGTTTCCTGGGCAGACTTAGGACCTCAAGCCCCCGGTGCTCATGGGAAATCGTGTGCATGCCTGGCCCCAGAAAGGCCTCCATTCAGCCGTCCGCATGCTTGACCTCTCAGGGGTCAGAGCTCTGCTTTGTGTCCCGCGACCCCACCGCGACCTGGGGTCACCTACAGAGGTCAGTAGGTCAAATKCAGATGCCTGTGTCTAATTTCACCCCGACTGGATTATACTCCCAAATCTGCCCTGAAATGTGTCCCCAGAAAAATGCCCCTAACTACAACTGCTGGCCATGTACCTGGTCCTGCCTCCGCCAGTCTTATCAAGGCAACTGCCTTCCATACCTTCATGCACCCATCTCCCGCCGGCCTCATTGCACGCAAGCACACACACACTCCCTCAGACCCCAGCCGTATCCCAACCGAGGCCATMGGCCTACCTTGAGGGATTAGGTGTGGACAGCCAGGACCCTCCAGCCAATCAACCAGTCTGTCACATTGATTTTGAGGGGTCACTGGAGCACAATGGCCAGGCTTTTCGTGTCTTAACCTCCCCATACCTCCGTGACGCACACACACTTGCGCATGCACCCACACACACACTCTTTCCCCTTCCCACCAACGAAAGCTCCATCGGATCCCTGCCTGTCAAATCCCCCTTCCCCAGAGCCCCTACTGGCGTAAAGTGCTCGGGTCACCCCCCTCCTCTGGTCCCACACCTTCCTGGTCAGATGACACAATAACCACTAGGGCTCAGGGAAGTTACCCTAACCACAGATCTAGCCTATAGGATAGTCTTCCTTTCCCCCAGTCATAACTGTAACATTTGGAAGAAATACACAAAACTGAAGCAAAGAATCTGAAGCAAAGAACATCTATTCTTCTTTAAAGTTTTACGTCATACTACACCTATTGGTGTATTGCCGCCACCTACTGTATGGGTTCTTCTTCTTTGTTAGTAGTGTGGTCTGCAAACAAATGCTATAGGTGCATGCCTCCACCTACTGTTTTGGCTGTATATCAGCAAAAAATAATTAACATAAAAGTAAACTAAATAAACTAAACTAAACTCAATGTACTCCTTTATTCAGATTCAACTGCCAACGTCCATCCCTACAGGCTCTGGTGCCTGAGATGGAAGAGCATCTTCAAATCAAATCAAATTGTCTTTGTCACATGTGCAAAATACAACAGGTGTAGACCTTACAGTGAAATGCTTACTTACAAGCCCTTAACCAACAATGCAGTTTAAAAATATTGACTTGGCGCTAGATCTTTGGACAGTAATCTTTGCAATGTTTCGTCAGTGAATTCCTGGAAACCCAAAAACCTTTCAGCCGCAGATACTATTAAGGCCAGTTTGTTGGACTTTTTGTTTGTGTGTGCAGTACAATTAATCACATGCATAATAAACACCATAAAATAAGATTGTCTATTCTCTGCCTGAAGGTTTTTCATATGGTCGCGGCTGCGCAAACACAGTTCATTGGTTGGATCTAGGGACGCTACTTTTCCGAAATGCTGTAACACGCCTGGCCGCTAGAGTCCGCCCAAGCGCATCATGCAGTCTTGTCACAATTCAACGACAAAAGAGATAGGAATCCCAACGGGCAATGAATAAGACCGTATAACACCCCACCCAGGAGACTATCYACCAATTGTGTTCACGTTGTCATGCTGCGTCACGCAATCCCTTCTTAAAGTCAGGAGTCGAGAAACTTCACTATTTTCCACGAAAGTACGTAATGTCACGATTCCAAAGCTATACGATYTTACAGAGAATAGGCTAGTTATCTTACATCTCGGAAAAGATTTGTAATGTTGTACTCCTTGTTCCCGAATTTCATGCTAATGTTGAGTTCTAAGCAAGCGCCCAATTGACTCCCATTGCCTCCTTGAATGAGAACTCGCCTTGTCCCAAAATAGCCCAGAATGCATCGTGCGACGTATGGYCAATTTACACAATGGGCGTTAATACGATTTCAAAGGGCTTTCCCATGTCCTCAAAAGTATCTCTGGGTCTAATAAGATCCAGGTGCATTGGTAATAAACTGCACAGCTCTAACAAAGAATAAATAAGAGAAAATAGGCATCGTTGTGAGTGCGGGACTCCGCGATTGTAAAGCAGAGGCATTACAAGGAATCCTGTCGATGAATGTTCCTTCCACACAGGCACCTGGAGTGGGGTGGGGATTTGGGCGATTTATTTTGTTTGTATTGTATATGACGTTGGTATTTTCCCGCAATGGATATTTTTATTTTTCGTTCAGTACCCGTACAGTAGGTGGCGGCAATACACCAATAGYTGTAGTCTGCCATAAAACCTTAAAGACGAAGAAGAGTAAAAGCCAGATTCATACTTCCTGTTTACACGTTCAGGAAATAGTGATTTCCGTAGCTTTTGTAGTTGTTTATCTCATGGTAAATATGAACATAAAACTTTATAGCGTTATGTGATGGATATAAATTGATAACGGTCTATTTTAACCCAGTGGACGAGTCACCGATGATAACATAAGCTTCAACATCAAGGGAATCGAATACTGTTAAGGTTAGGTGTGTGTTGAACAAAGTTTTTGCAACAACAAAAGCTCGATTTCCTTTCAGCTGTCCATTTTTCCTTTTGAACGTACATGCACGATGCAGATAAACGTATTTTATTTCGTGAAATTAAATATACATAGCTACATGTATTTTAGCTGAATGATCTAGTTTGCCTGTTCGGTATGTTTTGGTTTCTCTAGCTATCCTACTAGCGCCACGTCACATAACTCTTGAAAAGGATACGCTTTGGAAAAAGCAAAGCAGACGGATTCAACTACTGTCAACTACTGTCATCATCGTTACTTGGACCAAATAACGGCCGCCACTTTACCGTGGTCATTTCTCTACGTAGTATTGAGCGMTTTTTGTGTGGTGAAGAAAACCTAACCATTCAAAATGACGGCGGGGGCTTCAAACTGGGGTTTGATCATGAACGTGGTCAACAGCATCGTTGGAGTGAGCGTTCTGACCATGCCGTTCTGTTTCAAACAGGTACGGTTTCCGCTATCTTATACCGGTCACACGATTATTCCATTGCAGAGGTAGTTTATCTTATCGTGTGTAGCGACTTTGAACTCGATAAGCTACTGGTGTGACGGCAGTTAATGCGTGAACATTTGTTCGGTGTTTACCTTTCCACGCGCCTTAACAGGTGCATTATACAGGCTGTGCACCTCATGCTTTATGCTGATCTTGACATCTTTGTACCGAATTGCAGTTTTAGGCCCCCATCATGCCCCTGTCAATATGAAATGTGTATGACAGAGTTGCCATATTTGCAGTTTTGAAATAACCCTCTGTCTCTGRTTCTCTCGCTCTAGTGTGGGATAGTGCTGGGGACTTTGTTGCTGTTCTTCTGTTCGTGGATGACCCACCAGTCGTGCATGTTTCTGGTCCACACGGCTAACAGCACRAAACGCAGAACCTATGCTGGCCTAGCTTTCCATGCCTATGGCAAACCAGGCAAAACACTGGTGGAGACCAGGTATGTGTCCTTTCCTTTGAGAGCCAATACTGTTGTGATGTATATCTTGTGTCTTTAGAGCCTTGATCAAATGCTAATATCTGAATGTCTCTCCCTCTTCCTCTACAGTATGATAGGTCTGATGTTGGGGACCTGTATTGCCTTCTATGTCGTCATCGCTGACCTGGGCTCTAATTTCTTCGCCCAGTTGTTGGGCCTACCGGTAGGAGTCATGAYTTTTGAATTACAGAAGCAATCAGAGAATACAATAGGGCTGCATGATTTGGACAAAATATCTAAGTGCACATGTTTTGGGCCAYATATTGCGATTATGAATTGCGATTTTTTTAAAGCGTGGTAATTCCATCAGCCATGGTTAATACAAGTGTCTGGGTAGAGAACATCACTTCTAAAATGAGATAATATGAATTAATACATACCGTGCTAACTGAATAAAAAACAAATTAAACAAYTGTTTTCCAATATTGTTATACATATGATAGCAGATAGGATTATTGCACCTACATATTAACCGATGGAATAGAAAGCTTATGATTGTGTAATTATGTATAAGTAGGCCCAATCATTGTTATAATTTAAATGAAGTCAAATTGCTTTAAAAACATCTAACACGTAGCCTACTGATTGCAAGGTGTAGCCTGTGACCAAAACATTGGAGTCTGGTCCAGTCATTCAACGTGATGGCTTTACGCGCGTTTGGTCCATCATCAACGCGATGGCCTTTACCGCGTTTGGTCCAGTCATCAACGCGATGGCCTTTACCCGGCGTTTGGTCCAGTCATCAACGCGATGGCCTTTACCGCGTTTGGTCCAGTCAACAAGCGATGGCCTTTACCGCGTTTGGTCAGTCATCAACGCGATGGCCTTACCCGCGTTTGGTCCAGTCATCAACGCGATGGCCTTTACCGCGTTTGGTCCAGTCACAACGCGATGGCCTTTCCGCGTTTGGTCCAGTCATCAACGGATGGCCTTTACCGCGTTTGGTCCAGTCATCAACGCGATGGCCTTTACCGCGTTTGGTCCAGTCACAACGCGATGGCCTTTACCGCGTTTGGTAGTCATCAAACGCGATGGCCTTTACCGCGTTTGGTCCAGTCAACAACGCGATGGCCTTTACGCTTTGGTCCAGTCATCAACGCGATGGCCTTTACCGCTTTGGTCCAGTCATCAACGCGATGGCCTTTACCGCGTTTGGTCCAGTCAACAAGCGATGGCCTTTACCGCGTTTGGTCCAGTCACAACGCGATGGCCTTTACCGCGTTTGGTCCAGTCAACAAGCGATGGCCTTTACCGCGTTTGGTCCAGTCAACAACGCGATGGCCTTTACCGCGTTTGGTCCAGTCACCAAGCGATGGCCTTTACCGCGTTTGGTCCAGTCATTCAACGCGATGGCCTTTACCGCGTTTGGTCCAGTCAACAAGCGATGGCCTTTACCGCGTTTGGTCCAGTCAACAGCGATGGCCTTTACCGCGTTTGGTCCAGTCATCAACGCGATGGCCTTTACCGCGTTTGGTCCAGTCATCAACGCGATGGCCTTTACCGCGTTGGTCCAGTCAACAACGCGATGGCCTTTACCGCGTTTGGTCCAGTCAACACGCGATGGCCTTTACCCGCTTTGGCTAGTCAACAACGCGATGGCCTTTACCGCGTTTGGTCCAGTCATCAACGCGATGGCCTTTACCGGCGTTTGGTCCAGTCATCAACGCGATGGCCTTTACCGCGTTTGGTCCAGTCATCAACGCGATGGCCTTTACCGCGTTTGCGCCATTTTATTGTAATTCAGACTTGCTGCTCCTCATTCAGGCCCCAGGTGACTAAAGCTTCTCTCAAACCCAGAGTGATGTTTTCTCATGTGTGATCTCCGGGGAAGAAGCCTATGATGTTTGCAAGCACCGACCTTTCAGTTGAAACTACTCATCAAGTCGGTTGTAAACAACGTGTGAACTCTGTTTCAACTTCTCCCTTCATTTTGTTATATAGTGTTGGCATGGCGACTTGGGAGAAATGCAGTCTTTTATCTCCTGTCCAGTTTTTAAAAATAATCTTCTTGAAGACGTCTACAGTTACATGCACACAATAATATGATTATTGTGAATAGTCAGATTTAAACATTTACATTATTTGCAAGAATACTGATTTCCCTAATGATCCTGTTTACATGGATACATCTGAAATCAGGGTAGCCTATTTGATTCTGAGTTCGYACATATAAAGTTTCTATTTAAAAACAATTTCTAAGATTAATGCATTCAGTTTTTCCGAACTCACTTCATTCTTGGTTTTAATGTTCATGCGTCACATGCACAAAAGAAGAAGGAAGCTTGTGCTTTTAATTGGTGTACACTTACTTTGAGTATGATTTAGGCAGATTAAGGTAAGCAGAGTAAGGTGTTTACGTGTCTAATGCCATACTCGGCCTAGTGCCATAATCAGTTTAATATAGAATTACTAGTGTGCATGTAAACYTACTACAGTAAGTGTAGATATGAGTCATGTCTTTGGCTATATGATAGATGGGTGACAGCCTCTGTATTTCTGTGTGTCTGCGGGTTGTGTTTTCGTAGGGTGTTACACTTGAAAACGCATTAGCAATCAATGCCTGCTTAACGTACAGTGCATTCGGAAAGTATTCAGATCCCTTGACTTTTTCCACGTTTTGTTACATTAGTCTTATTCTAAAATGGATTAAATATTGTTTTCCTCATCAATCTACGCACAATACAAAATAATGACAAAGCGAAAACAGGTTTTTAGACATTTTTGCTATTTTATATATATATATATATATATTTTTTTTTTAATAGCTTATTTACATAAGTATTCAGACCCTTTGCTATGAGACTCAAAATTGAGATCAGGTGCATCCTTTTTTCCATTGATCATCCTTGAGATGTTTCTACAACATGATTGGAGTAAATTCTATTTATTGGACATGATTTGGAAAGGCACACACCTGTCTATATAGTTGACAGTGCATGTCAGCGCATAAACCAAGCCATGA